>NC_061107.1:84609344-84669344 GCF_015104395.2 Macrobrachium nipponense | reverse complement strand
TACAGACCGAATTCAACGTTTCTCAAATAAGCTGATAGAAATATTGTACAGAGTATATCTTAGTTTAACCAGACCACTGAGCTGATTAACAGCTCTCCCAGGGCTGGCCCGAAGGATTATAGATATTCTTACGTGGCTAGGGACTAATTGCTTACTTAGCAACGGTACCTACAGCTTATTGTGGGATCCGAACTACATCGAGAAATGAATTTCTATCACCACAAATAAATTCGTCTGATTCCGCGTTGGCAGAGCAGAGAATCGAACCCGGACCCCGAGATCAGTAGTCGAGCACGTAACCGACTCGTCAAACGAGGAACTTCAGAAATATTTTAAACAGATATTTACATATAGTGGAATACACGTGTGAAATCAATATACTTATTATAACACACGAGAGAGAGAGAGAGAGAGAGAGAGAGAGAGAGAGAGAGAGAGAGAGAGAGAGAGAGAGAGAGATCCAGTACTGTTGACGTCCAGTTAATGAGCAAATTTTTCCATATAAAAGCTGCCTGAACTCACTAGTTCAATAAGCATATATAGACTTGCTTTGTGGAGCACGCAGACACATTATCGCCCCCTCCTCGTCTGGTGCTGGACGTGAATCGAGCGCTTGGCTCGGTCACTATCTAGACTGTAAGTCTAGAGTCTAGACAGTGGGTGGCCTCTCGTTCAGCTGCTGAGGTGGAGGCTAGCGCTACCATTCTGTACAAACACCCTCTCACAAGTTGAGCACAAGGGATTCAATCACAGACAGACTTTTATTCAATCACAAAAACTTAAAAAACCAATCATACAGATTTTTATTTAGCTATCAAGAGTTAAAAACCGATTCAGATAGACTGTTATTTATCTCCAAAGAGTTAAAAAGATTCAGAGAGACTTTTATTCTGCTACAAAGAGTTAAAAACCGATTCACACACTTTTACTTAGTTACAAAAAGTATTACATCGATTCAGACAGACCTGGTGGCTATAAAAAGTTATATATACACTGATAAAGGCTGCACGTCATCCCACTTTACTTTCCCTTTTTTGTGACTAAGCATAATAATAATAATAATAATAATAATAATAATAATAATAATAATAATAATAATAATAATAATAATAATAATAATAGCCCTCCCCAGTTTTGACTACCAATCAAAAATCAACCGACCAAAAAAAAAAAAAAAAAAAAAAAAAAAAATTGTAAAGCCCGCTTCCGGTATAAATATGACATGATCCTACTTCTGGCTTCAATCGACTTTTGAAAAATGGTAGAGCGTGCTACCGAAAATCAAGAATACCTGAACTTTGGACAACTGTTGTATAACTTACCTGCTACTCCAAACAAACTCATTCGTGAGATTAAGAAACTGCAATATAAACTCAACGGCATCCAGACGGCCCACCTCTAATTTTTAATGGCGTTTGTTTTTGAAAGAGGCGTATTCTTCCCGAAATAATATATTTTATAGTATTATTATTATTACTTATTATTATTATATTTTATTATTTTATTATTATTATTTTATTGACTTATTATTATTATTATTATTATTATTATTATTATTATTATTATTATTCCGAAGACGAACCTTATTCATAAGGAACAGACACCCACAGGAGCAACATGCTCAGGCTCCCAAAGAATATGGTGCTCATTCGAAAGAAGTAACGGTAGGTAATGGGAGGTACAGAAAGAAAACCAGATAAATTTAAAAAAATACTGAATAAATAAAAATAAGTATTAAAGTACAACTGTATCAGGGTAGTAGTAGTAGTAGTAGTAGTAGTAGTAGTAGTAATAAAAATAATAATAATAATAATAATAATAATAATAATAATATAATAATAATAATAAAAATAATAATAATAATAAAGGCTGAGAAGCAAAAAACAAGGGAGGAACTCCACCCGGGAAAAGGGGAAATACAAAGTAACAACAATAGAAGATGTAAAACAGAGGCTTAAGGCCAAAGCACATAAGATCCAACGGTACATGAACAGGAATAAGGGATACCAACAGAACAAACTATTCGGAACCAACCAGAAAAGACTATACAGCCAACTAAGAGGGGAAGACAACCACCCAGAAATTCCCGAAGCCGAACCAAGTAAGAGACTCTGGGAAAACATATGGAGCAATCCGGTATCACACAACAAACATGCAACATGGCTCCAGGAAGTCAAGGAAGAAGAAACAGGGAGAATAAAACCAAAGATTTCACAGAGATCACAGACAGACACAGTCCAGCCACCAACTAAAGAAAATGCCAAACTGGAAAGCCCAGGTCCCGATGAAGTCCATGGATACTGCTCAAAAACTTCAAGGCCCTACACCCACGAATAGCAGAACAAACTCCAGCATTGTATCTCAAATCACCATGCACCCAAATGGATGACCACAGGAAGAACATCCTTAGTACAAAAAGACAAGAGTAAGGGAAATGTAGCCAGTAACTACAGGCCTATCACCTGCCTACCAATAATGTGGAAGTTACTAACAGGTATCATCAGTGAAAGGCTATACAACTACCTAGAGGAGACAAACACCATCCCCCACCAACAGAAAGGCTGCAGAAGGAAGTGTAGGGGCACAAAAGACCAGCTCCTGATAGACAAAATGGTAATGAAGAACAGTAGGAGAAGGAAAACCAACCTAAGCATGGCATGGATAGACTATAAGAAAGCCTTCGACATGATACCACACACATGGCTAATAGAATGCTAAAAATATATGGGGCAGAGGAAAACACCATCAGCTTCCTCAAAAATACAATGCGCAACTGGAATACAATACTTACAAGCTCTGGAATAAGACTAGCAGAGGTTAATATCAGGAGAGGGATCTTCCAGGGCGACTCACTGTCCCCACTACTCTTCGTAGTAGCCATGATTCCCATGAAAAGAGGCAACAGAATCAACCATCTGATGTTCATGGACGACATCAAGCTGTATGGTACGAGCATCAAGGAAATAGATACCCTAATCCAGACTGTAAGGATTGTATCTGGGGACATCAGGATGGAGATTGGAATAGAAAAATGCGCCTTAGTCAACATACAAAAAGGCAAAGTAACGAGAACTGAAGGGATAAAGCTACCAGATGGGAGCAACATCAAACACATAGATGAGACAGGATACAAATACCTGGGAATAGTGGAAGGAGGGGATATAAAACACCAAGCGATGAAGGACACGATCAGGAAAGAATATATGCAGAGACTCAAGGCGATACTCAAGTCAAAACTCAACGCCGGAAATATGATAAAAGCCATAAACACATGGGCAGTGCCAGTAATCAGATACAGCGCAGGAATAGTGGAATGGACGAAGGCAGAACTCCGCACCATAGATCAGAAAACCAGGAAACATATGACAATACACAAAGCACTACACCCAAGAGCAAATACGGACAGACTATCCATAACACGAAAGGAAGGAGGGAGAGGACTACTAAGTATAGAGGACTAGGTCAACATCGAAAACAGAGCACTGGGGCAATATCTGAAAACCAGTGAAGACGAGTGGATAAAGAGTGCATGGGAAGAAGGACTAATAAAAGTAGATGAAGACCCAGAAATATACTGAGACAGGAGAATGACAGACAGAACAGAGGACTGGCACAACAAACCAATGCACGGACAATACATGAGACAGACTAAAGAACTAGCCAGCGATGACACATGGCAATGGCTACAGAGGGAGAGCTAAAGAAGGAAACTGAAGGAATGATAACAGCGGCACAAGATCAGGCCCTAAGAACCAGATATGTTCAGAGAACGATAGACGGAAATAACATCTCTCCCATATGTAGGAAGTGCAATACGAAAAATGAAACCGTAAACCACATAGCAAGCGAATGCCCGGCACTTGCACAGAACCAGTACAAAAAGAGGCATGATTCAGTAGCAAAAGCCCTCCACTGGAGCCTGTGCAAGAAACATCAGCTACCTTGCAGTAATAAGTGGTACGAGCACCAACCTGAGGGAGTGATAGAAAACCGATCACGCAAAAGATCCTCTGGACTATAGTATCAGAACGGATAGGTGATACGTGCAAACAGACCAGACGTGACGTTGATTGACAAAGTCAAGAAGAAAGTATCACTCATTGATGTCGCAATACCATGGGACACCAGAGTTGAAGAGAAAGAGAGGGAAAAAATGGATAAGTATCAAGATCTGAAAATAGAAATAAGAAGGATATGGGATATGCCAGTGGAAATCGTACCCATAATCATAGGAGCACTAGGCACGATCCCAAGATCCCTGAAAAGGAATCTAGAAAAACTAGAGGCTGAAGTAGCTCCAGGACTCATGCAGAAGAGTGTGATCCTAGAAACGGCACACATAGTAAGAAAAGTGATGGACTCCTAAGGAGGCAGGATGCAACCCGGAACCCCACACTATAAATACCACCCAGTCGAATTGGAGGACTGTGATAGAGCATAAAAAATAATAATAATAATAATAATGGCTAATAGAATGCCTGAAAATATATGGGGCAGAGGAAAACACCATCAGCTTCCTCAAAAATACAATGCGCAACTGGAATGCAATACTTACAAGCTCTGGAATAAGACTAGCAGAGGTTAATATCAGGAGAGGGATCTTCCAGGGCGACTCACTGTCCCCACTACTCTTCATAGTAGCCATGATTCCCATGACAAAAGTACTACAGAAGATGGATGCCGGGTACCAACTCAAGAAAAGAGGCAACAGAATCAACCATCTGATGTTCATGGACGACATCAAGCTGTATGGTACAAGCATCAAGGAAATAGATACCTTAATCCAGACTGTCAGAATTGTATCTGGGGACATCAGGATGGAGTTTGGAATAGAAAAATGCGCCTTGGTCAACATACAAAAAGGCAAAGTAACGAGAACTGATGGGATAAAGCTACCAGATGGGAGCAACATCAAACACATAGATGAGACTGGATACAAATACCTGAGAATAATGGAAGGAGGGGATATAAAACACCAAGAGATGAAGGACACGATCAGGAAAGAATATATGCAGAGACTCAAGGCGATACTCAAGTCAAAACTCAACGCCGGAAATATGATAAAAGCCATAAACACATGGGCAGTGCCAGTAATCAGATACAGCGCAGGAATAGTGGAATGGACAAAGCCAAAACTCCGCAGCATAGATCAGAAAACCAGGTAACATATGACAATACACAAAGCACTACACCCAAGAGCAAATACGGACAGACTATACATTACACGAAAGGAAGGAGGGAGAAGACTACTAAGTATAGACGACTGCGTCTACATCGAGAACAGAGCACTGGGGCAATATCTGAAAACCAGTGAAGACGAGTGGCTAAAGAGTGCATGGGAAGAAGGACTAATAAAAGTAGACGAAGACCCAGAAATATACAGAGACAGGAGAATGACAAACAGAACAGAGGACTTGCACAACAAACCAATGCACGGACAATACATGAGACAGACTAAAGAACTAGCCAGCGATGACACAAGGCAATGGCTACAGAGGGGAGAGCTAAAGAAGGAAACTGAAGGAATGATAACAGCGGCACATGATCAGGCCCTAAGAACCAGATATGTTCAAAGAACGATAGACGGAAATAACATCTCTCCCATAAGTAGGAAGTGCAATACGAAAAATGAAACCATAAACCACATAGCAAGCGAATGCCGGGGACTTGCACATAAAAAGAGGCATGATTCAGTGGCAAAAGCCCTCCATTGGAGCCTGTGCAAGACACATCAGCTACCTTGCAGTAATAAGAGGTAAGAGCACCAACCTCAGGGAGTGATAGAAAACGATCAGGCAAAGATCCTCTGGGACTATGGTATCAGAACAGATAGGGTGATACGTGCAAACAGACCAGACGTGACGTTGATTGACAAAGTCAAGAAGTATCACTCATTGATGTCGCAATACCATGGGACACCAGAGTTGAAGAGAAAGAGAGGGAAAAAATAGATAAGTATCAAGATCTGAAAATAGAAATAAGAAGGATATGGGATATGCAAGTGGAAATTGTACCCATAATCATAGGAGCACTAGGCACGATCCCAAGATCCCTGAAAGGGAATCTAGAAAAACTAGAGGCTGAAGTAGCTCCAGGACTCATGCAGAAGAGTGTGATCCTAGAAACGGGGCAATTAGTAAGAAAAGTGATGGACTCCTAAGGAGGCAGGATGCAACCCGGAACCCCACACTATAAATACCACCCAATCGAATTGGAGGACTTGATAGAGAAAAAAAAAAAAAAAAAATAATAATAATAATAATAATAATAATAATATCATTATTATTATTATTATTATTATTATTATTATTAATTATTATTATTATTATATTATTAGTATTGCGCCAATATGATTCACCTGGGGGAGTCAATTTCTTCAGGGATATTGCTTAGGTAGAGAAGGACTATTTACAAGTTAAATGCAGCTGATGCCGCAATATCTTTGAATAATAATAATAATAATAATTAATAATAATAATAATAATAATAATAATAATAATAATAATAATAATAAAATAATAATAATAATAATAATAATAATAATAGTAATAATAATAGAATAATTATTATTATTTTTATTACTCTATTGAAAGATGTTGCTGCATCAGCTGCATTTAACTTGTAAATAGTCTTCTCTAACTAAGCAATATCCTACTCGCCAGTTGTAATAGCAGAGAGAAAGCAATTGTTAGAAAAATAGAGAAGACTATTCACAAGTTGAATGCAGCTGATGCAACAATATCTTTCTATAAAACTTGTTTGAAAGAGGGTCTCCTTCCAAAATATTATTATTATTTTTATTCTTATTATTATTATTATTATATAACAGCAGGAGACACTGGAAAATCCCACTGTAATAATCATACATGCTTCGAGTTCTGCGGAGTCCGCCCCTTCCCAACCCCACAAAAAAAAAAGTGTGTGTGTGTGTGTGTGTGTGTGTGTGTGTGTGTGTGTGTGTGTGTGTGCTTCCCAACCCGGCCCCACAACTTCCACACGGCTCGCGTGATCTTCCGGGGCCAGCCAACTGAGTCGGAAAGAAATCCATGATTTTGCAAGCAATGAGGTGCTTGTTCCCGTCGTCTGAGAACATTTACCCCCTCCCCCCCCCCCCCCCCCCCCAACAAAACCCACAAGTTCTCCCCGCATTGTCGTAGGAATCAATAAGTAAAGTCGTACTGAGCTATGAAGAATATCAACTATCTCTCTCTCTCTCTCTCTCTCTCTCTCTCTCTCTCTCTCTCAACTACAGAGGTAGTTTTGGAATCAACTTCCAATATACAATCAAATCTCTACGAGTGGATTCAGAATTTCTTTGGCAACAGAGAGAGAGAGAGAGAGAGAGAGAGAGAGAGAGAGAGAGAGAGAGAGAGAGAGAGAGAGATTGGAAAATTTAAAAGGAATTGCACAATCAAAATTTGTTTAACATTATGGCAATTAAAGCTAACTTAAGGTTTTGCCTTGTGTCAAATAATTCGGAAAATTTTGAGTAATCTTAATTCAGTGTTCATGGAGATCTGATAAAATCGATGTAATAATAATAATAATAATAATAATAATAATAATAATAATATAATAATAATAATAATAATAATAATAATATAATAATAACAATCATCATCATTATTATTATTTTCTTTTTCTTTTTTTTTTTTTTTTTTTTGTTTTTTTTTTTTTTGCTCTATCACATGTCCTCCAATTCGACTGGGTGGTATTTATAGCGTGGGGTTCCGGGTTGCATCCTGCCTCCTTAGGAATAGAATCCATCACTTTTCTTACTATATGCGCCGTTTCTAGGATCACACTCTTGTGCAGGAGTCCTGGAGCTACTTCAGCCTCTAGTTTTTCTAGATTCCTTTTCAGGGATCTTGGGATCGTGCCTAGTGTGCCTATGATTGTGAGTACAATTTCCACTGGCATATCCCATATCCTTATTTCTATTTTCAGGTTATGATACTTAACCATTTTTTCCCTCTCTTTCTCTTCAACTCTGGTGTCCCATGGTATCGCGACCTCAATGAGTGATATTATTATTATTATTATTATTATTATTATTATAAGTGGTACGAGCACCAACCTGATTGAGTGATAGAAAACGATCAGGCAAAGATCCTCTGGGACTATGCTATCATAACAGATACGGTGAAACGTGCAAATAGACCAGACGTGACGTTGATTGACAAAATCAAGAAGAAAGTACAATACCATGGAACACCAGCGCATATGAGATAGAAAGAAAAAAATTGACAAGTATCAAGACCTGAAAATAGAAATAAGAAGGATATGGGATAAGCCAGTGGAAATCGTATACCCATAATCATTGGGACACTAGGCACGATCCCAAGTTCCCGGAGAAGGAAACTGGAAAAATTAGATGCTGAAGTAGTTCCAGGACTCATGCAGAAGAGTGTGCTGGAAAAAGCGCACAAAGTAAGAAAAGTGATGGATTCCTAAGGAGGTAGGATGCAACTCGGAACCCTATACTTTAAAAACCACCCAGTCGATAGATAAATTATATATATATATACATATATATATATATATATATATATATACTATTTTTATCGTCGTTCCCATTACAATCTTGATATCTAATAGTGATGCAATGGGAAGGATAAAGCCAATCAGGAATGTGACTTTCTTAAAATTTATAGCATATCTATGTTCATTTTCAATACAAAGAGTTTCTTCTTCTTCATCATCATCATCATTATTATTATTATTAAGAAAATTAATCCTATTCATGTAGACCAAGCCTACAGGGGCCACTAACTTCAAATTCATGCTCCCATAGAATATGGTGTCCATTTGAAAGAAGTCACAGAAGGTCATAGAAAATAACAGAAGGAAGAGATCAATTATCAGAAAATAACAAATAAATAAATAAACAAATAATAAAAATGTAAGTAAATTATAAAATGGAAGTAGATTTGGGGGTTCCAACTGCTCAACATCATCGGGAAGACTTTGCCACATTCCAGCGGTGTGAGGAATAAAGGACCTCTGGAACGATCGATTTACAACGAGATAATAGTGAGGAATTAGTGCACCTGTAAATTCCTATAAATACAGCTATAAATTTTCTCTAAATACACCTACAAATTCCTATAAATGCACCTATAAATTCCTAAAAATACACCTATAAATTCCTAAAAAGACACCTATAAATTTCTATAAATACACCTATAAATACAGCTATAAATTCAAAAAAAAAAAACAAATTTCTATAAATACACAAATTTCTTTAAATACACTATTAATTCCTATAAATACAGCTATAAATTCCTATAAAACAGCTATAAATTCCTATAATACAGCTATAAATTCCTTTAAGCTATTAAATTCCTATAAACACCTGTAAGTTCTTGTACATACACCAGTAAATCCCTGTAAACACAGTAAATTGCCGATGGAACTATGGTTGATCACTGATACACAGCAGAAGGCGCTCCTTATCCAACGTTACATTACTGACCTGACCACCTCTACTGCGACCAATTGCCGACCCCATCCGACTCCCAAGCCCCGTCGCAACTTTTACGTCAAGGTCACTGGCTGGAATTTATGTGGCAATATTCGCCGACGATCCATCCTCCCGGAACGGGCCAAATTCGACAGAAGAACAAGAGGTAGCCCCCCCCCCCCCCCCCCCTTCCCGAAACACAACCTTCCACCCGCCACCCCCCCCCCTCCCCGACTTCTAGGCTAAACCCAGACAGGTAAATAACTGAAAGATCTTCCAGCCAACGATCAATGAATGGAAAACCCGAAGGCAGGGGGCAGGAAGGAGGGAGGGAGGGTGGGACGGGAAGGGCAGGAATACCGTGGTGGGTCAATGTCGGCGAAATTCGGTGGAGATACGAACGTTCAATAACCAATTTCCCCCTTCACTCTTGCACCGGAGCCAAAAGGCTCGTCTAGCCACACTTGCTGTAAGACATGCATCAGTCATGCACGTAAACATCATGGAGCAACTGAAACTGAGTACATTATTATTATTATTATTATTATTATTATTATTATTATTATTCAGAGGATAAACCTTATTCACATGGACCAAGACCCCCGAGGGCCACTGACTTGAAAATCACGCTTCCAAAGAATATGGTGCCCATCTGAAAGAAGTAACAATGTAATAAGAAATACAGAAAGATTAGTTATTGGAACAGACAAAAATTAACAAATGAATCAACAATTAGAAAAAAATGTAAAAATTAACAAATTAACAAACAAATAGTTAAAAATAAAACAAGATTTGCTTTAGGGTACACAAGCCCTGCATCTTCGCTTGAAATTTCGAGGCCACAAGGGCACATCCTCCTCAGGAAGACTGCGAGTCTATCTCGGAGTGTCTAGGAAGAAACCTTACAAAATTGACACCACACACAAATACGAAAATACAGAAAGACTTTACACAATAATCACAGCCTGTGTGTGTGTGTGTGTGTGTGTGTGAACTTGCTCTGGGTGGGGCCGGGGAACATTAATAAATTTAAACATGTTCCCCCTTTCACCCACAAAACGTAATACTAATAGCCAACTGAATGTACGCCATCTCACGCTTGTCCCGAGCACGGATAAAAAGAAGCGGACTTTTAGTGTTAATACGCAACTGCCTAGAAAGCCTGCGACGTCGGACATTTAGCAGCCCGACGCATCGGACATTAGCTTTCCGACGCATCGGACATTTAGCAGTCCGACGCATCGGACATTTAGCAGTCCGACGCATCGGCATTTAGCAGTCCGACGCATCGGACTTTAGCAAGTTCCGACGCTCGGACATTTACAGTCCGACGCACGCATCGACATGGGAGCATCCGACGCTCGAACATTTAGCATTCCGACGCCTCGGAGTTCATTTAGCAGTTCGACGCGTCGGACATTTAGCAGTTCGACGCGTCGGCCATTTAGCAGTCCGACGCGTCGGACATTTAGCAGTCCGACGCATCGGACATTAGCAGTCCGACGCATCGGACATTTAGCAGTCCGACGCATCGGACATTAGCAGTCCGACGCATCGGACATTAGCAGTCCGACGCTCGGACATTCAGCAGTTCGACGCGTCGGACATTTAGCAGTCCGACGCGTCGGACATTTAGCAGTCCGACGCAAGCAGCCCCGAGAGGTGAGGACGAAATAAGGTCCGAAAGTCAACAGGGTAAAAAAAAAAAAAAAAAAAAAAAAAAAAAAAAAAAAAAAAAAAAAAAAAAAACAAAAAAAAAAAAAAAAAAAAAAAAAATTGGAAAGATAGACCTCCCTCCCCAGCCGGAAGGACGAAGGTAACACAACGGGAACTCCCCTCTTTCTCGCGGTAGTCTCTCCCCCTTCCCCCCTCCCCAGACACAAGAGGCAGTCTGTAATACCCTGGAGGTCGATGTTAGGAAGCAAAAGACCTTGATCAGCGATGCCCTTCCGCCATCTTAGCCTCTAGAATCAATGGCGGAGAAGAAGCAACACGTGATCGGGAATCCGAAATCAGAATACATGACGCAAAATAACCTCTACACAAGTAGAAAATACATAAATACACGAATAAAGAAAAGGAATGGCAGGTTTTCAGATAGAAAGAAGGAAAGAAATGGCACTGCGGGCCTCTAGGACGTAAATCTAGAGAAGAATGAAAGCATTCCAAAGTGCGGCTCAAGTTTTATATGAACGCGGCGATTTTGCATTATATAAACTATATATATACTATATGTCCTCGCTCTTCTAAGTTTTTTCTTCTTCTTCCTGAAGACGCCGCTTTCTTCTTCGCTTGCAAATGCACGGCATGCAACTGTCACTCTGGGGGAATGCCGATAAGTCCCCCCCCCCCCCCCCCCCCCCCCACCAACCTCCAAACATTCCCACCCCTACTCCAATTCAATCGGACCCGTGTTCCCAACGATTTATGTTCCTGCATCAGACCCTGTTACGAATATCAACGTTTTGCAATTCTTACTTTGTCATACTTTATATCAGACATGTTTTTACAGAGGACTTTTTTCCCCCTAAAATAATAAAACACACAATTACCATATCGTCTGATTTCGGTAGCAATAATCTGCATCTTCCAGTGAATTAGATGGCGGGATAAAGTGAAGGAAGATTTGGATAGACGAGGTTTGGTGGAGGATGATGCCTTTGATAGAAGGCAGTGGAGGAGAAGGCGCATCAGGCAACCGACCCATTAATGTAGGGATAACGGTGGGAAAGAAGAAGAATCATCTGCACCTTCCATACTATTCAAGAACAATCTTAGCTTTATAAATTCTCGGTTTCGCTAGAAACAAAACTCTTCTTATTATCAACTTTCACCAACTGGCCTAAAAATTCCAGGTGATATCATGACTTCGTGACAGAGTCGTCAAACCCAAAATCTGTTATCAAAGTTACAGTTTCGGAATAACAGGTTGAAAGAATGCCCACACCCAAACGAGCTTTGAGCCCTTCACTTTCTGTAAGTGCAGAATGTGGAATGGAATATAAAATTTAGGCCAAAGTCAAAGCGCTGGAACCTATGAGGTCATTCGGCTCTGAAAGAGAAACTCAGAGTAAAAAGACTTAAAGATGTAACAAGAGGAGGACCTCGCAGTTTCACAATTGTAAGGAGAGGGTGGAAAATAAGAGAAAAGAAAAATAGTATGAACGGAAGTGCAGCTTTGGGGGGATTGGGGGGGGGATGTCGCAAAGAATCTGAAGTAATGCGTAAAGTGCACCGCTTGAGGGGCACTGTCGGCACTAGCCCCTTAAAGGAAATTGTAAAATGCGTCAACTGTCATCGCATCCGCTTCCGTCGCAATCAACAAGGAAGACGGCTCGAGGACTTTTCAGTTGCTAATATGGCGATCAAGGTATATACCTATATATATATATATATATACCTTGATGGCGATGATGTGTCAATTAACATCAGTTCGTATTCGGCCCAACGCCCCCTTCAAAGGCTTCGGACTCAGGTACGTTTGTTCCTCCGAGTAAGGACACTGAAACAGCGATGTCGTCATTAGTATTCTTACAAGAACCGGCACTACGTACATATACCAGTCATAACCAAGCCAAACCTAATTTCTTTATCTGTTGGTCCTCAAGTTATGACACTAGATTATGATTCAATCTGGCAGCCTGGACTCCGTAAGTTCATATGTGTTCACTTCAGACATATGAATGGAATGGAATATATAATTCAGGTCAAAGGCCAAGCGCTGGGACCTATGAGGTCATTTGAAAATAAAGTTAAAACATCTCTTAGGCGACGGTTGAAAGTCAGAATGGAGAAAGAGAACATGAACGGAGGTACAGCAAAAGGAATGAAAGGGGTTGCAGCTAGGGGCTGAAGGGACGCTGCAAAGAACTTCGAGTAATGCCTACAGTGCATCGCGTAATGTGAACTGACGCCACGACCCCCCAACGGGGACTACCAACATGAGGCCTCTGGTTATTGCAAACTTGTTAACTTTTGCATGTACTCGTATGATGAAATCGCATGGGAAAGCGTCCTGGCATCCGTCCAGATGAGCCTTAAAAAATTCACGACACGCCAAAAGAACGTCAACTCATTCACACAGTTAATGACGAGTTCAAAACTTGTACAGAAAAAGGACTTTGTGACCTCTAAAACATGACATGGTACATAAGCGTCTGATTTAGCAAACTGCAAGTGCCACTCACCAGCAGCAGCGTGTGAATGCATAAAATATAGGGTTTCGGGCTAAACAGAGCGTAAGAGAAAACTACAGCAATACATTCGAATAAAACACAACAGTTAGTCTTGAGTCTATATACTGACCCCTTGAATCATTTCCAAATTAACAGAAGCTTTTTCCTTAGGTTAGATACAGAGTAAAATTTCATCTCATTTAGCGCACTTAAAAAATATAAAAAGCAGCAACGAAGTGGAGTACAAATGATTCAGGACTAAATATAATAACTCACAAAATCACAGCCATTTAAACTAGTGAAACAGGACGTTTCCTCACTATCATGATATCAAGAAGAATTTTTACACAACGTCAAGGGACCTCATGCATAATCACGATTCGTCGACTGATTTAAAGGAGCCAAAATGAACTTTGAAATCCGCTAATATTAAGAAAAGACATAAAAGCTCAAATATTGACCGTAATTAAGGAACTGGAAGAACGTCGGGTCTGATCATTAACAGGATGGGTGATCAACAAGAAATCCCAGACATAGTCTGCATATGAACCCTTTGAATACACTCTGGGCAGCACCAGGGAGGAGAGAGAGAGAGAGAGAGAGAGAGAGAGAGAGAGAGAGAGAGAGAGAGAGAGAGAGAGAGAGAGAGAGCTGCATTCGCATTCCCAGAAGAGCCTGAAATTAACCCCCTTGACGAAATGAAGGTCGATACAGTTGAAACAAAATCTATTGGAAGTAAAATCAAAGTTGAAAAACATACATACATACATACATACATACATACATACACACATACACACACAAAGCCCACACAAAGACCTTCTATCGCATGACATCACGAATTTCCCCGAGGCACGAGAAACATTCTTATATGCAACACATTTCGTCCCCCTCCCTACCCTTTGTCATCAGACAACGGAAGGCAAATGAAAGGGATGAGAAAAGATGAGAGAGATAAGAAACGCCATGAGAGATAGAGAAGAAGGCAGGAAAACTAGTCTTTAAGTATAGAGAATGCAAAACGAGAAGTCAAAGTACCAACGCCACAATTTGAGAGAGAGAGAGAGAGAGAGAGAGAGAGAGAGAGACAGAGAGAGAGAGAGAGAGAGAGACTCTAATGTAGCTTGCACAGATCGATATAATGCCAGATTCCTCTACCAAAGAGATTATAGAGCAGAGAAATGCACACGACACAAGCACAGAATTAAGTGGGGCAAAGTCGCTTGGAAAAAAAATGAAAATTATATGTTGGATAACAGGAATGCATCTCAGGTCTATACCATCAGAATTATTTGCTCTCTCTCTCTCTCTCTCTCTCTCTCTCTCTCTCTCTCTCTCTCTCTCTCTCGTTCTAAATGATATTTCATCAAAGTTTGTGTTAAAAAATTTTCCATCACAGCTCCTTGTATTTTATGAAGTTACATTTTTTTCTATTTATCTTTTCGTTAATTTTATTTTTTCTAATAACTGACCTCGTCCTTCCGTAATCCTAATTACATTCTGTTACTTTTTTCAATGAACACCGTATTTTGGAAGCTTGAATTTCAAGTCAATGGCGCCTCCGGTGGGCTTACTTCATAATAATAATAATAATAATAATAATAATAATAATAATAATAATACTAATAATAATAATAATAATAATAATAATAATAATAATAATAATAATATTATTATTATTATAATTATTATCATTATTATTATTATTTTGGTCTATCAGTCATCCTATTCGACTGGGTGGTTTTTATTGTGTGGGGTTCCGGGTTGTATCCTGCCTCCTTAGGAGTCCATCACTTTTCTCACTATGTGCGCTGTTTCTGGTAACACACTCTTCTGCATGAGCCCTGGAGCTACTGAGGCATCTAGTTTTCCAGATTTCTTTTCAGTGATCTTGGGATCATGCCTAGTGTTCCTATCATTATGGGTACAATTTCCACTGGCATATCCCATATCCTTCTTATTTCTACTTTCAGATCTTGATACTTAACGATTTTTTCTCTTTCTTTCTCATCCACTCTAGTGTCCCACGGTATTGCCACACCAATGAGTTATACTTTCTTCTTGACTTTGTCAATCAACGTCACGTCTGGTCTATTGGCACGTATCACCTTATCTGTTCTGAAACCATAGTCCCAGAGAATCCTTAACTGATCATTTTCAATCAAACCCTAAGGTTAGTGTTCGTACCACTTATTACTGCAAGCAAGCCGGTGTTTTTTGCACGGGCTCCAGTAGAGGGCTTTTGCGACTGAATCATACCTCTTTTTGTACTGGTTCTGTGCAAGTGCCGGACATTCGCCATTTACGTGGGTTATGGTCTCGTTTTTCATATTGAACTTCCTGCATATGGGTGAGATGTTATTTTCATCTATTATTCTTTGGACATATCTGGTTCTTAGGGCCTGATCTTGTGCCGCTGTTAGCACTCCTTCTGTTTCCTCCTTTAGTTCTCCTCTCTGTAACCATTGTCATGTTTCATCGCTGGCCAGTTCTTTAGTCTGTCTCATGTACTGTCCGTGCATTGGTTTGTTGTGCCATTCCTCCGTTTTGTTTGTCATTATCCTGTCTGAATATTTCTGGGTCTTCGTCTACTTTTATCAGTCCTTCTTCCCAAGCACTTCTTAGCAAAAGATACTCCCCCAACCCCCCGCCCAGTGCTCTGCCCTTGGATGTTGACGCAGTCCTCTATGCTTAGTAGCCCTCTCCCACCTTCCTTTTCTGTTATGTATAGTCTGTCTGTATTTGCTCTTGGGTATTTATTATATTATTACTATTATCATTCAATAATAATAATAATAATAATAATAATAATAATAATAATAATAATAATAATAATATTACTATTATTTAATAATAATAATAATAATAATAATAATAATAATAATAATAATAATAATAATAATAATAATAATATCAAATTCCACAGAGAAACCTTTCAATGTTGCACTTTTACGTATTCATAAAATCATTACATATACATTTATACTGACAGCAGAGAGAAAGATTCAAGTTTAAAATAGTGTAAATTATAGGAAGCACAGATAATTTTTAAGATCATATCACTTAAATTCAGGCATATGCCTGAAACTACAATCTTTCAAGACAAGACTACAAGAGTAAAGGGCTGTTCACACTAGAACAGGCCTTTAGGCATCGCTTGGCTACTGCTATTACTACTACAACTACTCTCTCTCTCTCTCTCTCTAGTTCAGTACGATGGTCGAAGTACGATGAAAACTATTCATGAGTTCATGAATGGACGAGAGCCTCTCGTGTGTGTGTGTGTGTGAGTGTGTGTACGGAATTCAAAACTGTATACTGACAGTTCCTATAATATTACTTTTCAACCACCTGCAATGATAAACGGATTGCAAAAGCAAAATACCTGTAAATAAAAACAAAATCAATAGCTACACTTACTGACAAAATAGAAAAAAAACTGAAATGCCCTGCCATTTGAGTGTGTGTGTGTGTGTGTGTGTGTGTGTGTCAATGCCACCAACTGTAGTAGAAGACTCGTGGGTGGGTGGCAAGGGTGGTCGTATTGATCAATCCCTACGCACGGAGAAGACCTTCGCCGCCCGTCTACCAACCCCCACCCCCCACCTCTCTTCTACCACCCCCAACCCCACTTTCCTCCATTCTCCTTCATTATCGCCCACACGCCCGCGTTCTCTTTTTCTCCACTTTTGTCGTGACCTATGACGTTCAAAGACATATATATATATATATATATATATATATATATATATATATATATAATATATATATATATATATATATATATATAATATATATATATATATATACGTACTCCAGTATAAAAGGACAAATATTTTTTCTCCTGTAAAAAATGCCAGACTTCCTCTCCTGTTCAATAGTTCAAAATTTCTCCCCCATACAAAAGGATATAGGGTATTTTCCCTATACAATAGGAAAGTTTCTCTCCCGTACTATAACAAAATGTACAAAAAGATAGCCTCTCTCCTGTACGAAAGGACAGTTTTTCCCTCTTGGAAAAAAAAAACATTCTCTCCTATACAAAAATACCGCTTCTTTCCTGTACGAAAGGATAGTTTTTACCTCGGAAAAAAAAACATTCTCTCCTATACAAAAACACAGATTCTCTCCTGTACAAAGGACAGTTTTTCCCTCTTAAAAAGAAAAAAGCAAAAAAATCTCTCCTATTTTTTTTTTCAAAACCGGTTCTCTCCCTGTTAATTAAAGACGGTTGTTTCCCTCCATTTTGGAACAAAGGACATTCTCTCCTATACGAAAACACAGCTTCTCTCCTGTACGAAAGGACAGTTTTTACCTCTTGGAAAAAAAAACATTCTCTCCTATACAAAAACACAGCTTCTCTCATATACGAAAGGACAGTTATTCCCTCTTGGAAAAAAAACATTCTCTCCTGTACAAAAACACAGCTTCTCTCCTGTACAAAAGGACAGTTTTTTTCTCTTGGAAAAAAAACATTCTTTCCTATACAAAAACAAAACTTCTCATCCTGTACGAAAGGACAGTTTTTCCCTCTAGGAAAAAAAACACTCTCTCCTATACAAAAACAGAGATTCTCTCTTGTAAAAAAAGGACAGTTTTTCCCTCTTGGAAAAAAAAAACATTCTCTCCTATACAAAAACACAGCTTCTTTCCTGTACGAAAGAATAGTTTTTCCCTCTTGAAAAAAAAACACATTCTCTCCTATACAAAAACAAAGCATATCTCCAGTACGAAAGGACAGTTTTTCCCTCTTGGAAAAAAACATTATCTAATGTACAAAAACACAGCTTCTCTCCTGTAAGAAAAGGACATTTTTTCCCACTGGAAAAAAAATTCTCTCTTATACAAATCACAGCTTCTCTACTGTACGAAAAGACAGATTTTTCCTCTTGGAAAAATAAAACATTATCTCCAATATAAAAACACAGCTTCTCTCCTGTACAAAAGGACATTTTTCCTTCTTGAGAAAAAAAAACATTCTCTCCTATACAAAAACATAGCTTCTCCTGTACGAAAAGACAGTTTTTCCCTCTTGGGAAAAAAAACATTCTCTCCTATACAAAAACACAGCTTCTCTCCTGTACGAAAGGACAGTTTTTCCCACCGGAAAAAAAAACATTCTCTCTTATACAAAAACACAGCTTCTCTCCTGTGCGAAAGAATAGTTTTTCTCTCCTGTAAAAAAATTCTCTCCTGTACAAAAGTACAGCATCTCTCCTGTATGAAAGGACAGGTTTTCTCTCCTGTAAAAAGAAATCAAATTCTCTCCTGTACAAAAGGACATTGTCTTTATCCTGTACGAAGAACAAAGTTAACTTCTGCACAAAAGGGCAGTTTTTTTTTTTTTCTACCGAATCGCGAAAGCTACATAAAAAAAAAAAAATAAATAAAAAACGCCCAGGTACCCTAAATCTTAAGCATATTAATTTCATTGACGGAATCATGAATCATTCTTGAAGGTGATATATATCTCTGTTGCCAGATTCCCTTTCAATATTCAACTCACCAACTATAGAAAGGAAGGCCATACCTTTCAAAAGAATTGATCCACGCATATTTATTCCTCTAATTCATAATAAATTTTCATTTTTGTCCCCTCTTGTCAGATCATAAAAATACTAATACATACATATATATATATATATATATATATATATATATATATATATATATATTATATATATATATATATATATATATCAACGACGATAAAAAGTGAAAAAGAAAAATTATTTTAGGTTTCCAAAAAATAAATCAAATAAATAAATAACATTGTGGAATTTACAAGAAATAACGAAAAACTATTATGGGGTTTAAGATGTAAGAAGACAACTATTACGGAATTTTAAACAATACGAAAAGTGATAATGGAAGTGTAAAAATTATATAATAATTATTATAGATGTTTTAAAAAATGAGAGAATTTTCATGAGTAAAAAAGAAAAATTATGGAAATGAAACAAATATATATATATATAATTATATATATCATATTACATACATATATACAGAAAAATTATTTTGGAAATGTAAAAAAAATCATAAGAGATTATTAAAGAATTTATAAAAACATATGAAAAATATGTTAATAAATAACAAAATAAATTCTGGAAAATTTATTATGGAAGACTAAAAAATCAATAGAAATAATAATGGAGGTTACAAAAAAAACATAAAAAAAAAAAAGCACACACTTGCAGGAAAATGGATTTTTCTAGATTCAACCCAAGTTTTTGTCGTGGGGTGGGATACGAAAAGTGGGGCGGGGGTTGGGATTATGTCGCTCAAGATTTTTTTCGTGGGGTAGGATACGGGGAGGGGAGTGGGAAGAGGGGATTATGTCGCTCAGTGAGAGTCGGAATGAATACTAAAACTCCAGAGTAGGGCCAAGTCCGGGTTAATGTTCTTCCACTGTCCAAATAACGACCAACCATCGAGTGGGGCTGGAAGCTACTTTACAAAACAAAGTTCGGGTGGATGATGGCAAGATATTGATCCGTCAACTAGGTCTATTCCATGCTGGACTGAAATGACTTGGCTGTCTGACAAGACAGAGCACGCTCTCCAAAATGTAAGGAGGAATTATTATTATTATTATTAATATATATATATATATATATATATATATATATATATATATATATATATATATATATATATATATAAACAAACAACCCTCTTGTCAACTACATGCTACTTAGGAATGACAAAGTTCCTCGTTGGACGAGTGGTTTTCGCGCTCGGCTACCAAACCGGTGGTCCGAAGTTCGATTCTCAGCTCGGCCAACGCGGAATCTGAGGAATTTGTTTCTGGTGATAGATATTAATTTCTCGATATAATGTGGTTCGGATCCCACAATAAGCTGTAGATCCCGTTGCTAGGTGACTAGTAATCGGTTCCTAGCCACGTAGAAATATCTAATCCTTCGGGCCAGTCCTAGGAGATTGGTTAATCAACTCAGTGGTCTGGTAAAACTAAGATATACTTAACTTGGGAATGCCATAAATAGTGTAGAACAAGAGGACCTTGAAGTCATTATTACCAAAGACTTGAAATCCACAAAACTGCATAAAAGCTGAAGAGAAGGCACAAAAACTAGTGGGATACGCAAAGAGGCAGTTCAAATACATAAACAAGGAAACGGTGTTGCAGCTCTACACATCAATAGTTAGACCTCATCTTGAATATGCAGGACAGTTTTGGTCACCAACAATAAGCAAGGACATAAATAGATTTGAAGGGGTACAAGCAAGAGCCACAAAGTTAATTCTATCCATCATGCAAATAGGTTACCAAAGACGACTAGAGAGCCTGAACATGTATGGATTAGAAACACGACGATTGCGAGGACAAATAATAGAAACATTCAAATTACTGAAAGGCATAACAAAAGCAGACAGTAACCTATTTATGTTAAATTCTAACAGACAAGAAATAATGGATGGAAACTAGAACTGAAGAGATACAACACATCTCATTGCGGGAACTTGTTCACATACAAGATATGAGAATGGAATAAACAGGCAACAGAAGTTGTAAACAGCAGCAGTATAGAAGAGTTGAAAAGAAAGCTAGACAAAATCATTAAGACACTGTGAATGCAGAGTAAAACCTGCTCCTAGGGATAAGTGAGTACACGATGTCTCCTCGGATGGACTAATAAATCTTTGAGATATCCTTATCCTTGTAACTCTGTGTGTGTGTGTGTGTGTGTGTGTGTGCGTGTGCGTGTGTCAAAGCGTTATCAGACCCAATGCTAAAACAGCAAACGAGGCGGAATTTCACATAAAGACCCCGAGACAATAAGGGCGAGATACCGTTGGCTTCCGCAGATCCTCTCCCTATTGATCTTTTCATTTCATATTCAGACGGAGATAAGATAAATCCACTACATCTCCCAAGTACTTCATTTTTTTTTATATATATATACATTTTCCATATTCCCCATTACTTGATATTTCATTCCTGTGGATTTCAGCTCCTCTTCTTTCGACAAATCTTAGTCCCGGTAGATGGTAATTACCAAGGTCGAAAACTAGAGTGAAGTTATATTAAAAAAAAATTCTCTCTCTTCGGCTCACGGGCTCGAACCATGGAAACCTAGAATTCAGGACTTAGTTCAGTGACGAGCTTGAACCTTATACGGTGATGTGATCAACTTCGTTTCACATACATAGTAAATAATGCATTCGAAAATCCATCAGGCTCAATAACATCAAAACCTAATTCCAGGATGAGAACGACATGTTTACTACACCTTATGCACACGTATACACAAAATCAGCCAAAACATAAACAAAAGTCTATTATGAAGCAATCTACTGATATTGCAGTCATCAACAAGAATGATTCTGCTGATAAAACAATAAGATCAACAAAACACAATAATTATCGCCAAAAAGTAATTATCAATATGATAATTATCAAAAGAATTATCAGCAAAACGGATTATCGCCATAAAATAATTATCAATATGATAATTAACGACAGAATTATCAACATGATAATTATCATAGAATTATAAACATGATAATTATCATAGAATTATCAACATGATAATTATCAACAACTTGATAATTATCAACAACATTGTAATTGTCGACAGCATGATAATTACCAACAAAATTATCAACATGACAATTATTAACATAATTATCAGCAACATGATGATTATCAACAGAATTACCAGCAACATGTTGGTTATCACCAGAATTATCAACAAAACTCATAATTATCACGATACAATAATTACCAATAAAACAATAATTATATCCAACACAATTACAAACAAAACAATAATTATCTGCAAAAAAAACTATCAGCAAACCATAAATATCCAGAAGAAAATAATTATCAAGAAAACACTAACTGCCAACAACACAATATTTACCAACAAAGCTATAATTAACAGCAAAAAACACAATATGTATATCAGGAAAGTTATAATTAGCAGCAAAAATACAAAGTAATTTAACAAAACCATAACAATAAAGCGAACGTCGTGGGTAGGAGAAAACGAATCTAAAAGAATGCCAACAGACGTCACAGCACACGAAATAAACAGGCGAGACACAGCAGGCCAATTAAGCTCTAAAGTAGATCAAATAACTGTTCATTACCAGACCCATCAGTAAGTGAATAACGTTCATGAACTGGGGGTGAGTGACAGCTTGGTACAAGGTACACTGTGCTGCGCAATACATCAACTATTGTATATCAAAAGAAAATACACACACACACAATATATATATATATATATATATATATATATATATATATATATATATATATATAGATATATATATATATATAGACATATAAATATGAAATACACATTGACATATATATATATATATATATATATATATATATATATATATATATATATATATATATATATATATATATATATATATATATGTGTGTGTGTGTGTGTGTGTGTGTGTGTGTACACACACACACACACAAAGTATAACTCGCTTTGAATTTCTGGTGCTGTTCAACTTATGATTAAGACTATTGCTGGAAGTTTCTTAAAAAAAAAAAATAATAATAATAAAAAAAGTACATTAGATTAGACACTTGTCTCTGATGGTCGGTGCCCCTACAAGGAACCAATCACGTCCTAGTGATGCCCTTACTCAGCCTATCTATAACTGTAGCCAAGACAAGAATGTGCTGTTGTTGTAATATCAGTAGTAGTAGTAGCAGCTTTTAGAGAACCAAAGAGTGCGCCCTTACTATCGCATACACATTAGAAACAAGCCGAACAGAAGTTAATGAGATATTTGCAGTTTTATTTATTATTATTATTTCAGTACATGCAACCTACTATGCGCATGGAACCAGCCCACTGGGAGACTGACTTAAAGTTCAAGCTACCAAAGAATTTTGGCTTCAACCTCCCACCACAGATCCCATACTGCGGTAGTAACTGATCATGATACAGAACCAGTGACTTTTCATTGCCCCAGGGGAGACGCGAACCAGCGACATCTGTGCAACAAACGATTCTCTAGTGCTAGTCGAAGATTCCTTCTTTTACGGTCATTGACTTTTCAACTTCTTGTGATATGAGTTGAATATAAAATTTAGGCCAAAGGTCAAGCACTAGAACTTATGAGGTCATTCAGCGCTGAAATGGAAATTAGTAAACGGTTTGAAAGGTGTAACAAGAAAAAAACCTCGCCCTTGCACTATGAATCAAGTGTTAGGAGAGGGTGGAAAGTAAGATGAAAGAGGTGGAAAGTAAGATTAAAGAGGAGTATACGAAAGGAGGTACGGTAAAAGAAACGAAAAGGGGTTGCAGCTAGGGGCTGAAGGCCCGCGGCAAAGAACCTTAAGTGATGCCTTCAGTACACTGCATGATGTCCATCTTTGTGATATGTAGGAGATAAGTTTCCAAGAGTGTTTATGACATGTTATACTGTAGTGGAGGGGACATACCGTTTACGTGTCTGGCATTCCTCGACATAGCATTCTGGGACCTTGGAGATTTATAGTCCCTAGTTCCATAATTTATTGGTCCTGTACGATATGCAGATGACGCTACTCCTACATCAGTTATTTGCTCCCAGAGAAGCGAAGAGCTCCAGCTGCCGGGCTTCATACATCTCAAACGGAGCAGGAAATGCCAATGAACAGACTGAATACGATCCGCTAAATCTCTATTGATGAGCCAGCCTAGGAAGATTAGCTTTGCTTCGCTAACATTCTGCTTATTGGTTCTGATTATGGTGAATATATCGTGAATAAAGTATTTAGGCCAAAGGCCAAGCACTGGGACCTATGAGATCACTCAACGCTGAAATGGAAATTGACAGTTAAAAGGTTTGAAAGGTGTAACAGGAGGACAACCTCAATGCAGTTGAACTGTGAATCAAGTGTTAGGAGAGGCTGGAAAGTAAGATGAAAGGAGAATATGAAAGGAGGTACCGTGAAAATAACGAAAGTGGTTGCAGCTAGGGGCCGAGCGCAAACTGCAAAGAACCTTAAGTGATGCCTACAGTGCACCGCGTGAGGTCCACCGACGGCACTGCCCCCCCCCCCCCCCCCTTCGGAGAGGTTCTGATTATGTGAAGATAACTACTGTTCCCCACAATTCCAAACTTTTCACATCACTTAAAAATATTTATCTAAGCTGCCAGATAAAAGATGTGGCTTGTTAGGCTTCACATACCTACTGAGTTGACAACATAAATGGCGGTTGCCTTGGATGTTTCGTTGACCATAACCGGAATACTGTTCTTTTCTTTACCCAGACGCCCCCGCTCAGAAATGAAATTGGAATCTACAATTTAGGCCGCTGGTCTTTAAACTTCTTGAGGTCATGGCCTACTTTAGATATCTCCAGACCATGGCCCCCATAACTCAAATTTGAATGGAACGATTACTTGAGATATCTCTAAATACATGGCCCATACTTCAAAATTTAGAATTGGAACTGATTACTGATATAAATCCCTCCCTAAATTAAAAATTGGCACTTGACTTAAATAGAGAATTGGAAAATTATTGAGATATCTTCTAAATACCCATGGCCCACTACTTCAAATTTAGAATTGGAACTGATTACTTGAGATATCTCTAAATACCCATGGCCCACTACTTCAAATTTAGAATTGGAACTGATTACTTGAGATATCTCTAAATACCCATGGCCAACTACTTCAAATTTAGAATTGGAATTGATTACTTGAGATATCTCTAAATACCCATGGCCCACTACTTCAAATTTAGAATTGAATTTGATAAGTTTAAAATACAACATGTAGTTCCTGGAACTGGAATCTTATTACTACATGTTATTATCATAAATTCAAAATATTGATTTTCATAAAATCAATACACAAATATGCTCAGAATCTTTTCATGACCATTTTTATGACCTAAAAATTAACAAGTGAACAATTACTGGGATAGAATAAGAGAAAGAAAATATATTTATTTCTATATCTTTACACATACTGTTGATTTATAATTATAGGTCCGGATAGAAGAAAATATACTTTTATTTTTATTTTTATCTACTGTTTACTTAAATTTAAACTCTACA
Source organism: Macrobrachium nipponense (assembly GCF_015104395.2). Lineage (NCBI taxonomy): Eukaryota > Metazoa > Arthropoda > Malacostraca > Decapoda > Palaemonidae > Macrobrachium > Macrobrachium nipponense. The sequence goes on along the minus strand of NC_061107.1, from coordinate 84,643,650 downwards.
TTTTTTTTTGTCCGTGGCCCACCTGATAATCACAATTTGAAGACCACTGATTTAGGCCCAAGACCAAGCGCTGGGGCCTGTAAGCTCATCCGGCGATGAAAATAACGTTCGAGCAATTGATCGGAGAGAGGATGGAAAGACGGGAGAAAGAGAACAGAAATGAAAGGGGTTGCAGCTCGTGGCCGAGAGGATTCTGCAATGGACCTTACGTAGCGCCTACAGTATACCGCGTGAGGTGCACTGACGGCACTAACCCCCTACGGGCCACGTCAGCAGCTTCAGTGCAGTGATAGAGAAAATGCAATTGATGAACTTGATAAAATACAAATGATAAACTTTATAATATACAAATCATACATTTTATAAAATACAAATCATAAACTTTATAAAATACAAATCATAAACTTTATAAAATGTAAATGATATATTTTATAAAATACAAATGATAAACTTGATAAAATACAAATGATAAACTTGATAAAATGTGCAATTCTTTCAAATCCTAAAATGAAAGCGGAGAAGGGATCGAACTAAGCGCTAGCTCAAAATGGCTAATTGAAGTATATATAATAAGAAAAAGCTTCATTACACCTGAGAGTCATTACTGCACAAGGTAAGGAACAATGCTCACAAGCCTAAAGTAGGAACCAGCTGATCACATGGAAGTTCATTCCTAATGGCAGGATTATCCTTAGTACATCAGTTAAGGACTACAAATGTTGGTTGTTACTATTCTACTTTTCAAGCGATCTGACATCTTTGAATGATATATAAATATAATGTTTTAATTATACAAGAAACGTAGGCGGGTTTTAAAGAGATCAGATTAGGAATAATCTGCCTAATGTGGCTTTGGAATCTTCTGATCTCCGAATATTCGAGCGAAGGGCAAATTCAACTCCTGCCCTCTTCAACTAACGTGTCTCTCTCTCTCTTCTCTCTCTCTCTCTCTCTCTCTCTCTCTCTCTCTCTCTGGGCTGGTTTCCTTTCGCAGACTTCTGGTGCTCTTAGTCTGTCGACTCTGTCCACAAGTCCGTAAGGGTTTTCAGATGGAGATTTAATTCGAAAAATAAATAAGTAAATAAAGGAAGAGAACTAATATACAAGAGATGGCTACTGGGAAAGGTAAGGACATAATAAAACATGCAGAACAGGAACCTCTCGCAACAGCAGCAGCAACAAGTGTGTGCCCACGACCGACCGTGTGTGTAACACATGTTACAGGTGAATCAGTCCGACTCTATATACAATTCAAGGTTGAATACAACCAGTATAACGCTCGCTCAGAGAGAGAGAGAGAGAGAGAGAGAGAGAGAGAGAGAGAGAGATGCTCTACAGCTCATCTGAGCATTCCAAAACTCAACGGAATCGAATCAAATAGCATCTACCTTTCGCCACTGGGATGTGACGTCTTCAAGACTTCAAGCCAAAGATATTTACAGAATCTTTACGAAGGGTCTTGGGTGACATGACATTTAACATGACTATAAACACCCACACAAGAAACAGCGAAGGTGGAATCAGTACCTACAGAACGAAGAAGGACAAATAGTAAACTATACTGATTGTTTGTTTTGTTTGTTTGTATGGGGTTTTTACGTTGCATGGAACCAGTGGTTTTTCAGCAACGGGACCAACGGCTTTACGTGACTTCCGAACCACGTCGAGAGTGAACTTCTACTACCAGAAATACACATCTCTCACACCTCAATGGAATGCCCAAGAATCGAATCGCGACCATCGAGGTGGCAGGTCAAGACCATACCGATCACGCCACCGAGGCGCTTTGTACAGTGCACTACTGAGGGTCATTGATAATTATGGAAAGAGAGTAGATGACAAGACAGTAGCCTGGGGAACACTACTGAAGAGGCGAATAAAGCAGATATTGCGCAGTCACCAACTACAGACATAATTGACAGGACAAAAACTTATGCCAAAGGAATATGTCGCGCGTCAAAAGAAACAAAATCTGGGGAGAACAACTTACACATGGCAGCATCCTTACTTCTTGTGTTGCTGTCTACGTGAAATATGTTTTCCTAAATTTTATTTATATCTATTTCTTATTTTCCTTTTACGCTCCAAGTGTTTCACAGTAGGGAGATGATGCAATATATATAAAACAAGTTCTTATATATCAGTGTTTGTAGATACTTATTTTGAAGAGAAGAATTCCGAATATTCGTCACAACGACTCCATTTATACAAGATTTCTGAACTATTCATGAAACACACTGTCAACTACAAATTAATGGAAAATCAGTTTTATGAACACTGCAATAACAAAAGCAAATAAGCCTTCAATAACACCAAAATATTATCTTTAAACAGTCTTTTAAACTAACCCAACCCATAAGGAAGAAAGAAAAAAAAGAAAGAGAGCAAGCAGTAGTTGATGCACCTTAACACACCCTGACGTCAAAGTGTGACGCTATTCGATAGAAATGACACACGTGTGCGTCCAGCATCTCAATGAACTATCAGCTGATTTATATATATATATATATATATATATATATATATATATATATATATATGTGTGTGTGTGTGTGTGTGTGTGTGTGTGTGTGTGTGTGTGTGTAATTATTTTTTATATGTATGTCACATACCTCACGAACTGCAAATTTGACTAAAATAATATTTTCAATGGCCTGTTCAAGGTTTATCGTGACCAATCAGGTACACGAAAAGAGAAATGATAATCAAACAAAACATTTGTTTATCCTGAAGTAACTCTGAACTTTCCAAGGCGTGTTTCTCATGGAAAAAAGGTGGTACTGATAATGTACTTAAAGTGACATTCAAATACACTTTTATTGACTTTATTCACTACTTTGGCGCTTTAAACTTTCAAAACTACATAGAAGGGGAAAAGAAAACGAAAGAACATAAATATATTATCTATATTAGGAAAAACAGTGAAATTCAGAGAGAGAGAGAGAGAGAGAGAGAGAGAGAGAGAGAGAGAGAGAGAGAGAGAGAAATTTGCACACATATATTTGGAAAAACACAATGAAATTTGCACACATATATTTGGAAAAACACAATGAAATTCAGTTACCTCTAATTTAAAAAAAATATAAGCTGGAGAGAGAGAGAGAGAGAGAGAGAGAGAGAGAGAGAGAGAGAGAGAGAGAGAGAGAGAGTTATATAATTACTACTGTTGTCAAGTTTTCAAAATTCCAACGATAACATGTCATACAAGTTTCGTACATCCCATTGTTGATATTTTTACAATGTCAACAGATCTTACACTAAACTATGCAAACACAACAAGTGAAAAAAAATGGCCCGAAGTTTCTTCGGCGCAATCGAGTTTTCTGTGCATCGTATAATCAAGACAACCGAGATATATCTTTCGGTGGCCTCAGTAAAATGGTGAAAGGACCACGGCCTATGAAACTATAACCCCGGTCCGGTGGTGGCCTGTCCTATATCTCTGCCAGAAGCACGATTATGGCTTACTTTAATTTTAAATAAAATAAAGACTATTGAGAATAGAGGGTTGCAATTTGGTATGTTAGATGACTGGAGGGTGGATTGATCAACAGGCCAATTTTCAGCCACTTGGCCTCAGTAGTTTTTAAGATCTGAGGCCGGACAGAAAAAAGCGCGGACGGAAAGACAAAGCCAGCACAACAGTTTTCTTTTACAGAAAACTAAAAGCAGACCAAGGCCCATCGTGAGCCCACGTGATTCCTTAGAGAGAGAGAGAGAGAGAGAGAGAGAGAGAGAGAGAGAGAGAGAGAGAGAGCCATGTTGCAAGATCTCCTTTAGAGGCAGTGCCATGAGACTTGTAAGTGTTCATCTTTTGAGTCCGGCCAACTTAGTAGGTTTCACATAAGCATCCACTTTCCATCAAACACCAGGCACACATACGCACTTTGCTTGTTGGAAAAAAAAAAAAAAGTTCAAGCAGAATATTTAAAGTATGACTTGTGCAGCTCTGCCTGCGTGAATCTATGGTCTAGACTGGAAATCTTAAGTGTCTTCAGGTCATCCTATGACAGCAACAAGTCAGCAAGTTCGAAAAGGGCATGAAAAGACAAACACGTGCCCGAAGGTATTGTCTAATTGGGCAACAAGACAGCAACTTCGAAAAGGGCATGAATAGATAACCACGTGCCAGAAGGTATTATCTAATCGGGCAATAAGACAGCAACTTCGAAAAGAGCAGGAAGAGACAAACATGTGCCCGAAGGTATTGTCTAATTGGGCATTTTGTAAGTAATATAAAAAGAAACAAACATTAAGACAAGGAAGTCGCCCTCAAAACACGCAGGGCGGAAAAGGTTAAGGAAAGAAAGGCAAGCGAAGACGCTAAATGTTCTGTGGACGATTACTAATTACTATTTCTGTATTCCACAGATCTATGAATACGAAAAGATTCTGAGCAAATTATTTTAGAATTAATGTTGAACGTAACTATATACTTAAACAACTATATTGAAATAGAAACTTTCAAACAAAAGTCCATAACTTTTTCTCGTAAATATGCTATGAGCAGCGAAAGTTACATGCTGAATCTCTATACTAATAGTACCAAGATATTTTCTAATGAAATGAAAGCTATATATATATATATATATATATATATATATATATATATATATATATATATATACATATATATATATAAATATATATATATATATATATATATACTACATTAGGTTAAGTTGATATTTAAAAACATCGAGTTGTTAAGGAACTCTCAATCACACAAACGACATCGTTCACGTCTGAAAACCAAACATGGACAAACCTCTGACTCTGAGTGAGAAACAAGAACAAAGCAAGCGACGTGAGACGAGGTCTTCTGAACTCCTTCCTGGCTTCGCAAGTGCGGAAGTCCTCCTTATCTGGTCTAAGACTTCTTTCACAAAGAAAATCTGACGCGAAAAAAAGTAAAAAACCGCTGACACATAGCAGAAAGTTCCGACTTTGTAAATAGTGTTTTCGGCAGACAATTCCGACATCGAAAATCGTCGTTTTCGGCCAAAAGCTTCGCCGTCGGAAATCGTCCTTTTCCGGTCGAAATTCCGACATCGAAAATCGTCATTTTCGCCTAAAAGCTTCAACGTCGAAAATCGTCGTTTTCGGCCAAAAGTTTCAGCGTTGAAAATCGTCATTTTCGGCCAAAAGCTTCAGCGTCGAAAATCGTCTTTTTCCGGTCGAAATTCCGACATCGAAAATCGTCATTTTCGCCTAAAAACTTTAACGTCAAAAATCGTCGTTTTCGGCCAGAAGTTTCAGCGTCGAAAATCGTCGTTTTCGGCCGAAATTCAGATACCGAAAAACGTCTTTTTTTGGGCCAAAAGTTTCGGATCAACGTCGAAAATCGTCGTTAGTTTTCCGCCGAAATTCCAACATAGAAAATCGTTATTTTTGGCCGAAAGTTCAGACATAGAAAATAATCGTTTTACGCCGGAAGATCCGAAAACGAGATTCGCCATTTTAGGCTGAAATTTCAAAATAAAAATCCGTCATTTTCGGCTGAAAGTTCCATCATAGGAAAACAAGCAAGCGTTCATTACATATTCTCAACCATATTAACTTCGCTCCAAATTCTCAAGAATAGGTCTGCTAATTTACATGCTACGACAGTATAATCATAAAGCTCAAGTAATTATTATTATTATTATTATTATTATTATTATTATTATTATTATTATCATTAAAAATAACCGCAGAATTCACAGATTGATTTTATACAAAATTCTTTCAATTCTCCTTATGATTTGGCTTTCTCATCATAAGGAGAATTGAAAGAATTTTGTATAAAATCAATTCTGTGAATTCTGCCATTATTTTTAAGACAACATGTTTGAAAGAAGGCCTGTTTCCAACATACACAGATATTATTATTATTATTATTATTATTATTATTATTATTATTATTACTCAGAAGATGAACCCTACTAACCTGGAACCAGTCCAGAGGGGCCCCCATCTTGCAATTCAAGCTCATTTGTCAGAGTAAAGGATGTTCATTCGAAAGAAGCAACAGAAGGTATAATAGGAAATACACAGCAGAGATCAGTCAAGAAAAGATACAAATTAACAAATGAATAACTAGATAAAAATGTAGTTGAATGAAAAAACCAAGAGATCTGTTTAGGGTAGTAGTAATGCATTGTATCTTCGCTTCAAATTTTGAGGTTCTAATTGCACAAGATCCTCAGGGAAAGTGTTCAAACGTTCAACGGCGCGAGGATTATGTTTTATTTGTACGGTGTTTTTACGTTGCATGGAACCAGCGGTTATTCAGCAACGGGACCAACGGCTTTATGCGACTTCCGAACCACATCTCTCACTCCTCAATGGAATGGCCGAGAATCGAACTCGCGACCACCCGAGGATTGTGGGACCGCGGAGCATATACCAGGGGGAGACATCCATCCTGGAATCTGCGTTCTCAACAGGTTAAAAGAACACCGCAATGCTTCTTATGCAGAGTACCTACTAAACAAGCACGATATTAATGTCATCATTCTAAACAAACGATTAAATCTTAAAACATTTATATGCAATTTAGCCATACGAAATCTTAAAACGTTTATTATGAAATACAGCAATTTGGCCATACACTTAATGCCTAAGAGACATTCCCTTTCTGCAATTAAAACACAGTGGCCATTTCACATAAAACAAAAACTGAGAAACGCAAGATACGATACTGAATCCTTATGAAGACAACAGTGGACTGCAGCGCTCACCTTAAAACCATGTTGCAGCACTTATTATATGATCAAGATTTTCCCCGCATATTCTTTCTATGAAAACCTCATGATCCCTAATATGAAACCAACCTAGCCCATGAGGCCACAGTTCGAACAAGCTTACATCAACAATACATGATTATTGTAGTAGCAGCCTTGTTCTTCCGAGACGTTTAAAAAGATTTCTACTTTACATTCCTATACAGGAATGGAATGGGATATAAAATTCAGGCGAAAGGCCAAGCTATGGGACCTACGAGGTCATTCAGAGCTAAAAGGGAAATTGAAAGTAAAATGTTTTGAAAACCGTAACAGGAGGAAAACATTGCAGTTGCACCATGAAACGACAGTGAGGAGAGGGTGCAAATTAAGATGGAAGAGAGGGAGTAAGAACGGAGGTGCACTAAAAGAATGAAAGGGGCTGCAGCTATATAGGGTCCGAAGAAGCGTATATTCCTATATAAGACTATGGAGCCGTGTTGTGGACAAATCCTAGTCTGAAACCTAATGGTTTTTTTAAAAGCTAGAATCTACAGTACATTACACATGGAAAAGTTCTTTGAAGTTTAGTTTTTTATCTTTTATTAATATAGACTTTTGGTATTATGCCAAGCACTGGGGCAACTAAGGCCATTCAGCGCTGAAACGGAAATTGACAGTAAAAGGCTTGAAAGGTGTTTACAGGAGGAAAACCTCGCAGTTGCACTATGAAACAATTGTTAGGAGAGGGTGGACAGTACGATGGAAGAAACAGAATATGAACAGAGGTACAGTAAAAGGAATGAAAGTAGTTGCAGCTAGGGGCCGAAGGGGCGCTGCAAAGAACCTTAAGTAATGCCTACATTTCACCGAATGAGGTGCACTGACGGCACTAACCCCCCTAAGGGGTTGAAGTTTTGTTATTTGTGGCCCTCCTCTGAAATATGCTGAATCGCCTTTACCTGAAATGCCTGTGCCAAATTTGGTTGGAATTCCTCCAGCGGTTCTGGAGGAGAGGATATTGTGGAACAGAATTGAATGGAATATGAAATTTAGGTTTAAAGCCAAGCACTGGAATCCGAGGAGAGAGAGATATTGTGAAAAGCATGCGCCACACATCCATACATACATAAATACGGACTTACAAACTTGGCCCAGAACACCTATTTTCATCCATGTGAGATGAGAACATTCCTAAACCGAATTGTAGAGTGGTAGTACTCATTAAGTCAATAAGATCCCTACAACCGTGTGCAAGTCTTCAATGAAAATGAATGATAAGCAAGTTTTATGCCACATGCATTTCGACATGTTATTAGACAAAAAAAAAGTCCTATCAACAAAATAAATAAATAAATAAATAAATACATAAATAAATAAATAATATATATATATATATATATCACATACATTATATAATATATATATATATATATATATATATATATATATATATATATATATATATATATATATATATATTCATAAACATACACACATAATATACATATATATATAATAACGAATAACAGAAATCTGACCTAAAGCTATTCCCGGATCTGTTCATGTGGCTCTCCACGTTGTTTACAAGCACAAAAACTACGAGAGAGAGAGAGAGAGAGAGAGATAGGAGAGAGAGAGAGAGAGAGAGAGAGAGAGAGGCCGCTGATGCAAAAAAGGAAAAAAAAAAAACCTCCAGCAAACAACTTCCTTATTAGGACGCAAACTAAGCCTTTTCTATATTTCTATCGAAAGAGGAAAATCCCCCCGATGGGGGGGAGGGGGAGGGGGAGGGGGAGGGGGGGGGGGGGGGGGGGTAAAGCTCACCTCTCGTACATCCGCGTCGAACAATGGCGACTATTGTTTGACGAGCGACGGGCGCTCTTTGCATGCAGAATCCTCATGATGGTGAGTGGATGGGTGGGTGGGGGGTGGGTGGAAGAGTGAATGGACGGGTGACAGCAGGCAGGACGACAGTAACAATATTATTAACATTACTATTATTCCGAAGATGAAAGAAGTAACAGAGGGTGATAGGATATCACACCATATTCTTTGGAAGTTTGAATTTCAAGACAATGGCCCCTTTAGTAGACTTGTTTTATATGAATAGGGTTCATCTTTTGAATAATTAATAATAATAACGCAGAAAGAAGATGATGAACCCTATTCATGTAGATCAAGCCGACAGGGGCCACAGACTTTGAAATTCAAACTTCCAAAAAACGTGGTGTTTATTTGAAAGAAGTAACTGAAGGTAATTGGAAATACAGAGAGACGAGATCAGTTAACATGAAAGAAAAAAATATCCATTACCAAATTAAACAAGTGGATAAAAATATAAGTAAATTATTAAAATACAAGAATTGTATTGTATTACATCTCCGCTAGAACTTTTGGAGTTACAATCGCACGACATTCTCAGGGAACCCGGTTCTCTTACCACCAACCAACCTTCCGTCCACGGGAGAGCGAAATAGCTTTGTAGCGTTAATAGCGTCTCTTCCCTACAACGGATCATCAAAAACGGGTTGACTGGTCCACGCCCCGACGTAACGCCGCTCGTTCCTCCTAATTAGGAACGCGCTGCATGCATAGGACGACAACGGCGACGGTGCATGACAAACGCGATCCGACGGGCGAACGAACGAACAAGACAATAATGCGCATTCCGGTTCTTCAGTCTCGGAGCCGACGCAAGCATTGAATTTATATTTAACTATATGAGTAAATAAATAAATAAATGAATAAATAAACAAATAAATAAACTAATATTTATGTAAATAATTTAAACCATTAACGCCAACAGACACTGTTTACTGAAAATAGTCCAACATATATACTATATCGTAACGCAGTCAATGTTTCTACAGGTAATATTCTGCCAAGATCAAAACAGTCGCGAAATGTTAATTCAGTATGTGCCTATAAAAACTGATTTTCCATGTCGCACATTGTTACCGTTTATGTCTAAAATAAACGCGACATTTAACCTTTCAAACGCTGAAAACCGAACTAAATATACGAATAAATACTAGAGAAAATTATACAGATACTCTGTGTATCGAAGTATTCCCTTTTCAAGTAAAACCCGGAAATTGAATAGAAACGCCAAAGGTATCCATACATACATACATACATACATACATACATACAACATACGTGCACCTGAGCATTTCCAGTAATTAACTGCACTGTTCTTAGACCCATAATCGACCTCTTTTTGAAGTGAACAGATTGGACTCTCTGTTGCTCCTGGGTCATCTTACGGGACAACATTAGGATCGCCCCCTCTTAACACTACAGAAAAACATGTCATCAACACACGTCGCTCACTTATCTCACACGCGTCACAAACAGGTTGAATACAAGTCGACAACATATTGGTAATCCTAACCCGTGCTTCATACGGACGTCTAACATTTGCCAAAGATTCGTTTCTCCAGTTACAACTACAAATATGGAAAACAGGAAATTGAAAATGCCTTAGACTAAAGGCAACAGGTCTTAACATACATACGAGCTAGTACATAATTCGGATGGAGCAGATATATTATCATCTTTCAAAACTCAAGGTTCTTATCCTCCGGTCCCATCTATCTATGGCTTTCTGGATTTTAATGCCCCGTATAGTCTGAGTTTTGGAAGTTTATATTTTTTTTATTTCTTTAAGCATTTTTTTTAAAGATTTCAGAGGTCCTGAGAAAGTCGTGCCATTGGAACCTCAAAGGTTCAAGCAAAGATGCAATGCATTGCACTCTAACAATTCTTGTACCGTATAATTTACTGACATTTTTAGCTATTTATTTATTCATTTAATCTTTTTTCCTTTTCTAATAACTGATCTATTCTTTCTGTACTTCCTATTACATTCTGTTACTACCTGCAAATAGCCACTATAGGCTTGTTCCATATGAATAGGGTTCATCTTCTGAATTTTAATAATAATAATAATAATAATAATAATAATAATAATAATAATAATAATAATAATAATAATAATAATCAATAATAATAATAATAATAATAATAATAATAATAATAATAATAATAATAATAATAAGGGGAAGACAACCACCCAGAAATTCCCGAAGCCGAACCAAGTAAGAGACTCTGGGAAAACATATGGAGCAATCCGGTATCACACAACAAACATGCAACATGGCTCCAGGAAGTCAAGGAAAAAAAGAAAACAGGGAGAATAAAACAAAGATTTCACAGACATCACGACAGACACAGTCAGACACCAACTAAAGAAAATGCCAAACTGGAAAGCCCCAGGTCCCGATGAAGTCCATGGATACTGGCTGAAAAACTTCAAGGCCCTACACCCACGAATAGCAGAACAACTCCACCATTGTATCTCAAATCACCAAGCACCCAAATGGATGACCACAGGAAGAACATCCTTAGTACAAAAAGACAAGAGTAAGGGAAATATAGCCAGTAACTACAGGCTATCACCTGCCTACCAATAATGTGGAAGTTACTAACAGGTATCATCAGTGAAAGGCTATACACACCTACCTAGAGGAGACAAACACCATCCCCCACCAACAGAAAGGCTGCAGAAGGAAGTGTAGGGGCACAAAAGACCAGCTCTGATAGACAAAATGGTAATGAAGAACAGTAGGAGAAGGAAAACCAACTAAGCATGGTATGGATAGACTATAAGAAAGCCTTCGACATGATACCACACACATGGCTAATAGAATGCCTGAAAATATATGGGGTGGGCAGAGGAAAATACCATCAGCTTCCTCAAAAATACAATGCGCAACTGGAATACAATACTTACAAGCTCTGGAATAAGACTAGCAGAGGTTAATATCAGGGAGAGGGATCTTCCAGGGCGACTCACTGTCCCCACTACTCTTCGTAGTAGCCATGATTCCCATGACAAAAGTACTACAGAAGATGGATGCCGGGTACCAACTCAAGAAAAGAGGCAACAGAATCAACCATCTGATGTTCATGGACGACATCAAGCTGTATGGTAAGAGCATCAAGGAAATAGATACCCTAATCCAGGACTGTAAGGATTGTATCTGGGACATCAGGATGGAGTTTGGAATAGAAAATGCGCCTTAGTCAACATACAAAAAGGCAAGTAACGAGAACTGAAGGGATAAAACTACCAAGATGGGAGCAACATCAAACACATAGATGAGACAGGATACAAATACCTGGGAATAATGGAAGGAGGAGATATAAAACACCAAGAGATGAAGAACACGATCAGGATAGAATATATGCAGAGACTCAAGGCGATACTCAAGTCAAAACTCAACGCCGGAAATATGATAAAAGCCATAAACATGGGCAGTGCCAGTAATCAGATACAGCGCAGGAATAGTGGAATGGACGAAGGCAGAACTTCGCAGCATAGATCAGAAAACCAGGAAACATATGACAATACACAAAGCACTACACCCAAGAGCAAATACGGACAGACTATACATAACACGAAAGGAAGGAGGGAGAGGACTACTAAGTATAGAGGACTGCGTCAACATCGAAAACAGAGCACTGGGGCAATATCTGAAAACCAGTGAAGACGAGTGGCTAAAGAGTGCATGGGAAGAAGGACTAATAAAAGCAGACGAAAGAACCAGAAAATATACAGAGACAGGAGAAAGACAGAAAGAACAGAAGACTGGCACAACAAACCAATGCACGGAAAATTACATGAGACAGACAAAAGAAGAAACTAGCCAGCGATGACAATTGGCAATGGCTACAGAGGAGAGAGCTAAAGAAGGAAACTGAAGGAATGATAACAGCGGCACAAGATCAGGCCCTAAGAACCAGATATGTTCAAAGTACGATAGACGGAAATAACATCTCTCCCATATGTAGGAAGTGCAATACGAAAAGTGAAACCATAAACCACATAGCAAGTGAATGCCCGGCACTTGCACAGAACCAGTATAAAAAGAGGCATGATTCAGTAGCAAAAGCCCTCCACTGGAGCCTGTGCAAGAAAACATCTGCTACCTGCAGTAATAAGTGGTACGAGCACCAACCTGAAGGAGTGATAGAAAACGATCAGGCAAAGATCCTCTGGGACTATGTATCAGAACGGATAGGGTGATACGTGCAAAACAGACCAGACGTGACGTTGATTGACAAGGTCAAGAAGAAAGTATCACTCATTGATGTCGCAATACCATGGGACACCAGAATTGAAGAGAAAGAGAGGGAAAAATTGGATAAGTATCAAGATCTGAAAATAGAAATAAGAAGGATATGGGATATGCCAGTGGAAATCGTACCCATAATCATAGGAGCACTAGGCACGATCCCAAGATCCCTGAAAAGGAATCTAGAAAAACTAGAGGCTGAAGTAGCTCCAGGACTCATGCAGAAGGTGTGATCCTAGAAACGGCACACGTAGTAAGAAGATTGATGACTCCTAAGGAGGCAGGATGCAACCCGTGAACCCCACACTATAAATACCACCAGTCGAATTGGAGGACTGTGATAGAGCAAAAAAAAAAAAAAAAAAAAAAAAAAAAAAAAAAAAAAAAAAAAAAAAAAAATAATAATAATAATAATAAATCCTCATGGTAGTACGAGTCTTCAAATGGAGAAACAAATCTACAGTTATGTAATTTAAATATACGTACATTTACATAACTGTGGATTTGTTTCTTCTATTATAATAATAATAATAATAATAATAATAATAATAATAATAATAATAATAATAATAATAATAATATAACAACAACAATAATAATAATAATAATAATAATAAAAATAATGTGAATTTTTATAATTACAAGCCTAATGCTCATCTAAATGAGTAAAACTGCAGCTTGTACCTACGTGTCTTTCTCTACTCAAAACACTCGATGCACCTTACAATAACCAATGACCACTTATAAATAAGACCCACATCGCCGAAAACATTTAGGCCCAGATTAAAAAAAAAAAAAAAAAAAAAAAAAAAAAAAAAAAAAAAAAAAAAAAACGAAGTACGAGCGTACCCACGTCTGAGGGTAAACAGATGAGCTAATTATCTGGATTAAAAGAAAAGTCAGAGGGGCAAACTTCTCAACACGACCATTTGCCATTTCACGGGCCTCCTCTAATTACAGTGACTCCCATTTGGGGAGCTTCGTCGCTACGGCCCACTTCGTAGTAAATGTGCCTCCCTCATTTATAAGGCTGTGTGTAATTGTGTCTCCCTCTTTTGTAAAGTTGTGAAAGCGTGTGCCTCCCTCTTTTATAAAGCTGTGTGTGTGGGCCTCCCTCTTTCATAGGGTTGTGTGTAAGTTTTGGCTCCCTCTTTTATAAAGCTGTGACTAAGAGTGCCTCCCTCTTTTATAAAGCTGTGACTAAGAGTGCCACCCTCTTTTATAAGGCTGTGCGGAAGTTTTGTCCCCCACTTTTGTAAGTTGTGTGTGTACCTCCCTCTTTTATAACGCTGTGTGCGTAAGTGTGCCTCCCTCTATTAGAACGCTGTGTGTAAGAGTGCCTCCCTCTTTTATAAAGCTGTGTAAGAGTGCCTCCCTCTTTTATAAAGCTGTGTAAGAGTGACTCCCTCTTATATAAAGCTGTGTGTAAGTGTGTCTCCCTCTTATACAATGTTGTATATAAATGTGTCTCCCTCTTATACAACGTTGTGTATAAGAGCGCCTCCCTCTTTTATAAAGCTGTTGAAGCACGATAAGAAAATCTTCAGGCAGCTTCCCACCTGGGTCTTCCCACCAATCTCTGCAACAAGCAACTCATAATGCCGTTCAATAATGACTGCCACTATGCTCTTCCAAAGATATTAAATAGCTACACAGGAATAAAATAATCTCTCTAAAACAAGATCAAACAACGGGAAGACAGTAACCTCAGGCAGACAGAAATATCAGCGAATGAATCAATTTAAAATTAAGACAACCCTTCAGCAGATTCTAGATATATATATATATATATATATATATATATATATATATATATATATATATATATATATATATATTATATATATATATTTATATAGGATAGGCCACGCGCTGGGACCTACAAGCTCACTCAGCGTTGAGAGGGAAACTGGCAGTGAAAAGGCTGGAAAGGTGTTAACAGGAGGAAAACCTCGCAGCTGCACTATGGAACATGTTAGGAGAGGGTTAAGGAAAGTATGATGGAAGAAAGAGACCATGAACAGAGGTACAGTAAAAGCAATGAAAGAGGGAGGTATACTTACAACTTTATGAAAGAACCTGAAGTAAAGTCTTGTACAGAGCATCGTGAGAGGCGCACTGACGGCACTAGCCTATCCCCCTCCCCCCAACGGGGAAATATTTGGTAGATTTGATTTACTTCATACAGAGGTACAGTAAAAGGAATGAAAGTAGTTGCAGCTAGGGACCGAAGGGACGCTGCAAAGAACCTCAACTAATGCTTAAGTAGCACCGAATGAGGTGCACTGACGGCACTAGCCCACCCCCGAACGGGGAAATATTTGGTCGAGGTCCCATTGGGGGAAAGACGAAGACTACAGGGCGTGTGAATCCGTCACTCCAACGGGAGATGAGAGAAGTAACAGGAAACGGGTGGAGCCAAATCACGAAGAACAGAATCAACTTTTAAGTGTAGAACAACGCCTACGTGGGGGATATGATGCGTTCAGATGTGTTTGTGTGTCTGTGTGTGTTTATGTAAGGAGACAGCTTATGCAAATCCCACATGCTTCCGCTGGAGTGTATCCCAGCTCGAGTCAGTCAATTAGCAGTCAAGTTACTGATTACCGGAAATAAATGAGTTCTTATTTCACTGAATATTTTTTTGGGGGGGGGGGGGCAGAATAGCAAATTGTTTGAAAGAGCACAGATGAATAAGTAAATTTAAGACCATTTTAAGTATTACCTGTAGTACATGAAATGCAATTATATATATATAAATATATTATATATATATATATATATATATATATATATATACACACATGTATTTGTATACACACACACACACACACACACACACATATATACCACTATATATTTCGCAAATGTAACTTCTGTCACTCTACTTGATAAGGATGGGAGTCAGTCCACCGAAATAAAGTCCTTTGCTTTAAACCAAACGGGTTCTAATGTGCCTTTTATATGGAGGACGTATCCTTAACAGAAGAACGAATAAATTATCCTATTTTAATATAATAATTTTAATTTATATATATATATATATATTAATATAAATATATATAGATATATCTCTATATTATATATATATATAAAACTATCCTTATATATTATATAAAATCACATTTTTTTATGAAGTACATGAAGCACGCATATATATACTAATCCTTAAAACCACCCCTTTTTTTTTCTTTTTTACATTTTCCGAGGCTTCGAAATAAATTCTTTCACTGAATCAAGCTAATTTAGAAAATACTTGCCTTTCTACAGCGCATACTGGCCTGACTCCCTCCGCGGTACACAACAAACTACTCTGAACAGCTTCAGCAATTGGAACTTCCTTCAACTTCTACAGCTAAACTAAGAGACCGAGAAGCCACCACAGCTAGCAATTCGCGTCACACGCCCACAGGATCCTCTTAATCCTTAAGTCATCCTTTTCTCATTCCTTCGTTCCGTTCTATCTTGGCACCTGCGGAATTTCCGACCGTCTTTCGTCTCCCAGAGTTATCTAGGCTTGTATCTTGTGCTTTTCTGACCTTATCCTTTCTTTTTTTTCCTTTTATTTTAATCTGCTTTCTATATAAGACATATTTGTATCCCGTTTGATGCTGGCTGAACACAGGGATATACTTAGGTATGTATAATGTAAGGTATTTTTGTGGTTGAAAAGAGGTCAAACAGCTTCATGAATAAACTGACCTTAATATATATATATATATATATATATATATATATATATATATATATGTATGTATATGCAATTGTAATAGCCACAATGTTCTCTTAACTTCTTGAGAGAGAGAGAGAGAGAGAGAGAGAGAGAGAGAGAGAGAGAGAGAGAGAGAGAGAGAGAATTAGGCAAAGATAGCAACACCATCAAGCCCAGTAAATTGAAATCCAAAAAAGGAATTGATACAACAATAAGGTCTAATGACAAAGAAGTGATTGCATTATATATATTTACAAATCAATGAAGTAAGGTTCAATTCTTAAGGAGAGAAATTAACGAAGGGCAGAGAGAGAGAGAGAGAGAGAGAGAGAGAGAGAGAGAGAGAGAGAGAGAGAGAGCCATTAACGAAGGGCAGGGGAGAGGGGACAGAAAACCAAACGTAAGGAAGGAGAGAGAGAGAGAGAGAGAGAGAGAGAGAGAGAGAGAGAGAGCAGGGCTTTTCGGTCGACGGAGAGAGACCCTGTTATCACGGGGGCGGCTTTAATGTTCGAGTAGCCAGCCGGGTGCATTTATACTACACATCACACACGCACAACCCGGGGGCGCCGCGCCCCCTTGGCACATGCGTCCTTTATCTACGGACGGCGAAGAGGCAGCAAGTCGCGGGGAAGGGGGGGGGAGGCGGATGGGGTGCCTAGAACTGCATACCCCGGACGGCCCGCACGCT
This sequence comes from Macrobrachium nipponense, assembly GCF_015104395.2. Lineage (NCBI taxonomy): Eukaryota > Metazoa > Arthropoda > Malacostraca > Decapoda > Palaemonidae > Macrobrachium > Macrobrachium nipponense. Next base: position 84,626,403 of record NC_061107.1, on the reverse strand, counting down.
TGGGACACAAAACTTGCCGTCTCCAATTCCCCAGGTACACATTTTGCACATACCTACCACACACACACACACACTATTACTACAATACAATCTCCTAATACTACTAGTAGTATAGTTGCATTTCGCTCGTAAGTAACCATACTACGACCACCATTCCATATTTACGTACATTCTCTCTCTCTCTCTCTCTCTCTCTCTCTCTCTCTCTCTCTCTCTCTCTCTCTCTTATTTATGACTAAATTTCTACAGCGGACAACTATAAAAATCAGGATTCCATTGCTATAACAGCTACAGACACTGCAATTGTTTTTGAAGTTTTAAAATAAAATCAACGACAAAATTTAGTGGCTGCAACTAACAAAACGGATCAGTAAGAATTCAAATCACTTCTAAACCTTTTAAAACATTTACTACAATTTTTCACAACAAAAATGGCTTCTAATAGCTAGGCCAGTCAACAGAAAGCTAAATTTCATTTGCATATTGCCTTTACTGTCTGAAAACTGTCTGTCACATCGACCCCCTGCCTTAACAAAACACACGCACACATACACATACAAACACACATACACACACACAGCATGTATTACAATTTGTTACAACAAAAATTGCTTCAAATAGCTAAGGCAATCTACAATTATCTAAATTTCATTAGCATATTGCCCTTACTGTCTGAACAGTGTCTGTTACATCGGCCCCCTGCCCTAACAAAACACACATACACACACACACACACACACACACACACACACACACAAACAAACAATTTTTTAAAACAAAAATGGTTTCAAATAGCTACGGCAATCTACAAATATTGAATTTCATTTGCATATCACCTTTACTGTCTGAAAACTGTCTGTCACATCGGTCCCTTATCAACCAGACACACACACACACACACACACACACACACACACACACACACACACACACACACACACACACAGGTGTTCAGCCATGCCACAAAACCTGAATAGCAAGACGTCAGTGACTCGCTACAGGACAATGTATAGGTGTGCCAAACAACGAGTGCGAAAATATCTTCCTGTACAGTAGACTTGCGGCACTTACTTGCAAACCACCCTCGACCTCACCAAATTCTTCAAACGGGGGCGGAAAATATGCAGACGGGGAGTCATATATTCCACTGATGACACTTATCAAATTCGCCATATCATTATAAAAAAAACTATAAAAATATTTGTAACACTAACAAATTCATTATTTCACTATCAAATTCAATCAAAAAAACACTATCAAAATATTTGTAACTAACAAATTCATCATATCACTATCAAATTCAATAAAAAACACTATCAAAATATTTGTAACACTAACAAATTCATCAATTCACCATCAAATTGAATAAAAAACAATATTAAAATATTTGTAACACAAACTCGTCATATCACTATCCAATTCAATCAAAAAACACTTTCAAAATATTTATAACACTAATAAATTCATTATGTCTATCAAATTCATTAAAACTCAAAGTATTTATAACACTAACAAATTCATTATATCACTATCAAATGCATTATAAAATCATTAAAGTCATTACACACAAATTCATCAAAACACTACCAAATTAATTAAAAGCTATCCGTCATAATAACGCTATCACTCATTATAAAACTATGAGTCATTCTATCACTTTCAAAATTCATAACACTATCAGAGGCTTTATAACATTATCAGAATCATTACAACACTGTCAAATTCATTATAACACTATCAAAATCCTTATAACACTATCAAATTCATTATAACACTATCAAATTCACTGTGATGGGTATCCTTGATTTGCCTGGGACCCCGTTGCAACAAAATTACTTACCAGGCCTGGGTTCGAACGCTGGTTCTTAACTTAGGAGGAAAAGGTGCTTTCATTGTACCAGGAGGACCAGAGAGAGAGAGGGAGGGAAGTTGGACGAGGTGTCGTAAGTATTTTGTCTTTGGGACTGCAATATAAAATGTAGGTCAAAGACCAAGCGCTGGGACCTATGAGGTAACGAGAGGAAAACCTCCCAGTAGCACTATCAAAAGACTGTTAGGAGAGGGTGGAAAGTAAGATGGAAATGAGAGAATATGAACGGCGGAACAGTAAAAGGAATGGCAGGGGTTGCAGATAGGGGCCAAAGAGACGTTGCAAATAACTTTAAGAAATGATCACAGCCCCTGGCCCCCTTAAGGGATTTTGTCTTTGAAAAGCTCTCAGTGGATTAGGACTCATCTCTGGTCATCATGATGCTTTCTGAATGAAGTCATATGAAAATTGGCACAGGCTAGCGAGGAAAACAACATTAGTTTCAGCGGTAACAACTGCTACCCTTATGGAACGCTTGAAAAGATCTAATAAATCACCCAATTGTATATTGGAAGTCTTTTATCACTTTACTACTTATCATTAACTAATTCAGGATTATAACCATGCGAAAATAAATGCGAATCTATGCACAATATTGAGGGCACACGTGCAGAATAATAAAAATGAACAATAATATGAAGACTGATAACAAAAAATGTTTATAAAGGGGCGAGTTTAAAGACAGGTGGAAGGCTGTGTTTGTTTTCGGGAAAAGGTGGGACGAGCAGTATAAATAAATATGCACAAAGAATGAAAACAAGTGAATGGCAAGATAGTCACTTTTGAAAGTATTTCGCGTGAGGAGGGTTCCTCGAGCTTTGAATGGAGGGTAGCGGAGTGTTGGAGAAGAAAAAATAAATAGGTGAAAAGTGGGCCAAAAGATGGGCTACGCTTAACGTTTATGGCCCATGTAAGGATGTTGTTTTTAGACGAAACGGCCAAGAGATTCTAATATATTCTACAGGGGGAAAAAAAAAATGAACAGCGCTTGACTGTAGTTTGAGGGTTTATGGAGAGTAATTCTAAAGGTATTTTCATACTGCAGAGAGAGAGAGAGAGAGAGAGAGAGAGAGAGAGAGAGAGAGTGGGGGGGAGAGACACTTCTCAGCATTATACGCGATATCTAGGTCACCCTCGCTTCCTTACTCACAATTCTCATAACATTCACCTTTCCCAAACCTAAACTAACCATCCTCATTCTCCTCACACGGCCGAACCATGATGTGATCAAAACACTTGAGCCATCTTTCCTCTTGCGCTAAGTTTTGGATCACCTTTTCACCGTCCTTTAATCAGTATTTTTTTTTTTTATACTAAGAAAAGAATTTTATATCAACACCTTTCACCTGTTCCTTCTCATATAACCCCCAACGCCCACACTTTACTTCCATTAAGGAGAAATGGCTCAACAATCCATTCCACAGACATTCACTCCTCGTCATCTAAATTTTCTGCATATACCCGACAACCTTCATTCGTTCGTCTGTTCTGTCAATCACACCTCTCATTATCAGTAACATTCTAAACTAGACCAGATATGAAGCAACCTCTTCCATTCCTCCACCATCCATACCGACCTTCATTGCTTCACATTCCCCAAGTTTCCACTCGCCTTCGCTTTCATCATCACCTTCCTCGCGCTTACAGACACTTTCAACTTCATTTGTAAATATTTCCATACTCTTCCATTAGCCTCAGCAGTTTCTCTTCACTAACCGCCCTCAACAGTGTATCAACTGTAAGCATCATCAGCCACTCCACACTCGAACTGGGACCCCTTCTATTATAAAAACTTCGCACCAAAACAAAAGCCTAACACAAAGAGCAGCATAAATCTCACACAGAAAGGTTGATTTGCCCGGTAAAGAATGAGAAAAGGAGAGCGGTGTCACGAAATAAAGTACCATATGGAGAAAAGCGAAGAACGTATAAAAAAGTACCATAAAGCGAAAAGTGAAGAGCGCACACGAAAGTATCATGAGGTGAAAAGCAAAGAAAGACCCCTTGTTCCTGGAGTGGTATAAAAACGTTGAACGGGAAGGAAATTGATATGAAGTAACAGATCTAAGTGTTAAAGATTCGCATCAGAAGGTGTGATGGATAACACACGATAAAGTATATTCATTCATGTCTGTTTTGATGTCATGTAAACGGAGATAGATTTGAGGAAGCCATGTGTCGCAACAAATCTCGATTAAGCAGAATTTGTTTATTAAATTCTTATAAATTCTGGGAATTTAACAGCGACAAGGAAGAGGAATACAAAGCCAACCGATGACGTCAGTCTGTTTAAAGCGAACCCCTACGAGACAAATGCCACGCTGGGGGAACTGCAGACACAAACAAACATACACAGAATGAAATTCACATAGACTCTACACGGAACCACCTTAATGATGGCTTCACTTCTTTCTCTCTTTTCATTTCCTTCTTTTAAGGCGAGGTATTTTTTCTTTTAACGAAACATGCTGTATATTCACTTGGCTAACAAAATGTCAAATTCTCTTTTGTGTTTCGTGACACTTTCGTTTCGCAATCAGTTGTTGCGGCTGACTTTGCCCCCTTAAACATCCTCCTCCTCCTCCTCCTCCTCCTCCTCCTCATCCACGGCTCCCCCGCCACTTCTCTTTCTGGCAAAAAGGCCTTGTATTCCCGTGACAAGAACACCTTTGAGGTTAAATGGATGAGTAGCCAGGTGCTTTCCCCCCTGTGACGTTATTGGGCGTTGGTGCTCCTCATGCAAGGACTGTGGTTTTCGACAATCCTGCCCTGCCCCTCCCTCCCGCCCTCCCTACACATAGAGCAGCCAGTCATTATAACAATTCTCTGGAGTTCTGTCACGTTAGGCGGCGGCAGGGACAACATCAACAGCGGATGCAGGTAGTTATGCGCAGATGTTCAAGTATCGTCTTCATTCTCTCATACTTGGTCATGAGGATGTATGTAGATTATATAACAACTGAAGCATCTTTGGGAATAAACATCCAATTGTAGGAGTGATTGATTTGTAGTCATTAAAACTGGCGTCGCAACGCCTGGACTACTGACGCCGCAGGGAAATCGAATACGAAACTAAAACTAAAATTAGTTTAATATAAAAGGAAAGTTTCATATAAAGAAATATTCAGATACATAACATATATCTTTATTTTTATTTACTTATTTTTAATTTGTTTATTTTTATTCGTTCATTTATTTTTATTTATTGTTATATTTTTATTTATTTATTCATTAATTTAATTATTTATTTGTATATAATTATTTATTTGTATATAAAATTTATTCAATCATTTATTTATTTATATACTGTGAATAATTATCACATCACCCTGATTCATATAAATTATTCGAGCCACAAACGTCCTCTAATATCTAATTCGCTCTACCTCGGAATTAATACATTTTCATATATGTAAACCGAAGGGGAATTTTTAATTGATGATAATTTCGTCCTCTCGTGGGTTCGAACCACCGCCCAGCGGACAGAGAAGAAATCAGGACTTCATTGATGTTATCGATTCGGCATATACTGTGTATGTACTTAAAGTTTTGAAGAGGCCTGCCTCCATAAAATAAAATAGGTAACTGGTCTATGGTCCATTCTTCCCTGAGAACCTTAGTAAGGATAAAATGTCCAAGAGGAGAACCCACGTCACAAATCCCCAAGTCTGGGGCAGCCAACCAGCAAAGGTCTCACCGTCAAGGGGAAAATTAAGTCGTCCCAGAAAGAATGGTCACCATCTGATATTAGCAACCCGTATCTTCTACCCGAGCTAGGTTATCAAATCATAAAACTTCCCTATGAAAAAAAACTCCCCTATGAAAAAAAAGAGTTTATATGATTGAAAAAAATGTTTCATAAAACTTCATCCATGCTTTACTTACGTTCCTTTTATACTTTTGTTTGTAAGAGAAAAGTATATCTTAGTTTAAATAGACCACTGAGCATATTAACAGCTCTCCTAGTTTGTTTGTTTGTAAAGTTTTTGCGTTGCATGGAACCAGTGGTTATTCAGCAACGGGACCAACGGCTTTACGTGACTTCTGAACCACGTCGAGAGTGAACTTCTTTCACCAGATTTCAATAATAGGGAACAAGTATGCACGGGTCCACCCCATGTGGAAAAAAAAAACCGCCACTTGTGGAACAGAACACGCCTCATTATCCCATCGTTCCCACAATTTAGATCTTCACTTAAGAGTCATTTCATTCTCCGTATCTACAGCAACCACATGCAACAATCTTTCCAACTGAGGCACTGAATATTGACAAGATAGAGGATACAACCAGCGAGAGTGAAAGTTACAGAACAAACGATGACTTTTATATGCAAACTCGCCCAAAAGTGTTTCGAAAGAAACCGTGACAGCGCTCGAGAGGAGGGAAAGAGTGACAATGACGGCAATTCTACATGACCTCACGATTCCAGTCTTCAATTCCAGTCAAGTAGACTATTTCATGAAGTTTTCATTGGGATGACCCCGCCGGGGACGTGCGGTAGGTACTGGATCATTGAAATATGTAAGGACAGCTACAAACAATACTCAGGGTTTTGAACCTTGAGAGCAAAACTATGAACAATATTCCTATGACGTTTTGAACCTTGAGAGCAAATTTATGAACAATATTCCTATGAGGTTTGGAACCTTGAGAGCAAAACTATGAGCAATATTCCAATGAGGTTTTGAACCTTGAGAGCAAATTTATGAGCAATATTCTATGAGGTTTGGAACCTTGTGAGCAAAACTATGAGCAATATTCCTATGAGGTTTGGAACCTTGAGAGCAAATTTATGAGCAATATTCCAATGAGGTTTGGAACCTTGAGAGCAAAACTATGAGCAATATTCCTAAGAGGTTTTGAACCTTGAGAGCAAAACTATGACCAATATTCCTATGAGGTTTTGAACCTTGTGAGCAAAACTATGAGCAATATTCATATGAGGTTTTGAACCTTGAGAGCAAAACTATGAGCAATATTCATATGAGGTTTTGAACCTTGTGAGCAAAACTATGAGCAATATTCATATGAGGTTTTGAACCTTGAGAGCAAAACTATGAGCAATATTCATATGAGGTTTTGAACCTTGAGAGCAAAACTATGAGCAATATGCATATGAAGTTTTGAACCTTGAGAGCAAAACTATGAGCAATATTCCTATGAGGTTTTGAACCTTGTGAGCAAAACTATGAGCAATATTCATATGAGGTTTGGAACCTTGAGAGCAAAACTATGAGCAATATTCATATGAAGTTTTGAACCTTGAGAGCAAAACTATGAGCAATATTCATATGAGGTTTTGAACCTTGTGAGTAAAATTATAAGCAATACTCATGGTTTTGAACCTTGAGAGCAAAATCATGAGCAATATATACTCATGGTTTTGAACCTTGAGAGTAGAACTATAAGCAGTATTCATGGTTTTGAACCTTGAGAGTAGAACTATAAGCAATATTCATGGTTTTGAACCTTGAGAGTAGAACTAAGCAATACCCATGGTTTTGAACCTTGAGAGTAGAACTAAGCAATACCCATGGTTTTGAACCTTGAGAGTAGAACTAAGCAATACCCATGGTTTTGAACCTTGAGAGTAGAACAAAGCAATATTCATGGTTTTGAACCTTGAGAGCAAAACTATACATAATACCCATAGTTTTGAACCTTGAGAGGAAACCTTTAAGTAATATGTTCCTAAGCAGTGTCTCTTCTACCCCCATCTGCCTTTCACTTTTTAAAATATCAACTCGTTTGGCCTCCTTCATTCGTAATAATTGTCTACAATCTCTTAAGGCCTTTTCTTCTTAGTGCGTTTACTTACAGTTCGCTTTCACATAAGAACAAATCTATTAGGCTGGTACAGAGACAATGGTTTACCTTACTTAAGATGAAGACGAATTTTTGGAATGGTAAACCTCACGCGGTGCACTGTACGCATTCCTCAAGGTTCTTTGTAGCGTCCCTTCGCCCCTTACCTGCAAAAACCCTTTCATTCATTTTACTGAGCCTCCATTCATGCCCTTTCTTCCAAATTACTGTGCATCCTCTACTGACAATTGGTTCATAGTGCAACTGCGAGGTTTTTCTACTGTTAAACCATTGCAATCTTCTTTACACTCAAATTTCCTTTTCAGAGCTAAATGACGTCATATAACTCAGTGATTGGCCTTGGGCATCAATTTTAAATTCCACGTTTTCACGTTCAAGTCAGTTGCCCCTTTAGTGGGCTTGTTCCATATGAATAGGGTTCATCTTCTAAATAATAATAATAATAATAATAATAATAATAATAATAATAATAAATTAGCACTGCTCAACAACAATAAGTAGGACAGAAACGCAAAGTCGCAATTATGAATGTGCTAAACCCATGCGAAGGCCAGAATTTTGTGGCCGGCAAAACCAGTGATAGACATTTTGCGGTCATGAACGAGTTCACGAGGAAAGGGGGAACGAGGTTTAAAAAAAAAAAAAAAAAAAAAAAAAAAAAAAAAAAAAAAAAAAAAAAAAAAAAAAAAAAAACAGAGATATGGGTAACATCACACGTCGGCAAAACATACCACAATATACGTAAATCCAGTACGTACGTACGGTACTCTACCTATATATTTATTAATCCCACAGAGAGAGAGAGAGAGAGAGAGAGAGAGAGAGAGAGAGAGAGAGAGAGAGAGAGAGGGGGGGGGGGGATTTACACGTAAAATTTAAATACAACCGTACTTAATTTATCGATGAACCGATTCTGTTCTCGTCTGTTGAGAGAGAGAGAGAGAGAGAGAGAGAGAGAGAGAGAGAGAGCACAAACACGTATAAATCCAGTATCGTACTTACGGACTAATTCATCGTTGAACCAATTTTGTCACGCTTTGTAGATACATACGTGCTTGTTTCAACCAGTTTCAACCACGAACCAGTTTTGTTGTGGTTGAGAAGGAGAGAGAGAGAGAGAGAGAGAGAGAGAGAGAGAGAGAGATTAACACATGTGCTCTAACGACCATCCGACCTACTTTCCGTGCGTCCGTCCAACGGAATCTTTCTCGTATTGGCAAGGTCTTCCTCTCTCTCTCACACAAACACACACTAGCATTTTGATATATCATTTCGGCACCTGTTGCTTAGCAACAAACGGCTCGCGCTGTACAAAAAGCATCATATCGCCGCTGTTCCCAGAGGTAGGGGGCTAAAGCAGTTTCCTTCCGTGAAGGGAGAGAAAACCAAGTCCGACCACCACCTGTAGACTTAATATTCGTATTCATGATGAATGACACATGATCCTGGCCGTGCAGCAGCGGTGGGGACAATGCTCGCTTAGCGCCTCAGTGGCGTGATCGGTATGGTCTTGGCATACAACCTCGGTGGACGCGAGTTCGATTCCCGGCATTCCACTGAGATGTGTACTTCTGGTGATATAAGTTCACTCTCGACGTGGTTCAGAAGTCACGTAAAGCCGTTAGTCCCGTTACTGAATAACCACTGGTTCCAAGCGAAACACCATACAAACAAACAATGCTCGCTTTTTGGGGGCCTGCATCGTTTCAAGGTAGTCTGCTGTGTTGGCAGCCGTTGTGCGATAAAGCTGAATACTTTCTTCCTCTTATTTTGGAATCTCATTAAATACTAAAAGACCGAAAATGCTTAAATAACCTTTTTTTTTTTTTTTTTTTTTTTTTTTTTTTTTTTTTTTTTACGTGATCAGACTATAAAAGGGGCTTCATATTAAAAGTTTCATTCCGGCATCATTAATTTTTAGGCAGTCAGTGTTGGCATTCATTGAGCAAAAAAAAAAAAAAAAAAAAAAAAAAAAAAAATACTCCTTTTTTTTTCTTTTAATATTATTCAGTACTAAAAGACCGGAAATGCCACCCAAACACATAAAAACACACGCGTGTATATAAATAAAAATAAATGCCACGAAGGAGGGGGAAACAATGGAGTAATAGTAGGACTTTCCACTTGCTTTCTGCTAAGTAAAAGGACAGTAAGTCGAAAGGCCTAGCACCACTCAGTTGTTTCTCTTTCCTTCGTGGCATTTATCTTTATTTATATATTCATCACGTTCTATATTTTCGTGATTCAGTTGAACATATACTATATATACATATACATATATATATATATATATATATATATATATATATATATGTGTGTGTGTGTGTGTGTGTGTGTGTGTGTGTGTGTGTGTGTGTGTGTGTGTGTGTGCCTCTAAGAATTTAACGATAACGCAACTCAACGGATGTACTGCCAGATACGCCAAAACGTTAGCCGATGACTTGCAACTTTCCACCCCCACCAGTTTAACTGTATGGGAAACGCGGGAGACAACATGACCACAACCCACAACCTACTACAAGGCCTTGGCACACGTCAGTTACCTTCTCTAGACGAACCCTAGTGACTACACCACCAACCCACCCCAGCCCCCTCGCCACCAAGTGGTAACAAAGCTCCCTATTGAAGATCTCTCCACTATTCATTCATATGGTCCCATGCCTAGTAATTACTGTGGAATTTCCATCTCTACTTTACTGGATCAGCCAGAAAGATTTCAGGATGTAAAATAACTAGAATTGAATTGCATATAGAATTTAGGCCAACGGCCAAACACGGGGATCTATAAGGTCATTCAATGCAGAAACGGACACTGACAGTAAAAGGCTTGAAAAGTTAACAGGAGAAAAACCTCGCAGTTGCAATGTGAATCAAGATTGTTAGGAGAAGGTGGAAAGTAAGACGGAAGAAAGAGAATATGAAAGGAGGTACAGCAAAGGGAACGAAAGGGGTTACAGCTAGGGGCAGCTGGCACGCTGCAGAGAACCTGAAGTAATGACTACAGTGCATGGCATGAAATGCACTGATGGCACTAACCAGCCCCCCCCCCCCACCCCCCCCCACCCCCCCCCCCCACCCCCCGTGGAAAATAACAAGTATACGATTGCCTCGTTCCTGAGTAAAGCTGTTACAAGTGTATTGCACATGCACTGCATTAAATGCAATATGCAATACATAATCTTCTTTCCCTTGTGAACCCTATGACAATGGCTTCAGTTCCGATAAACTGTCGCTCAAACAAATCAATGTCAAGTTCGCATATGAAACCACATCACAAAATAACGATAAAAACTGAACACAGTATTTTGCAGGAAAGACCCGAAATAAAACTATAAAAACCACAATGATGCCGGAAATACCACAACCCGTTTTACTTAAGACACCCAAAGCCTTTGACATTTTCCTCGCAAATACGTCTAGTCATGCACCATGGGCATGATCACCCAAAGTTACCTTTTTTCCCCAAAACAGTCATGCGCCAGTGAGTGGGTTTGGTAACCGACAAATCTGACCAATAAAAAAAAATATATATATATATATATATATATATATATATATATATATATATATATATAATATATATATATAAAAAAACAGATGGGAAAGCGCAGACCTCAACTCGAAGAAGCGACGGGTCTGCCCTCCTGTGTAGAATGGGAGATTCATGCCACAATTCCTACTCTTCTCAAGGCCTCATCTTCCCTTGACTTACCAAAGCCTCGTTTCGGAGGAAACCCAACGCCTTACTTCTCAACATTACCTGAAATAAGAAAAAAAATTAAATGTAAACATATGCCATTTACAAACATTGTCGCGAATGTATATAGATACTCCCTATCACAGTGGGCCTGAGGAGGAGGAAGGAGGAGGCCAGGATGAGGAGGAGGAGTAGGAGGAGGAGCGGAGAGGAGAGAGAGAGAGAGATGAGAGAGAGAGGAGGAAGAGAGAGAGAGAGAGAGAGAATTTCAATTTTCAATGACCTAAAAGTACGTCATCTCTTTCCCAACCCGAGGTGCATGAAGGTCAGAAGGGGGTCCCCTAGGTCACGGGGATTTTAGGACAGGTAGGCCTAGGAACAGACCCACTTTGTAAACAGTGGCCTCCGGAGAGCCATGGAAAGTCCCAGACAGGGGACCCGAAACTCCATTCGGAAATCCCACTGTTCGTTCAGAGTCAAGACATCGTATGAAAATCTGCAATTCTGAGTGGCACTCAAGTCTGTTTCGTGTATTTTACCAATCTTGCTGTCATATTCTCCTTCAAACTCTTCTTCGCCTCCTCCCATCATTCTATATATATATGTATATTATATATATATATATATATATATATATATATATATATATAATATTATATATATATACGCTCTTATCTAGCTTGCTCTTTCGTCTGTTTATTTGTTAGTATTGGTCAAATCTTGCAACTCAACTTTCGACCTGATCCCTTCGTCCAACGGACTTGAAATTTTACATGGTTTTACTCAATCCCGGTGACAGCATAACCTAACATGCTCAGTAGGTGGTCAGCAGTGCCCTCTGGTGACTCTACAGTGACCTCTCCCAGTCTCTCAGGATTTGTATGAAACTCTTCGGATTTTTCATATCTTCTTTGACTCGACAGGATATCAATTTCGTTAGCTGCAAACACAAATCGGTTGCAACTTCTGTCAAAACTAAAAAGTATAAAATAAAATATATAAAATTATTTTCAAACACGCTCTGATTAAAATGCACTAAAAAGTGAAGAAAAGTAAAAATTTTGACACACCAAGGTTTTCTTATAATCAATACTACAAGAAAAAAATATATTTATACATTTTGTTATAGCATTTTCTGCCATGTTGGATGCCCTTTCTTTTTTTTTTTTTAAGACAAGATTAATAGCAAGAAAAACCAGGTGTCTCAAAACACTTATTTTTAACTTTTTAATGCATTTGAATCAAAACATGTTAAAAATTTATTTACACTTTTTCAATTTTACTAACTTTTTTTTTTTTTTATTAACTCCCGTCTTTCCTTCCAATACCTTCACTCGTGACACACGTTTCCGTATTGAAAAAATTCACACACGCATAAATGTCTCACGTGTACGTAAGGGCTAACCTCCAGATCTATACAGCTTATAGATAGATATATATATATATATATATATATATATATATATATATATATATAATATATATATAATCCACACATCAAAGGGTACTATAGTAGGCAGGAGAAGGGCGCAGGAACATATACACATCCATTTGATACATTTATTGTCAACGCGTTTCTTGACCCATGGTCACATCATCAGGACATCTATATAAAAAGGAATCCGAGCACATAATTAAAAGAAACATATACAAAGCATAAGAAAACTTAAAATGGAAACTAAGTTAAACTTAAATACTGAATCACACTTAAATACATTTACACATTAAAAACCAAGAAAGTTTAAAATGATCCTTAAGAAACTAAACTCAATAAAAGAAAAAAAAATAAAGGTAAAAAAAACGAACTTAAAATGAAGAGCAAGGCGCACCTCTCAAAATGACAGAGACAACGCACTAAAAGAATACACAAGAACAGAAAAAGAAGGCGGACAAATATAAACAAACAAGCTAGTTATGCTATGAACAAGGGAACAGCCGATGATTGGCCATTTAACGTAGGTACAATTCTCTTTATTAGCAGACTTTCCAAGAGAAGCAGTTCTCCAGGTTCCTTGACTTGGCCAATTATTTTAAAGTTGTCATATTTGATCGATGTCTTGCAACTTCTAGCGTGCGATCTTATATTGGAAAGTTCGGGATTAGACAGTCTGCAGCCCGTACGATAAATTGCCAATCATCGGCTGTTCCCTTGTTCATAGCATTACTAGCTTGTTTGTTTATATTTGTCCGCCTTCTTTTTCTGTTCTTGTGTATTCTTTAAGTGCGTTTGTCTCTGTCATTTTGAGAGGTGCGCCTTGCTCTTCATTTTAAGTTCGTTTTTACCTTTATTTTTTCTTTTATTGAGTTTAGTTTCTTAAGGATCATTTTAAACTTTCTTGGTTTTTAATGTGTAAATGTATTTAAGTGTGATTCAGTATTTAAGTTTAACTTAGTTTCCATTTTAAGTTTTCTTATGCTTTGTATATGTTTCTTTTAATTATGTGCTCGGATTCCTTTTTATATAGATGTCCTGATGATGTGACCATGGGTCAAGAAACGCGTTGACAATAAATGTATCAAATGGATGTGTATATGTTCCTGCGCCCTTCTCCTGCCTACTATATATATATATAATATATATATATATATATATATAATATATATATATATGTGTATATTGTATATTATATATATATATATATATATATATATATATAATATATATACGATGAACCGTTCACGGAAAGGCGTCCTATTTGCATACATTTATTCAAGAGCCGACGTTTCACATAGCTCGTTGCATTTTCGAGGCCGAATAAGCACTTAATAATACAAGTACACACACACATATATATATATATATAAATAATAATATATATATATATATATGTTTGTGTCTGTGTGTATTTTTAACTGCTTTTTCTGCCTCGAAAATGCAACGAGCTATATATATATATATATATATATATATATATATATATATAATCCGATAGGTATTCACAAAAATTTATTTCTCACCTTATTTATCTCACAGGCAGAAAAGAGAGCAAACATTAATGCAAAAAAAAGAACGCCTTTCCATGAACTCTTCCTCGTGTATCATCCGAGCTACTGCTCCTGTCTCCTGATAGATATATATATATATATATATGGAGAACAGATATACATCCTTCTCTTGGGTTTAACTCTAAAGACTAAAGATAGCTACTAAATTCATAATGCTTTTGTATAAATTAGGACATAGATAATTCTTGATCTCATTCCTTTTGTTTCTTTAAAATTCTTGCTAGTTTCACAAGAGAGAAACTTCCCAAGCTCATCTTCGCTTTTTTATTTTTTTATTTTTTTTACGAACTGACCAATGCAAAATTGAATGAGAGGTGTACGCTCTCAAAAAGCGTTTTTTTTTTTTTTATTATTTTGAATTTTGAGAGCGGGCTCTTTTCATATATTTTGCTTTCTTTCTTTCTTTTTCAAGTATCAATGAACGCACGCTGTAAGTAACACGTCATAACCTCAAAGTCTCATACCAGTAAGGTTGGTGATAACCTTATCTTATCAGCAGTTAATATGTACTATGTAGGAATTCTTTTAAAACAAGAAATAAAGTCCTCCGGTACGTATAAAGAAATGCTCCTCCTAATCTGACGAGTGACCCTTCCTGCCTCGTAACTACGGGTCGTACTCAAACAACTTAAGTATGGGTAGTACTCAAACAACAAGTATGGGTCGTACTCATACAACATAACTCAGTGAAGTCCCCCTTCCTGCCTTATAACTTAACTACGGGTCATATTCTTACAGTATAACTACAGGTCGTATTCATGAAGCATAACACTGGGTTATACTCATACAACATAACTCCGGGTCGTACTCATACAACATAACTATGCCAAGGACAGGGTGAAGGTTCTCCATTACAGCGGTATATCTACATGCGTTGGTCGGCTTGGGCCTTCAATTCAAATACGACCTTCCATTCTTACGTGCGTGGTAGTCTCTTACCTTTGTTAAAGTGCGACCTCCATTCATACATGTGTTAGTCGTCTTGGGCCTTCTATTCGAATATGACCTCCCATTCATACGTGTGTGGTCGTCTTGTTACTCTGTTCGAGAAGTACGACCTCCATTCATACCTGCGTGAAGTTTTCCAAACCCCACAGCCTCGTAAAATCAGAAAACGACCAAGCAACAAAATAAAATTAATACGGTTGGGGAACATCCCCTGAGAGAGAGAGAGAGAGAGAGAGAGAGAGAGAGAGAGAGAGAGAGAGAGAGAGAGAGAGGAGACGAGACGAGACTGTACAAAGTTCATTGTTCTAGCTGAAAGAAGGTTTTATCACTAAGCTCTCTAGATAGCAAGGGTCACGTATACCGATAAATTACATAACCACTGACGTGATGAGAGAGAGAGAGAGAGAGAGAGAGAGAGAGAGAGAGAGAGAGAGAGAGAGAGACTAAATGCCAGGATTATCTTCCAATAATTCAACTCTTACGTAAAATAATCATAAGAAACAAGAATTCATTGAGAGATATATTGGGGTTAAATAAATAAAGATTAAAGGGAAATGTGTACCCTTGCACTCTGACAACTTCATACGAAAATAAGCCATTGATACATCGTCCTACATTATGTTGTTTCAAATACGCCAAATAATTTTAGCAACGGAAATCGTAATGAGACCTTAAAATCAACACGGCGATGGGATCTGCCTTCAATCTCTCACCGCAGTGAAAAGAATACGCTTTCAACACATAACAAACGGGATCCAAGACTTGAACCCGAGTCAGTAATAGTAATTGGAAATGGATATACAATTGAGATGAAAGACCAAGTTCTGGGAACTATCAAGTCATTCAGCGCTGAAAATGAAATTGAGAGCAAAAGAGATTTCAAAGGCGTGACTGGACGAAAACCCCGCAGTTGCACCATGAGACAATTCTTAGGAGAGGGTAGGAAGTAAGGTGGAAGAAAGGAAATATGAACGGAGGTACAGTAAGGAATGAGAGGGGTAGCAGTTTCGGATCGAGGGGACCCCGCTGAGAATGTTAAGTAATGCGTAGAGTGTCCCGCGTGAGGCGTACTAGTGACACTACCCACCTACGAGGACTATTTAATTATCGCTTAATAATTCGTAAATAAAATTCTCATAAACCCCCCATTTATTATCAAAGATGTATCATCTACCATGCCTCTCAAGACAATATTTCACTCTTTTTAAAATACAATAAATTCGGCGTAAATGAAGTCACCTCTAAGATTTGAGCTGATCACATAATAACTTTAATATAATTCGTGAATAAAACTCATAAAGCCTTTCTTTATTATAAAAGATAATTAATCTAGCATGCCTCTCAAGACATGATTTCACTGGTTTTAAAATACAATAAATTCTACGTAAATGAAGTCACCTCCAAGATTAGAGCTGATCACATAATAACCTTAATTGCAAGATATTATACTCTACAGCAAAGAAGGAAAAATGTATCAGCCAATAAGCTCCAAGTTCAGTCAATGGGAATCAGGTTATGAAAAGGGCCGCCATCACGGAAAATTGGGCAATTTGCCTTTTCCTGATTCAAACACATTACCGAGATGTTAGGAGGGAATCGCCTTGTAAAAATCAAAGCCAATTGCCGCACTGTTGTGGACAATGGTTGGATTCAATTGGCATAAAAGTTTGTCCCGATATCTAAGTATTCCTATAGCTCGTTCAGTTCAACT
>NC_061107.1:84569344-84604344 GCF_015104395.2 Macrobrachium nipponense | reverse complement strand
AAAATATATCATTTGGGAGGTAAAGTGAATTTAGATATTAAAGGACATTGTAGCTTGAATTGATATATAAACAAATGGATCACGGTCGATGTGATAATTATTCATAACAAAAGGCTACGTGCTGTCAAACGCTCGAATTGGCCAACATGGTAGACGGGGTTTCATATCGATTCTAATTACGAAAAGCACCCAAGATCGAGGTGACTTTGTAAGGTCATAATCGATATGAACTTATAGCGTCTCTGTTGGCTGATTGGTTATTGGAAGCGTCACTGACGGTGGTTCGATCCCATGGGGGACGAAATTGATTATCAATTAAAAAATTCCCCTTCGGTACATATATGAAAAATATATCATTTGGAGGTAAAGTGAATTAGATATTTAAAGCGACATTTGTAGCTTGAATTGATATATAAATGGATCACGGTTCGATGTGATAAATTATTCATAACAAAAAGGCTACGTGGCTGTCAAACGCTCGAAGGCCAACATGGTAGACGGGGTTTATATCGATTCTAATTACGAAAGAACCCAAGATGGGGTGACTTGTAAGCAGAATCGAATGAAAACTTTATAGCCGTCTCTGTTGGGCTGATTGGTTAGGCGCCATGACCGCCTTTGGATTTGTTCGCCCCGCCACGACGGTTGGTTCGATCCCATGGGGGACGAAATTTATTATCAATTAAAAAATTCCCCCTTCCCCCGGTACATATATGAAAAATATATCATTTTGGGAGGTAAAGTGAAATTTTGATATTTAAAGGACATTTTGTAGCTGAATTGATATATAATGGATCACCGTTCGATTGATAATTATTCATAACAAAAAGGAATACGTGCGTCAAACGCTCGAATTGGCAACATGTATACGGGGTTTCATCTCGATTCTAAATTACGAAAGCACCCAGACGAGGGTGACTTGTAAGGTCCAGAATCGATAGAACTTATCGTCTCGTTGGGGATTGGTTAGCGTCAATGACCGTCCTGATTTCGTCCCCGTCCACTTGGACGGTGGTTCGATCCCATGACGAAAATATTATCATAAAAAATTCCCCTTCGGGGGGTACATTATATGAAATTATTATCAATTGGGAGGTTAAAGTCCCCTTCGGTACATATATGAAAATTATATCATTTGGGAGGTGTGAATTTAGATATTAAAGGACATTTGTAGCTTGAATTGATATATAAATGGATCACGGTTCGATGTGATAATTATTCATCATTAAAAAAAGGCTACGTGCTGTCAAACGCTCGAATTGGCCAACATGGTATTTGACGGGGTTCATATTCGATTCTAATTACGAAAGCACCCAAGCCATCGAGGGGGTGACTTGTAAGGTCAGAAGTCGATATGAACTTATTAGCGTCTCTGTTGGCTGATTGGTTAGCGTCACTGACCGTCCTGAATTTCGTCCCCGTCCACTTGGACGGTGGTTCGATCCCATGGGGGGACGAAATTATTATCAATTAAAAAAATTCCCCTTCGGTACATATATGAAAATATATCATTTGGGAGGTAAAGTGAATTTAGATATTAAAGAACATTTGTAGCTTGAATTGATATATAAATGGATCACGGTTCGATGTGATAATTATTCATAACAAAAGGCTACGTGCTGTCAAACGCTCGAATTGGCCAACATGGTAGACGGGGTTTCATATCGATTCTAATTACGAAAGCACCCAAGATCGAGGGTGACTTGTAAGGTCAGAATCGATATGAACTTATAGCGTCTCTGTTGGTTGGCTGATTGGTTAGCGTCACTGACCGTCCTGATTTTCGTCCCCGTCCACTTGGACGGTGGTTCGATCCCATGGGGG
Source organism: Macrobrachium nipponense (assembly GCF_015104395.2). Taxonomy (NCBI): domain Eukaryota; kingdom Metazoa; phylum Arthropoda; class Malacostraca; order Decapoda; family Palaemonidae; genus Macrobrachium; species Macrobrachium nipponense. The sequence goes on along the minus strand of NC_061107.1, from coordinate 84,602,520 downwards.
GACGAAATTATTATCAATTAAAAATTCCCCTTCGGTTAAACATATATGAAAATATATCATTTGGGAGGTAAAAGGAGTGAATTTAGATATTAAAGGACATTGTATCTTGAATTGATATATAAATGGATCACGGTTCGATGTGATAATTATTCATATATATATATATATATATATATATATATATATATATATATAATTATATATATATATATATGAATGAGAATCTACACCAGATCGTGAATCTTCGATAGCAATACCTATACAACAACCAATCTTCAACCTAAAACACACACACACACACATTATTAATTATATATATATATATATATATATATATATATATAATATATATATATATATACACGTGTATATATATAAACACTGAAGGACTGCAAGCATAAAAGGAAAGCTTTGGACTGCCCAGTTTCATAACATTCGCACGAGTAATTTTTACAGCGAGACTGATACCTACAGATTTCACGAATGACATTGCATCATTTTAAGAACTGCAGAACTATTTCAAGATGAATTTCTTTAAGCCAAACGTCTCCTTGATATCTCCTTGATTTTTTTCAAATAAAGATAAAATCCAACTTGCAATCGACAACATGGGAATAGGCCGTCGAAGTAAGTCGTTCTTACAAACCTCACGACTTGTTTATCAAAAGATGCTCAAATAAACATATCAGCGGGTTCATCAAAAGGCCCAGAGTTGCAAATGGCAATGTCTCAAAAAGCACCTGCGAAACAACGGTATCTTGTAGATTATATCTTGAAATATTGATTTACAAAAGAAATTTAAAAAAGAAAAACTTCAAAAGCACCTGCAAAACAATGCTATTTCCTAGAATCTAACTTAAAGCGAATTACAATATTGATTTACCAAAAAAAATTTTTTTTTAAATAAAAACTTCAAAAGCACCTGCAAAACAAAGGTATTTCCTAGATTATACTATCTTAAAACGAATTATAATATTGGTTAAAAAAAAAAAGTATAAAATCGACGGTACCATATTGTAATTTGTAATGGAAAAAATATTATATATATATATATATATATATATATATATATATATATATATATATCAAGAAACACTGCTGTACAGTGGGACAGTCTCCCTGAGAATGATGTGCAATCAACAGTGCAAGTGAAGACGCAATGCATGGCTTCCCTGAAACAGTTCTCCTTGTGCATTTTTAATCTATTTTTATTGTAATCTGCATTATTAATTTTTCATATAGTCTTTTCAGATAACTGACATCTTCCTTCTATATCTTTCCTAGTATCTTAAGTAACTTCCCTAAAATAAACATTTTTTAGATGCTTGAAATTTCAAGTCAATGTCCTCTGTAGTTATGTTTCATATGAATAGGGGTTTATCTTCTGAATAATAATAATAATAATAATAATAATAATAATAATAATAATAATAATAATAATAATACGTACACCCATCTTGATCCTGTATTTGATAATGACCTCCATAGGCAGTCTACTAGTCTATTTAAGTAGTACAGAAAAAGCAGCTATATATTCGAAAAATAGAGAAGAATCTCTACAAGCGTAACGCTGCTGAAGTAGCCATTACTAATAACAACAACAACAACAACAAATAATAATAATAATAATAATAATAATAATAATAATAATAATAATAATAATAAATAATAAAAGGAATTCTGTTGATCCCTACATGCTAAAACATTTCAATAATGACCCAAAACGTCCAGATCATAAAAATCCGAATTCCTCCATTCATATTCCAAGAAATATATCTGAAATTCGTGACTTCATATTTGGAGAAATACATCAAATACATCTGAAGCTCCACAATTCATATTTGGAGAAATGAATCCGAAAATCCCGAATTCATATTACGAGAAATAATTCTGAAGTTCGTGAATCCACATTTCGAGATATGAATCTGAAGTTCCAGAATTCATATCAGGGGGAAATTCACGAACTGATGATAATCTCTTCCTTATGAAAACACGTCACGTCTCATATCTTTGAAATGCCAGTACGATTCCCCTACACCGGCCCAACACACCCCTCTTTACATAACCCCGTGAGTCGGAGAAATCGTTCAGTCTTCCTCATTCCTGTTAACCATCGTCTCCAAGGTACTTTGAAAAATGGATTATTAAAAGGACAGTAATTATTATCATTATTATTATTATTATTATTATGGTGAAGAAATCCAGAGGTGTAGATGTAAACACACACACACACACACACACACACACACACATATATATATATATATATATATATGTATAGTATATATATATATATATATATATATATATATATATATATATATATATATATTTCTAAAAAATATGTTTACATCTAGTACACCTCTGGATTTCTTCACCATAATAATAATGATAATAATATATAATATATTTACAACTACACCACTGTGCCCTCTTCACTATTTTAGTGACTGGTGCTATATCATTATGTAGATGAACACTATCCATATGGAACAACCCCACTGGGGCCGCTGACTTGAATTCAAGCTTTCAAAGTAAATATTATTCATTAGAAAGAGGCAGAAGAAAAGATCTCGCTTATGAAAAGAGAAAAAATAAAGCAAAATAATATATAGATAAAAATATAAGTAAACTATTAAAATGCCAAGAAGAAATGTACTAGGGTAGCTGACTGATCGACAGATTTACAGAGTTCAGGCATACATGCCAAGCACTGGGGCAACTAAGGCCATTCAGCGCTGAAACGGAACTTGACAGTGAAAAGATTTGAAAGGTGTAACAGGAGGAAAACCTCGCTGCAGTTGCACTATGAATCAACTGCTAGGACAGGGTGGAAAGTGAGAAGGAAGAAAACGAATAAGAAAAGAGGTTCAGTAAAAGGAATGAAAGCAGTTGCAGCTAGGGGCCGAAGAGACGTTGCAAAGAACCTTAAGCAATGTCTACATTGCACCGCATGAGGCGCACTGGCGACACTAGCCCCCTACGGGGTATTAGGGTAGTAATGCATTGCATCTTCGCTTGAAAAGTAAAGGGCACAATCTCAAGTTTTATAAGCCACTTACTCCATCAACTATGTTTTAAAATATTCCAGAGAAAGACATGGCCACTAAAACCTCACCTAATTGCTCCTTCCTTGAGCTGCAATATATATAGTAAATCCTCCACTACAAAGGAATGAAGTCCAAAGCCATTCAATAAAACATTGATCTTCAATGGACATTTAACATCCAGAGGAAGGAGCGGCACCTCACATGAAAACCTCAATAGCCAACAAGCACCAAGGATCTGTCATAAATCCCTTCCCACCCCCACCCCTCACCCTCTCTCTCTCTCTCTCTCTCTCTCTCTCTCTCTCTCTCTCCTTTCGGAGGGATGTTTAATGCAGAGTGGTATTTAAGGAACAAAGACCAGATCAAAATTGCTCTATTTATTTAATACTATAGCAATTCTGTTATGGTTGTGACCAAACTCTTTTTCTGTTCTCCATTAATTCAATTCTATATCAATTTTCTATTCGGATGGAAATAATTTTGTCAATTTTCTATTCGGATGGAATTGAATACAAAATTTCAGCAAAAGCCAAACACTGGGACCTATGAGGTCATTCGGCGCTGAAAGGGAAATTGAGAGTGAGAAGGATTTAAAGTTGTAACAGAAGGAAAACTTCGCAGTTGGACAATAAAACAATTGGTAGGGGAGGGTGGAAGAAAGAATATGAACGGAGGTACAGTAAAAGAAATGAATGGGGGTGCACCTAGAGGCTGCATGGACACTGCAAGGAACCTTATGTAATGCCTACAGTGCACAGAACGAGGTGCACTGGCAGCACTACCCCTCTAAGGGAAGCAATTCTATCAATCATAAAGACCAAGCACTCATTTTTATTTTTTTGGCATGTTTCATGGCCCAAATATCAGATGAGAGAACAGACACTTCATTAAAAGACTTGGATCCAATAATTAGCAAGTAGTCAACTTGAATCGGACCCGTCAATCAACGTTCACAAATAATACCTTTCCTAACCAATGCTGATTGTACCAAAGCATTCAAGAGGGAATCAGGTCACGGAGAACCTAATATCCAGTATAATCTGGCAATGAGAGAGAGAGAGAGAGAGAGAGAGAGAGAGAGAGAGAGAGAGAGAGAGAGAGAGAAATATCAAGGCTCCACTCAATATATCTGACTATCAAGTCATAGGCTCAAATACATTCTGCACTTCGGTAATGCGTCTGAGAGAGAGAGAGAGAGAGAGAGAGAGAGAGAGAGAGAGAGAGAGAGAGAGAGAGAGAGAGAGAGAGAGAGAGAGACTTCACTCAATGTATCTGAATACCAAGTCACAGACTCAAATAAATCAGTATTTCCTTGCTTATAAAAATGTCGTCGTAGAAAAATCGATTGAGCAGTAATGGTCCCACCTTGACTCACCTGCTGGGCTGAATCATGAGAGAGAGAGAGAGAGAGAGAGAGAGAGAGAGAGAGAGAGAGAGAGAGAGAGAGAGAGAGAGAGAGAAACTGTGGCGATCACCTTAATTCCTTGTAAAAGCACGGTTCAACCCAAATGCGCACACAAACAATAAGAAGGAGCACGAATAAAACCGACGTCATATTACCAAATCAAATACAGACGACAAGAGAACCGCTTGCAAAAAGTAGGAAACAATAAAACATTGCCTAAAAAATGTGTCAATCGACAAATACAACCGTGGAAAACATTACCCACCAAAGACGAATCATTTCCCGAATTAAACTCGCATTATTTATAAGTGGCTGAAAGAATTTTCCTAGTAGTGGTAAACAATGCCCTTGCAACTTTTCCCTCTCGTGTTTTTCTAACGTCCATCAAAAGATTTTCTTTCGTATTCTGACTGGCACCTATTCTGGCAAGATGGCCTATAAGTATAAATAGTATTTCCTAAACGAATGGAGTCAGAATCTCTCTACCCGGCCGCGGTGAGATTCACAACAATCTATAAAAGAAGTTTTTCCTCAACCAGCCGCACTGCATGCTATCAGATCCCTATAGTGCCAAAACCCCACACCTACGCTTTAATAATATTGTACACTACAGTACTATCCTCACTTACGAGCATCACACTGACGAAAAGAAATTGGGACTGAAGACATCTAAAATCCCCATTGGAGGAGGAGGAGGAGGAGGAGGAGGGAATCAACTATAAGAGGAAGGGGGGGATTGAATAGAATATAGAAACTGGGCCAGGGGCCGAGTGCTAGGACCTATGAGGTCATTCAAACCTGAAATGGAAATTGACAGTAAAAAGTTTGAGGGTGTGACAGGAGGAAAACCTCAACGCAGTTTGCACAATGAATCAACTCTTAGGAGAGGGTGGAAAGTAAGATGGAAGAAAAGAATATGAACAGTGGTACAGTAAAGGGAATGAAAGGGGTTGCAGCTATAGGCCCGAAGGGACACTGCAGAGAACCTTATGTAACGCCTACAGTGCACAGCGTAAGGTGCACTGACGGTGCTACCCACTACGTGGAAGAGGAAGGGGGGGTGGGGAGGGGGTTGCAAGATCTCCAAACCAATCCATCGAAATCACGATATATCTCCTTTGGATCCGGTTTCTCCCTCATGCGAGATCACAAGTCGAGAGCATTCTTATCGAACACTTGCTAAAATAAATCTTAAGTTTGCAAATTCATTAGTGATTCCAGCTCATAAACCACTGGAAAAAAAATTTTTTTTTATTATTGCTAAGATATTCACAATATCGTGATTAAATTGTTTTAAATTGAAAATTCACAATTACATCAATAAATTGTAGTTTGTCAAAGTTAAAAGACAAAGGGCTTTCGAACATCTCACCTCAGTGTTTAAGTCATTATTATTATTATTATTATTATTATTTATTGTTTATTATTATTATTATTATTATTATTATTATATAATCATTGCTACGATATTCACAATTATATCAAATTGTACTGTTTTGTCAAAGTTAAAAGACAAAGGACTTTCGAACACATCTCAGTTTTTTCGCCATTATTATTATTATTATTATTGTACTTAGGAAGCAGACCCTCTCTCTCTCAAGCATACTTTATTAAAAGTAATGGCTACTTCAGCAGCGTTACACTTGTAGAGATTCTTCTCTATTTTGCGAATAGCGGCTTTTTCAGTGCTACTTAAACAGGCTAGTAGAGCGCCTATAGAGGTCATGGTAAAATACAGGGTCAAAATAGGTGTATATATTTGAATTTTACAGATAAACTATGATACCATAGTCATCAAAGTCATTAACGATTTTCTCTCTCTCTCATCTCTCCTCTCTGCTCTCTCTCATCTTTCTTAAAGCGAGCTTTCGTCTGGAGCTGCCAGACATCCTCGGGCTGGGAAGCTGAGGGTGGACTGATCTTGGTGCGGTGTCCGTCCTCCTTATATCTGTGGTTGACAGCAGGGGGTCTGCCCCATGCTTGTCTCCTATTGGCTGGTGGCGGTGAGTCTTGTTTTCATTGGCTGCCTGAGCCAGGTCTCAAGCCACTTTCTTCGGGCCGATGGTTGCGTTGCAGCATATCCTGCAGCCGCCTGGACCTCATAAGCGGCGCTGTCAACATTGATGGGCGTTGCGCTACGCCCATCAATGTTACAGCGCCGCTTAGGAGGTCCAGGCGGCTGCAGGATATGCTGCAAACGCAAACCATCGGCCCGAAGAAAGTGGCTTGAGACCTGGCTCAGGCAGCCAATGAAAAAAAGAAAACAAGACCTCGCCGCCACCAGCCAATAGGAGACAAGCATGGGGCAGACCCCCTGCTGTCAACCACAGATATAAGGAGATGGACACCGCACCAAGTTTTACGGGCTGCTCTGTGAGCAAGAGCCCGTGCTGGCAACAAGGCCAGCTTAATCTTAAACAACAACAACGCACCAAGATCAGTCCACCCTCAGCTTCCCAGCCCGAGGGATGTCTGGCAGCTCCAGACGAAAAGCTCGCTTTAAGAAAGAGAGAGAGAGAGAGAGAGAGAGAGAGAGAGAGGAGAGAGAAAATCGTTAATGACTTTCTGATGAATATGGTATCATAGTTTTATCTGTAAAATTCAAATATATACACCTATTTTGACCCTGTATTTTACCATGACCTCTATAGGCGCTCTACTAGCCTGTTTAAGTAGCACTGAAAAAGCCGCTATTCGCAAAATAGAGAAGAATCTCTACAAGTGTAACGCTGCTGAAGTAGCCATTATTTAATAAGTATATATTATTATTATTATTATTATTATTATTATTATTCAAACTGTGTATAAATTCACTCAGAAGACTTACAAAGCACACCTACAAAGAATAAAATACCTACGAGACATTAAAAGAAACGGGGGAGCGGTGTTAAAAGCGCACAATATAGTTGGAAACATATAGAAAAAGAACATTAATAATAAAAGGAACTTTAATATAACCTACACATACACAGCCTACGGATTTCAAACAGAGAGGTAAGAAGCAAACGGAGCGAGCGGTGAACTGCTCTTGCGAAGTAGAATCACGCCCTCTCTCGAAACTAAAACATTCTCACTTGCCCGGAAGTAAAGCTCATCATATTATTCACTAACCAAATGAACTGGGCAAACATGGCGTCGTCGTTTTTACGATTCACAACTTGAAACATTATGGAGTGGAATGGAATACATTAAAATCTAGGTCAAAGGCCAACCTCTGGGACGTATGAGGTCATCCAGCGCTGAAAAGGGAATTGAAAGCAAAGGTGGTTTTAAACGTGTAACGTTATAGACAATTTTTAGGCTTGTTTGTATGGTTTGTATGGTGTTTTTACGTTGCATGGAACCAGAGGTTATTCAGCAACGGGACCAACGGTTTTACGTGACTTCCGACCCACGTCGAGAGTGAACTTATATCACCAGAAATACACATCTCTCACACCTCAGTGGAATGTCCGAGAATCGAACACGGACCCACCGAGGTGGCACGCCAACACCATAACGATCACGCCACTGAGGCGCTGACAATTGTTAGGAGGTGGTGGAAAGCAAGATGGATGAACGAGGATATAAATGGAGTTACAGTAAAAGGAATGAAAGGAGTTGCAGGTGGGGAGCTAAAGGCGATGATGCACAGAACCTTAAGTGATACCTACAGGGAACAGCATGAGGTGCACTGGCAGCGCTACTCTTAAACTTTTAATCTCACCACTTTTTGGGGTGGGTGGGGGAATCGTCATATACATTCTTTAACATAATGAATTATTTAATTACTATTTATTAATGAGAAGAGTTGCTTTACATTAAATAATCGGAATAAAAGACGTTCGTCTCCATATTAGTACAAAGTTTGGAACTTTCCCTCAAGGATACAGTGGTAGAATGAAAAACAAATTACTTTACACACTGCAACGTCTTATATATCAATGCCCATGAAAATATTAACGCAAAATGCAAACGGCCATCTCTCTGCCTTGCATTCCCGCCATTGTTTTTCCTTCTAAAGGGTCAAAAGACTATGGTTTTCCTTCTAAAAGAACAAAAGAATGTATTGGTTTTCTTTCTAAAAGGAAAAAAGATTGTATTGTTTTCCTTCTTAGGGGACAAAAGAATGTATTGGTTTTCCTTCTAAAGGGACAAAAGAATGTATTGGTTTTCCTTCTAAAGGGACAAAAGAATGTATTGGTTTTCTTTCTAAAAGGAGAAAAGATTGTATTTTTTTCCTTCTTAGGGGACAAAAGAATGTATTGGTTTTCCTTCTAAAGGGACAAAAGAATGTATTGGTTTTCCTTCTAAAGGGACAAAAGAATGTATTGGTTTTCTTTCTAAAAGGACAAAAGAATGTATTGGTTTTCTTTCTAAAAGGACAAAAGACTCTTGGTTTTCTTTCTAAAAGGAGAAGTACTGGTTTTCCTTCTAAAAGACAAAAAATGGACTGGTTTTCCTTCTATAGAGACAAAAGAATGTATTGGTTTTCATTCTAAAAGGACAAAAGTCTGTATTAGTTTTCCTTCTAAAAGGACAAATGACTCCACTGGTTTTCCAATAGGACAAAAGAATGTACTGGTTTTCCTTCTAAAAGGACATAAGAATATAATGGTTTGTCTTCTAAAGGGACAAAACAATGTATTGTTCTTCCTTCTAAATCGACGACAAAAGAATGTATTAGTTTTCCTTCTAAAAGGACGACAAAAGAATGCACTGGTTTTCCTTCTAAAAGGACAAATGACCGCACTGGTTCGCAAAAGGACAAAAGGTTTTCCTTCTAATAGCCGAGAGACTGTATTGTTTCCTTTCTAAAAGGTCAAGACAACACAGCTGGCAATTCCATTCAACGAAAGCACAATTCTGTTGTCAGCAACAAACTGTCGACCTCTGGTGTGAGTGTGTGTGTGTATATATATATATTATATATATATATATATATATATATATATATATATATATATATTATAATATATATATTCTCCGACAGCGTCTCACTGACTGAAAGCCAGACCAATGTTCTCTTTGATTTTAATGAAAATGACTTTTCAATCATATCTCGCAATAAAATAATACTATGTATTCCTCAACATACACCTTGTGTTTCTATTCAATTGTCCAGATAATTCTAGTTGCAAAGTTTGCTATATATACATTAAATTCTTTTCATGGATTATGAATATCAATTTTAGCCCAAAGGCCAAGGGCTGGGACCTATGAAGTCATTTTCAGAGTTGAAACAGCTAAATACGCCGTTGTAACTTGAGCCCAAGGTCTTAAATGTTTATTTATATATATATATATATATATATATATATATATATAGATATATATATATATATATATATATATATATATATCACATATGAGTCCGCACCTTTCCCCTTGGTCGTAGAACGATTTTTTCTAACCTGCACTTTAAAATCAATTATAATTTTCATTAGCATTATAATTTCTAAGAGTCTTTCCCTTACAAAATTAAACATGAATGAAGACTTTACATTTGGATTTGGACAGGAAATGCCTAAACTTACCTTTCGCTCCCTGGCGAGTGAAAACGGTCTTAAGAAAATCGAACTTCATGATTATTCCCTGCGTGCACCTTCGACTATCTAGAGCGAAAGGAGATCGAGAAAATACGAAACAGAACGGGTGGTTCCAAATTTTCCAAGCATACAGGCGATAATTACGCCTAATCACACACACAATCCAGATTCATCACGAGTCGGTGTACCACTACCAGAATGTATAATTGCCGCTGGACGCTCCTGAAAGGTTCCTTGGACGAAATCCCAAAGTTTACAGACAGTGAGCGCAATCTTCCCTTCCACATTCCAACACCATAAAATCTCTTATCGCCAACACACCCGATAAGGCGGTAGGTACACTTCACCCAGGCAGATAACGGATAGTAAAACGCGCGAGATAAGAGGCACAAAATGTCAAAAGAATGCTTTTAAAGAGCATTTACTCTCGTTATTTAGTTTCGGCATCATCAATAATTGTAACAGCAGCAGCGTATGCTTCAGAAACAGAGCTTGAAATGAGAATGATTATAAGCAATGACCTGGATTTACGAAATTTCATTATTGTTATTATTACTATGCAGAACATGAATACTATTCATAAACTAGCCAAGGGGCGACCGACTTCAAATTCAAGCGCTCTAAAGAATGTGGTGTTCATTGGAAAGATAAGAGCAGCTAATAGGAATTATAGAAAGAAAAAATAAATTAATAGATTAACAAATAAATAAAAATGTAAATTAACAAAATGCAAGAAGAATTTTGTTTAGGGTAGTAAAGCGTTGCTCTTGGCTTGAACTTTTGAGGTTCCATTCTACAGCCCAACGGTGTGAGGAATAAAGGACCTCTTGGGGAATTAGTGTTCTCCTTATCACCAGAGTATTTACACAAATCATTTCCAAAAATATTATAATATTAAAATTTGAATAAAACAACAAAAAGTATAACGAAATAAGACTACTCTAATCTAATCATCTGATAATTAAGAACATGAAAATTACAGAACTGTAAATGAAAACAAAACAGAAGTCATGGAACACAAGCATAGATCATGAAGAAAAGAAGAAAGTGAACAGAAATGGATCAATTTTTTTTATTAGAACAGCTGAGAAATAAAAAAAAAAAAAAGTCACCGAAGACAAGAATAGAACAAAATAGAAGAAAGTAATGAAAAAAATCTCAGATACCGATACTTTTTAGGACAGCAGAGAAATAAAAGAAAACAAAAGTCACGAAAGACAAGAATAGAACATGAAGTAATGAAAAATCTCAGAAATATATACTTTTTCAAACACCAGAGAAATAATAAAACCAATAGTCCAGGAAGACAAGAATAGAACATGAAGTACAAAAAATCCGAAATTGATACTTTAGAGAACAGCACGAAAAACAAGTCCCAGAAGACATGAATAGAACATACGGAAAAAAAACTCAGAAATTGACAACTTTTTTTTTTTTTTTTTTTTTTTTTTTTTTATAAAAACAGAGAAATGATAAAAACAATATTCACAGATGACAAGATTAAAACAAAGTAAAAACAAAATCTCAAAAATTGATACTTTTTAGAACAGCAAAAAAAATAAAAAAAAATAAAAAATAGGTCCAGGAAGACAAGAATAGAACACGAAGTAAAAAGATATTCCCAGAAACGAATAATTTTTTTGTAACATCCGAGAATTAATAGGCACAACCTTGTTTGCCTCACATGCAATCAACCGGCAAGATGGCCAGAGGAAAAATTGATATAAAAAAAGGCAAACACATCAGTTGTTTTTTTGTTACCAATGATAGATTTGTCCACCAGACTAAAAAGTATCAATATAAAAAAAATATCATAAAAGAACAAAATCTTTTGCGTCAGCAATCCCTCATTGGGCTTCCCAAAATATATACTTTTTTTAAATGTTGATGTTGTTGCAGGGGTAATATATATCATTTTGCACTATTAAATCAAGCGGTCAAAAATGAAAAGGAGAGGGGCTCCTTGGTATACATCTGACCTTTCAGAGGAACGTCGAGTTACTTCAGTGTTAAATCCCCCTGAAGTCGATGTTCAAGTTCTGGATAGACAGTGATGCAGCTTGCAGACGTAATTCATCACTGCCTGATTTGTACTGACATATATATATATATATATATATATATATATATATATATATATATATATATATATATATATATATATATATATATATATATATGAAATGGTAATAGCAACAATGCCCTCTTAACTTCTTGAATTCTTAGCTCTCTTTTAGGATACGCTTGTCACTACAAAGCCTGAAGATCCAAGTTCAAAGAGCAAAGAATTCAAGAAGTTAAGAGGGCATTGTGGCTATTACAATTTCATATGTATCTGGTGAAAAAGTGAAAAGTAGATTCTACACACACACACATATAATTATATATATATATTATATTATATATATATATATTATATATTATCTGTGGTGGTGGTTATAACATCAAAAATATAATTATATTAATATATTATATATAATATATATAATATATTATAATTATATATATATAATATATATATATATTACACACAACCACACACACAGTTGCCACCCTGTATAATCCTTTAATTGCTTGTCCCTGTTTCTTAGCAGTTGGACTTAATCTTGTTGTAAACCTCTTGAATCGTGCCCTTGTTTTGTTTGGAGAGGGATGGTTACTATTAATTCTCCAGGTGTGTTGAATTCTAGGTACTTATTTCCTTTATAATCTCTATCTTCTTTGTACACTCATGTTTCTTATGTGTCAGTCTGCTAAGTAAAGGTCCTCGAGTCGAAAGATCTCGCAGAACACTCCATTGTTTCACCTTCCTTCGTGGCTTCTACCTTTATCTATATAATATTCATCACGTTCCAATTTTTCGTGATTCAGTTATATATATATATATATCTATGATATATATATATATATATATATATGTATATATATATATATATATATATATATATATATACAAATATATATAAAGGTATATGCCCCCTATACCTTTATTTATGTATTTATCACGTTCCAAACTTTCGTGATTCATTTATATATATATATATATATATATATATAATATATATATATATATATATATATATATATATATGAGAGAAACCATTTAAGAAAACTGATGCTTGTGCCGAGAGAGAGAGGAGAGAGAGAGAGAGAGAGAGAGAGAGAGAGAGAGAGAGGGTAATGATGTAAGCAACGGAGCCACTTTCGAGTTGAGATCGTCGAAGCCAGCCGTAGCAGGGAACCACAGAAAGATCAACCATCTGCAACATCCGTCCACGGTCATCCAACCAGAGCAGCAGCCGTGTGTGCAACCAAGTTCACGCAGCCAATATATAACCAAAGAAGCTGGCTTCAATCCACTTTGTACAACTTACAAGGTATACATATATTATTCAGAAATTTATCTGAATATGAAAATAAAATAAAATAAAATAAAGCTGGCAAGATGTCAGATGTCCAAGATGTATTTGCATAAAAATGTTTTTTGGTTGTTGAATCCAAACCAGCTGGATAAGTAATAATCAAAAGGTTATGTAATCCACGTCGGAAAACAACAACAACAACAACCCGCAAGCGATCCTGTTCATAATCGATTAAAATGAAAAGGAATCAAATAAACTACATAAAACATGAACTAAAACATGTACTAAACAAACTAACTAAACAAACAGATCTACACAACCACGAACTAAAACGTGTAATGGCAAACCATGAACTAAATAAACATGAACTACACAAAAAAGAACTAAACCACCATCAACTAAATAAACATGAACTAAACAATCATAAGCTAAAAAAATGATCTAAACAACCATGAGCTAAAAAAAAAACCCATGAATTAAACAACCATGATCTGAAAAAAAAACCATGAACTAAACAACCATGAGCTAAATAAAACGAATTAAACAACCACGGGCTAAAAAAAACATGAACTAAACAAACAGAACTATACAACTAAATAAAGATGTACTAAACAACCAAGACCTAAAAAAAATGAACTGAACAAACGTGAAATAAAACCACCATGAGCTAAGAAAACCATGAACCAAACAACCATGAACTGAACATTAACTACACCACCATGAACTAAAAACAACCAGTAGCGCCTTCTGCACTGCCAGAACAGATTCAATTATCACTAGCGCGCCACCACCTTTTCGCTATGGTGCAATCGGGACCGGAGACCGAACCTTATTCCTTGGCCCCAAGAGAGAGAGAGAGAGAGAGAGAGAGAGAGAGAGAGAGAGAGAGAGAGAGAGAATTTACATCCGTTCAGATGTTAATTGCAACGAACAACAAACAGCTTTTCCGTCCAACTGAAAGTACTGAAGCTCCATCCAAATTAGTTGCTGACGACTTCACACACCAATCACGTCTCATGACCTAATACATATGCATACGTACATACATAATAAATAAATATATATGTATATATACATATACATAGAATCTACTGGTCACTTTTTACCAGATACATGTGTAATTGTGATACCCCCATGCCCTCTTTCAACTTCTCGAATTCTTCGCGCTTTTTTGGATACGCCCGTCACTGCAAAGCCTTTGGATCCAAGCACAAGAAATTTGAAGCAATTATGATGTCCGTTAGCGGGAAACGAACCCGCGTTCCATAGTTACAATGAGGTCACGAGATCACATTGCCTTCGTTTCCTGCTACAGGACATCATAATCACTTCAAACTACCTGCACCTGGATCTAAACGCTTTGCAGTGGAGAATTTGAGAACTTAAGAGGGCATTGTGGCCATTACAATATATATATAATATAATATAATAATATATAGTAGATATATAGATATATAATACTATATATATATATATATATATATACACATATACACACACACACACACACACACACACACATATATATATATAATATATATATATATATATATATATATATACCCAAACTGCATTTTAATATCGTTCAAGCTTAATATCGCTCGACTCCCTTTAAGTACCGGTAGCTACTGCGTTGGCCTAAATCAATAAGACCACCATCACACGTAATTAAACCTCTTGGCAAGTGCATACTTAGAGAGAGAGAGAGAGAGAGAGAGAGAGAGAGAGAGAGAGAGAGAGAGAGAGAGGTGCTTTCAACTGACGGTACGGAGACTTGAGACCGTCACGAGACATGCTGTTGGGGTGTGGAGAGGGGGAGGAGATGAGGACCTTTCTGAACAATGTCATAATAACGGTCTCCTTTGATCTTACCTCAGAGAGACAATTATTATATAAATATATATACATATATATATATATATATATATATATATATATTATATTATATATATATATATATATATGTTATCAAGAACCCTTTACAGCCCTCTTAGGTTAACGTCTGCTAAGTCTGTCCGTAAAGGTTTTCAGCTGAACATTTATATATATATATATATATATATATATATATATATATATATATATATATATATATATATATATATATATATATATATATATATATATATATATATATATATATATATATATAAATATATAAGCCTTCTCGAGTTAACGTCTTTTTAAGTATGGCCATAAGGGTTTTCAGCAGAACATTTAAAGACAAATAAAAAAATAAAAAAATAAAAAATAAAAAAATAAATAACGCCATTTATACTCTACACGGTCAAAAGATCCACTCCCCACCCCCAAAATAAAGCCACCAACCGCCCCATAGTCTCCCTCCCCCACAAAAAAAAGTGAAATAAGAGGAAAACCTCGGTTTTCACATCTCATATACAAGACATCATATGATGCCCTCTGATTTGCTGGCTCGGTCAAACTCTGTGAAATATGCCTCGAATCGTGACTAATGCCTCGTCGTCCCAGATTTTATAAAGGGTAATCTGAAGTGAGAGAGAACTGGCACAGACATGCATCAAATCGCCACCTGATTGGTGAAACAGTTACCAAACGCGATCTCCCGATCTCGTGTAAATATTATATATATATATATATATATATATATATATATATATATATATATATATATATATATATTTACACATATATACATACACAGATTTACTGACAGGACCTCATTATACAGGATAGTATCTTCCGGAGGTTTTTTAAAACCATATCAGGAACCTCAATTATATACCATATACCATCAGGTTTCAATGTGGTCCTGTCCAATTGAAGAGAGAGAGAGAGAGAAAATATATATATATATATATATATATATATATATATATATATATATATATATATATATATATATATATAGCATTAAGCTAATTTCCTTCAGTATCCTATTCGTCTACCTCGTAATTAATATATTTTCATTTATGTTATCCAAAGGGGAATTTTTTAGTTGATAATAATTTTCGTCCTCGAGATGACGAAATCATTATCAACTAAAAAATTCCCTTCGGTTAACATACATGAAAATATGTTGAATTCGAGGTAGAGCGGATTGGATATTAAAGGACATTTGTAGTTTAATGCATATATATATGAATCACGGTGATGTGATAAAATTCATATATATACATATATATATATATATATATATATATATATATATATATATATAAACATTCTTCAGCCTCATGAGAAGATATAAAGATCCAGTTTTAGGCTTACGAAACTCAAAACGTATGGCGACAAAGATAAAAGTGCCAAAATAAATAAATAAATAAAAAATAACTTAATATTCACAAAACGTATAACAACTTCCTTGAACAACACCAGCTATTTCTCGTACTCAAAATCCCTAAACTCTTGTCAGTCTCCTAACAACTTGTTTTTCTTTACCAGAATTATTGAAAAAAACATGGTTATTTTAATCAAATGCATCTTTGGAAGACTTGATTTAAAACTAGATAAATTAAGGGACATCATCGTACCATGTACTCCACTCTCCTAATGACGATGTGTTAGCAGTTGGACGAGAGCGGTAACGGTATAGTTTTTAAAATTCGAGTCTTCTCTGTTTTGCTTGCTATCAATAGAGGTGTCTCGTTATCAGTTACTAATATTAGCATATAAAAATCCATATATGGTCTCCTCAGACCCTCAATTAAAAAAAAAAAATGCGTGTTGTGCGGGCACCATGCTCTACACACATTAAACAACCTACGTAGTAATGAAACTGCAAATGTTTGTACATCCAGCCTCACCTAAACATCAAGCTACTTCAAGAATCCTCATTTATGAAGAAAAATGACATGCAAAGCGACGAATTCTGAAAAAAAGTCTGATATACAATAATGTGCAGGAAAATTGCAACTGCATACCAATATCAACATTGACCAAATACTTTCAATGTATAGTGATAAACCGTAATGCTGTCAAGTCAAGACAGTTTGCAATTTTAAACAATTTGAAACCCTTCCCAGTTATTCCCAAGCTGAGGATTTGCTTGTATACCAGTATGACACAATTGGACAGCTCTCCCAGATATTCACAATCTGACAATATGCTTGTACATCAGCATTACACAATTTGATAGCACTCCCAGCAATTCCTAAGCTGACAATCTGCTTGCATACCAGTATGACAATTTGACAGCTCTCCCAGCTATTCACAAGCTGACAATTAGCTTGCATAACTGTATGACAATTCAACAGCTCTCCCAGCAATTCCTAAGCTGACAATTTGCTTGTATATCAGTATTACACAACTTGACAGCTCTCCCCAGCTATTCACAAGCTGACAATTAGCTTGCATAACTGTATGACAATTCAACAGCTCTCCCAACAATTCCTAAGCTGACAATTTATTTGCATATCAGTATCACACAATTTGACAGCTCTCCCCAGCTATTCACAAGCTGACAATTTCTTTTGTATATTCATAAATAGATCTTCACACAGTATATTACAAATTCGTACAATTAATTCTACTACCCATTGGATGACTGTGCATGAAATACACAAGACGGCGTCGGCCTCCCAATAATGACATGCCCTCAGTAGCTCCATCATAAGACCGATAAAAAATAAAGGCTGATGGGGGAGGTACGATTAAACAAACAAACATACATACATACATACATACATACATACACACACAAATGGGAAGGAGAAAAGGACCATCGCACTTATTATTTGTGCGGAGTGCAGGCGAGAAGGGGCACAGGATACCAACAATTACACCCTATTCTTACCAATTAAGTAATATCGTGCCGAATATATATACGAGAGAGAGAGAGAGAGAGGAGAGAGAGAGAGAGAGACAAGCATCATATATGGGATCCATACCACACTGACATTTGGTTAATCGCAAAGAATGCTCGTTTTCTCTCTCTCTCTCTCTCTCTCTCTCTCTACAAGCATGAGTTTGTTTGGGAGAGTGTGCGTGTCAAATCTGACTACATACCAATTGCTTAATGTAATTCCGACCATAATTCCAAAAAAAATAAATAAATAAAATAAATAAATAAATAAATAAAAAGTAGCAAGCTTGATTTCTTTTTCAATGTGATTTCTATTTCAGTATGAAAGCTCTACAGCACATTTTTTTTTTAACAGTGTCAAAAGGACAAATTAAAAGCTTTGTAAATTACTAAGAGAATTAATCTGAATTTGGAGATATGTCACTCCAAATTTATTTCATTTCACAACTGAAACTCAATAATATTCTGGTCAAGGCCTCTTTGGTGATATAATGAACCTGATATTCCGGTGTGTTTGATATAATGAAGCTTTATCTTTCGGTGCAATAGGTATAATGAACTTTTATATTTCGGTGTACTGATATAGTGAACTTTTATATTTTGGTGTCATTTATAGTAAACTTTTAATTACAACGTAAACTTTTATATTTCGGTGCAATTGTTATAATGAATTTTTATAATTCGAAGGAACTGATACAATGAACTTTATATTTCGGTGCACTGGTATAATGAACGCTTATATTTCGGTGTAATTTATACAGTGAACTTTTAATTACACCATGAACTCTCATACTTCAGTGCAACTGATATAATAAACTTATATATTTCGGTGCAACTGATATAATGAATTTTTATATTTCGGTGCCACTGATATAATGAACTTTTGTTCTGGTGCAACTGACATAATGAACTTTATATTTCAGTGCAACAGATATAATTAACTTTTATATTTGGGGTGCAACTAATATAATTAATTTTTATAATTCGATGCAACTGACATAATGAACCGTTATATTTCCATGTCATATACATAAAGTTAACTTTTATATTTCGGTGCAACTGTATAATGAACTTTTACATTACAGTATATTTTACAGAAAAATAAAAATATCCAACATCCAAAGAACATATTACAAGTGTAATAAAATCTCTCTCTCTCTCTCTCTCACCAATACCAGTTATCAGTGCATGGAAAATCTAACAATGGACGAGTACATAACTACGATAGAAACCTGGTATCATTCGAACCAGTATCCTTGAATCCTGAAACGAGTTCTTGCAATAGTACAAAATAATAATAATAATAAAATACCTCTATCATTTACTTCGCGATCCTATACCTAATTCAGATACAAATGACAAGAATTTCCCTCTGGATTTTCAGTGACATGAAGCATTCGGAAAATGGCTCGACACCCTAAAGGCGACAACGCAATCACTGAACATCATATGACGGTGACTGAATTGAATATAGAATTTAGGACGAAAGACAAGTACTGGGACCTTTGAGTGCATTCAGCGCTGGAAAAGAAACTGAGAGCAGGTAGTAGGTTTGAAAGGTGTAACAGGAGGAAAACCTCGCTGTTGCACTATGGTTAGGAGAGGGTGCCAAGAGCCCGTGCTGGCATAAGGCCAGCTTAATCTCAAACAACAGATAGATAATATGAAAGGAGATACAGTAAAAGGAACGAAAGGAGTTGCAGCTAAGGGCCGAAGGCACGCTGCAATGAACCTTCTTAAGTAATGCCCACAGTGCATAGCATGATGTCCACTGACCCCGAAGACCACCGTGTGACTGTGACACACCGTTCCTGTCACCGTCACTGATATGTTTACGACTGACCAAAACCTGGCGGCCGCCGTAATGGGTTACAGTAAGGCCCTGAAAGGCTTAAGTGGAGCGAGTGAGGGTTGTTCTTTATTAATCACAAGACCCTTGCCCCTTTTTCAATGAACCAGAATGAGAGAGAGAGAGAGAGAGAGAGAGAGAGAGAGAGAGAGAGAATCTGGATCCATATTCTACAATGTAAATCCGAGATTTCCAAATCAACTCTACTGATACACACTTTGCATATTGCTGCAATCATGTATGAATATATGGATACATACATACATACATACATACATGCACACACACATATATATGTGTGTGAATGTATGTATGAGTGTAACATATATATATATATATATATATATATATATATAATATATATATAGGTATATATATAATATAATATATATATAATTTATATATATATATATATATATATATATATATATAATATATATATATAAGTGTGTGTTCCATTAACTGCTGTCAACCCAGATTAAATTTACGAAACCATGAATACTTTATCTGAATTTCCAACACAGCTGGTTAGCAAACACAGCGGGAAATTCATTATCCCCTCCATTAAAACAAAAACACTTAGAATAAAAAAAAAAAAAAAAACTAGCGGTGAACGCAGCACAGAAAACAAGAAGCCAAAGAATCCGATCGTGATTACAAGGGAGAAAATCTTGAAATGGATTACACAGATCAGGTTACGAGGTTAAACAAAACCCAATGAGCAAAGGAGAAGCATCGCAACGCCTACTGGCCAAAACACATATCCGATTACGGCCGTGAAATCCTGTACATTCGATGCTCTAGTTTAGGGCCGAGTGAGGTGACCAACAAACAAATTTAACGGGGAGAAGTTTACCGCCAGATATTCAAGCGCGAACCGCAGCACAGCTGACCGCTAAACTCAAACTACCTTGTGAAAATGCAATATTCATTATATATATATTATATATATATATATATATATATATATATATATATATGTGTGGTGTGTATGTGTGTGTGTGTGTGTGTGTGTGTGATAGAGTCTTACGTATTTGTAAACGCACACTGACAAGCACACACACACACACACACACACATATAAACGCGCAGTCATACGTAGTTTGTAGGCGCACACTGACAAGCACACACATGCACATACACACACACAAAAAGAGAAAAGCTATTAAGAAAATTTAAACAGACCCTAAATAATCTCAGCCTATATACAGATATGTGTACACACATATACACAATACATACATATAAATACAAACACATGTATATCTACATATAGTATACACGCGCTGCGTGTTAGTGTATACACATACAAACATGCAAACACACAGTATTAACGTAGTTTGTAAGCGCACACTGACAACCACACAAGAACAACATAGAGGAAAGCTATTAAAAAAATTTACACAGACCCTACATAATCTTAGCCTGAACAGAGAGGCGGCAATGAATGCATCAATAACGTACATAAAAATGCGTAAGAGGGTGTATATACATGCACTGATAACCAGTGCACAACACACACACACACACACACACGGAGATCCATCACTCACCTCCAACACAGAACTGCTCGAGGATTTGTACTGTAAGTAGGTCACATTAACCAAAAGGCATTAAAATATGTTACGTTCTTTCAAACATGCCGGTGGCTCTTTACATGTACACACACGCTCGTGTGTAGTATACACACACACGCTATATATATATATACACACACATAACTAACACGGCTTTGTCTATCACACACAACCACAGGTGTAGAAATAAGGTGTTTGGGTGTAGGTCCACACCAGTTTCGAATTTTATTTCTAAGCCATTTGTTGCGACGGATGTTAATGGCTTATAAATACGGCCGAAACCGGTCAGGGCTTACGATGCCCAGTGTCATATATATATATATATATATATATATATATATATATATATATATATATATAATATATATATATATATATATATATATATTGATGCTACAAGAATATCAACATTGTGACTTCTTTTCAAGGATGAAGTTGCTAGCCCGATTCCCTTCACCTAACGGTCTAAGAATTACCAGCTATAAATAGTATAATTCAGTGTAATATAGAATAGCTATATAACAATCACTGCTTTAAACAATAAGGGCTAAATGGATTTTTCACGGAATGTGCCCAAAGATGTGCTTGCACGTGTGGAAGCACACGTGTTCGATAAAGTGACACCGGATGCCAGTTTTATCTGAAGCAATAGAATTCATCGAACAGCGCAGTGAAGTTACTACAACCAATATTGTTTGTTTGCTTGAATGTGTTTTAACGTTGCATGGAACCAGTGGTTACTCAGCAACGGGACCAACGGCTTCATGTGACTTCCGAACCACGTCGAGAGTGAACATATGTCTCACCCCCTCAATGGAATGCCCGAGAATCGAACTCGCGGCCACCGAGGTGGCAGGCGAAGACCATACCGATACACAACCAATATTTAAGGACCATTTTCATCTTGCATTTCTACCAGTGAGCCCTAAATATAAATGATTCACGCCCAGGATCTGTTTGCAGGAAACTGGATACATAATATATCTTTGGAGTTGTTAAAAAATCTACAACTATGTATTAAAATATATTTCTATGAAGCGTTTATCTCTCTATCACCACCTTTCATATTTACCTATAGAATTTGTCAAATGCAAAGATATTGTTTCACAGCACTTACGGCCATTCATCGGAGCTTTGCCCTAGGTTATGTTTAAATCTTAATCGCATTTTCAATACCAGACTCTCATCAACACTTTTTAATAACAGACTCATAAAAAAATTTAATAACAGACTCTCATAAAAAAAATTTTAATAACAGACTCTCATCAAATTTTTTTTTACAGTTTTGTAATTCGAAAATAAGGTCTTAACCAAGCCACGCCCATACAGATAAGAAAAATGTAGATAACCTGAAAACTTAAGATATAACACCTGACGTATATTTACGAGTAACGCAACATTCTCCTTCTATAGCCTGCCGATTTAAACGCAAACTTTCAGTTGAGGAATTTGAACCAGACTCTAATCAACTTTCAAGTTACAAATTCTCTCTCTCTCTCTCTCTCTCTCTCTCTCTCTCTCTCTCTCTCTCTCTCTCTCTCTCTCTCTCTCAACAACGGCAAATTTCAAAGCCTTAATCCATCGTGACACTCTCCATTTAGTCCCTATACACTGGACGACTCTACGGGCCTCGCTGTGACCAAATGCTTTCCACTTAGATTAAAAAATGAAATGGAATTTAAAACCGAGGCCAAAGGTCAAGCGCTGGGACCTAGTGTTCAAACGAAATTGTTACGTACTGTAAAAGGAGTGAAAAATGTTTAAGCTAGAGGTCGAAGGGACTCAGTGAAGTAATGCGCTGCGAACTGTTGGTGAGTTCTCGCCTTCTACAGAGTATACTTCAACACTTTTTGTTCGCATTTCTATGGGGGGTTTTCCATTCGACTCTGTGGGATTTTCCATTCGCCTTTGTGGGGTTCTCCATTCGACTCTATGGGATTTTCCATTCGCCTTTGTGGGGTTCTCCATTAGACTCTGTGGGATTTTCCATTCGCCTTTGTGGGGTTCTCCATTCGACTCTGTGGGATTTTCCATTCGCCTTTGTGGGGTTCTCCATTCGACTCTATGGGATTTTCCATTCGCCTTTGTGGGGTTTTCCATTCGCCTTTTGTGGGGGGGGTTCTCCATTCGACTCTATGGGATTTTTCCATTCGCCCTTTGTGGGGTTTTTCTTTTCCATTCGCCTTTGTGGGGTTTTCCATTCGACTCTGTGGGGTCCTCTATTCCATTGTGTCGGGTTTTCGAGTCTTAGACATTTGCTGCCAATTATTCTGGAATAGGTGAACAGACAGCTAAAAATCAATACCCAGGAAGAAATCAGGTGCCACCACGCTTTTATGGGACGAAGTTATACGAATCAGATCGAACTAAGAGAAATCGACACAACTGTACGTAGCCAGGCAAGTTGTTTTGTGACCGACTAAGAGATGGCGTGAGACGAAATGACAGCTCAAACGCCACCGTAGTGAAGTACACAGATCACCTCACTGAGGGGGACCTCGAGAATAAACTGAAGGAGCATTGCTGATCAGGCGAATGGATTTTGTTTGTTTGTTTGGTTGCATGGTGTTTTTACGTTGCATGGAACCTGTGGTTAATCACCAACGGGACCAGCGGCTTTACGTGACTTCCAAACCACGTCGAGAGTGAACTTCTATCACCAGATATACACATCTCTAACCCCCTCAGTGGAATGCCTGAGAATCGAACTAGCGGCCACCGAGGTGGCAAGCCAAGACCATACCGATCATGCCACTGAGGCGCTTCTCAGGCCAATGGAAAACGGAAGCTCATATCAGTACAAATTGGGCTACGGAGGAGACACCCTTCGTCGAAGTGAGCGCATGCAATTCAAGTAGGTTCCAAGGGTAGGTTATCTATAAACCGACGAGGAACTGCAGTGCTTCGCTGAGTGGGCCGCGATCGGAGGGTGGAACTGAAATATTACATTTTGACCCAAGGCCAAGCACTGGGACCCACGTGAAATTCAGCACTGAATAGGAACCCATGAATAAAAAGTATTGACGGGAAGAGAGCCTCGTAGTTGCACGATGAAACAATTGATGTTCGTTAAATCCACAATAATATACTGATGGTAGCAGTAGTAAAATTTTATAGGACTATATAAAATTATAGTTTTATAAAATTTTCCTACATTAGTAGTAAAATTTTATAAGAAAATATAAAATTATATATTTATAAAATGTTACTACAGCAGTGGTAAAATTTTATATGAATATATAAAATTAAAGTTTTAGTTTTAAAATAAAATCTACTACTGCTACCATTACCCTCAGTATATTATTGTAGATCTTAAAGAACATTACTTGTGCCCTCGTAATTGATATTAATAACCATTGAAACAATTGTTACGATAGGTTGCAAAGTTGGCGGGAAGATATATAACATTAACGGAGGTACGGTAAAAGGAACGAAGGGGGTTGCAGCTAGGGGATGAAGGAACTCTGCAAAGAGCCTAAGTAATGCCTGCAGTGCACCGCATGAGATGCACTGACGGCACCACCCCACTACGGAGTAGTAGTATGAGGGACTTCTGGAGGTAGTCTGGATGGAAGAAGTGGGAAGAAAAGTGCTTGAAGGGACATTGCCTATAGCTGTAGATGTTGTAACAATGGCCTCTCTTTGTATTATTATATGTAGGTAATTGGTTGTACGCAGGTGGAATGTTTAAAGGTGGTCCGTATGATTATCAGTGAATTTGAATATTGTTAAAGTAATGCTACACTTATTGCATTGTTGTGTTTTATATATTCCTTCTTCTTTATTCTTTTTATTCTTTACTATTAACACTAGGTAATTGGTTGTACGCAGGTGGAATGTTTAAAGGTGGTCCGTATGATTATCAGTAAAAATGAATAATGCTAAAGTAATGCTACAGTTATTGCATTATTGTGTGTATATATTCCTTCTTTTTTCTTTACCATTAACACTAGCAAATTTCTATCTTCAAAATGTAAGTATATAACGTTTTTAATTTTAAAAAGTGCTTTATTTAATTAATTTTAATAATTTTCTTCTAGGGAAGAAAATTAATTTTAATAATTTTCTTCCAGGGAAGAAAATTTTAAGTTAATAATTAAATAAAGCACTTTTTTTTACATTAAAAACGTTTGCTTTTTTAGACTATATACTTGTATTTTGAAGTTAGAAATTTACTAGTATTATAAGTAAAGATGAAAAAGAATAAAGAAGAAGGAATATATAAACACAACAATGCAATAAGTGTAGCATTTCTTTAACAATATTCATATTCACTAATAATCATACGGACCACCTTTAAACATTCCACCTGCGTACAACCAATTACCTATATAATAGAGAGAGAGAGAGAGAAGAGAGAGAGAGAGAGAGAGAGAGAGAGAGAGAGAGAGAGAGAGAGAGAGAGAGGCCATTGTTACAACATCTAGCTACAGGCAATGTACAATTATAAAAGGAAGCATTCTGCAGGAACTCACATAAACCTCCCTCCAAAGCCCACTCCTATGAACCCATTTTTCTCCGCCAGATCCGGCTACTTGTCGGAATCCGCACGAAACCTTGCTGGCTGAGAAAGAAAGATTAGCCTCCGGCAGACTTCCTTGGCGGAAATAATGACCCAATTTTATCATCCAATATACAACTCTGGCGCACATACAGAGGGGTTGAATATTTCTGAGCTGGAAAAAGAAAAAAAAATCCTGATCTATCTTCCGGATCATTCTTTGAAAATTTGCAAATTCTCACAGAGCTCCTTCAATAATAAACAGAAATTCGTCAATGCCTCTTAAAAGTAGTACCTTGTGGATTTCTGAGCAGGACCACAAAAAATCCTGATGGAATCTCCGGATCAATCTCTGAAAATGGATAAATTCTCCCTTGAAGAAGTACCTTGTGAATTTCAGAGCTAAACCACAAAAAATAAAAAATAAAAAATCCTGATCCAGCTTCCAGATCTCTCTCTGAAAACACGAATTCTTCCTTTACATCCCTCACCCCCTTCCCAAAAACGAATAGATATTCGCCAATACCTTTTTTAAAGAGGATACCTAGTGAACAGACGCATAAATAAGCAAAACAAACAAAAAACATGAACACAACTTTCGCCCGTCCACCTTCGTTGACGAAGGTAAAACCCCATTTAACACAACAATGAACGTAAATCAAGCTTACAGAAGGTCCTGTGGCCTTTTAACTGGAGGGTAGAGGGCTACAGATGGACTACGAAGTCTGATGAACATCATTTGGGGCTGTTTTTCACTACGTGTTCTTCGTCCTAGACATACTAAACAACATTCCATGAAATCAAAATTATGAAACACTAACAGGTCGTCGCACCATAGCTCCCTTTAAAAACAAACAAGAAATTTACTGTGGCAGTCCCAAGGATTTTAGTAAACCCCCCCCCCTCTCTCTCTCTCTCTCTCTCTCTCTCTCTCTCTCTCTCTCTCTCTCTCTCTCTCTCTCATATACATATATGTGAGAGAGAGAGAGAGAGAGTGCTGGGGACTACCCACAAAATATTATTTGAGTAATGGTACATAAATATAAATTTTATACATATATATCAATATCTATATAAATCCACATATATAAAGCATTTATGTACCCGGAATGGCATTCCCTAACCTTTTCACAACAAGCCTATGAAAAAATGTTCGAAATAATCATACCAGCATAATGCATATACAATACCCAGGCATGGTACTTACAGCATACAGCAACAATATTTAAATATATACCACAATACAATATAAAAAAGAAAATAATCTCAAAATTACTGAATGAGTGAACACGTAAAGATCCATCCCTTCAAAAGAAACATAGTACACGACTCTCGAACAAACACACACACACAAATCATGGCTTGAATGTTAATCAGTATATTTCTCGTCATTATTACCCAAGGTGAGAACGCATTAAAGGACTCCGCAGGTGATACATAAGTAGTATTCTGTAAGTAATTCTGGTGCCCAGAAACAAAAATCCCTCCGAATGAGAGGTCTATCATGAACCGATCATGAACTAAAGAACACGATCATATATAAAGCTACACACACGAAGGGACAAGTACTTGAGAATATCCTTAAATCCACGGTAGAAAGGTAAGTGAAACAGGGACTTGGAACAAATACTTTCGTAGTATATATACTACGAAAGTACTTGTTCCAAGTCCTTGCTTCACTTACCTTTCTATCGTGGATTTAAGGATGTATATATATGTGCATATATATATATATATATATATATATATATATATATATATATATATATATATATATAAAGCTTTCTTTTATAACAGAATACACCTTATAATTCCAAGATAACCTTCGGAGACACTATTAAAAGGAAGATAGGAAAATATAATAATTACTAC
Source organism: Macrobrachium nipponense (assembly GCF_015104395.2). Lineage (NCBI taxonomy): Eukaryota > Metazoa > Arthropoda > Malacostraca > Decapoda > Palaemonidae > Macrobrachium > Macrobrachium nipponense. The sequence continues at coordinate 84,574,593 of NC_061107.1, read as the reverse complement.
AGAACAATGAGGAGATCAAAGTATCATCCAGAATGGTTAACGATCATAAAAGGTGTCTTCCAAGACGCTATCATCACATGTGCTGTCTTCTACGACGAATGACAATTAACTGAACCAGGCACCGTAAGGGGAAGGATGTAGCAGAATCTCTCTCTCTCTCTCTCTCTCTCTCTCTCTCTCTCTCTCTCTCTCTCAGTACAAGGTGAAGTTCAACTGAAATATTCCGAACGAAGACTTCTACAGTCTCTTCTCTCTCAATTTTCTCTCTCTCTCTCTCTCTCTCTCTCTCGTCTTCTTCGTCATGTCATGAATAGATGAAGTGAAAGACTTGAAAAAAGATGGTCCTTTAAATCCAGAAGGAGCCAGTGTGTGCGTGCATGGTATACAGGTGAATGACACTTCTGCGTGTACGCGAGGGGGGTGGGGGGGGGGTGGGGAAGGAGTTGATATTGCTGCAGTTTATAATCCTCATGTGTGGAAGTTTTCTGCACTCAGGATGACGTTCCATATATTTTCTGGAGTCCCTCCACTTTAGAGCAAATGGTTTAAAGTTGATTAAATGTCTGTGTGTAGATTGTGTGTGTGTGTTTGTGTGTGTATATATATATATAATATATATATATATATATATATATATATATATATATATATATATATATATATATATATATTATATATATAAGAGAGAGAGAGAGAGAGAGAGAGAGAGAGAGAGAGATACATCAAGCGGTTGCCTTACCTCAGTACAAACGTAAAAATTCCTGCCTTAAATGTATACTCATACTCGTGTAATTGAATTTGACGTATTCTTTCGAAATTGAGAGAGAGAGAAGAGAGAGAGAGAGAGAGAGAGAGAGAGAGAGAGAGAGAGAGAATTTGCACATACACACACACATATCCAATGGCGTCAGCGAATTGCTCTCTTTCGGACAGAGCAATTCACTCGCTGCCAAATACCTGATAGCTCAAAATCTGCTTTGTCTACCTCAACGCCAAATCCAACTGCCTGACTGGCAGTACATGGCAACTCTCCTTTCTCTAACTTAAGTCATGCTATTAAGTCGTCGTCTTTATAAGACCCAGAGGCATTTGGTATGACCGGGCATGAGGCGTTGCTGATCAAACGAATGTCTCCGGTCACCTCTGCAACGTGACTTTCATTTGGCATTCCACAGTTTCTGGCCGTTACAGAGTTGCACGAACACACCGGGGCTTTCACGGAGTATCTTTGGAATTGGAATATTGGAATATAAAATTGGGGCGAAAGGCCCAGAGTTGGGTCTTATGAGGTCCTGTCTTGATTATCATTTCTCAACGAAGCTGTCATAGAAAATTGTCGAATTTTAAAGTTACAAAAGTTCTCATTGTATTTTAATAAATTACTTACATTAGTAAACTTATTTTTTCGCTCATAATAAATGATTTCGTCTTCCTATATTTCCTACTCCTCTTTCAAACGAACACCATGTTCTTTGGAAGCCTGTGGGTTTGTTCCACAATAATAATAATAATAATAATAATTAATAATAATAATAATAATAATAATAATAATAATAATAATAATAATAAGACTAAGTTGTCGGTTCCATAGCATCCCTAACCACAGCTATCACTGAATAATTGATAAATTAACCGTTCGCGGGTCAATCAAGTCGACGACTTAGAAAAAAAAAAAAAAAAAAAAAAAAGTTGTCACTGACCTAACGATCCCACAAAGGACCAGCTACTGGGCGTCCAAAATTTCCTGACACTTAAACTCTGTCTCTAGTCGGTAAAAAGCCTTTCAAGATGCTAATTCTTCAGTTACTCTTTCAAGATGCCAATTCTTCAGTTACTCTTTCAAGATGCTAATTCTTCAGTTACTCTTTCAAGATGCTAATTCTTCAGTTATTCTTTCAAGATGCTAATTCTTCAGTTACTCTTTCAAGATGCTAATTCTTCAGTTACTCTTTTCAAGATGCTAATTCTTTCAGTTACTCTTTTCAAGATGCCAATTCTTCAGTTACTTCTTTCAAGGATGCCAATTCTCAGTTACTCTTTCAGGATGCTAATTCTTCAGTTACTCTTTCAAGATGCTAATTCTTCAGTTACTCTTTCAAGATGCCAATTCTTCAGTTACTCTATCAAGATGCTAATTCTTCAGTTACTCTTTCAAGATGCTAATTCTTCAGTTACTCTTTCAGGATGCTAATTCTTCAGTTACTCTTTCAAGATGCTAATTCTTCAGTTACTCTTTCAAGATGCTAATTCTTCAGTTACTCTTTCAAGATGCTAATTCTTCAGTTACTCTTTCAAGATGCCAATTCTTCAGTTACTCTATCAAGATGCTAATTCTTCAGTTACTCTTTCAAGATGCTAATTCTTCAGTTACTCTTTCAAGATGCTAATTCTTCAGTTATCTTTCAAGCTAATTCTTCAGTTACTGCTTTCAATATGCTAATTCTTCAGTTACTCTTTCAAGATGCTAATTCTTCAGTTACTCTTTCAAGATGCTAATTCTTCAGTTACTCTTTCAAGATGCTAATTCTTCAGTTACTCTTTCAAGATGCTAATTCTTCAGTTACTCTTTCAAGATGCTAATTCTTCAGTTACTCTTTCAAGATGCTAATTCTTCAGTTACTCTTTCAAGATGCTAATTCTTCAGTTACTCTTTCAAGATGCTAATTCTTCAGTTACTCTTTCAAGATGCTAATTCTTCAGTTACTCTTTCAAGATGCTAATTCTTCAGTTACTCTTCAAGATGCTAATTCTTCAGTTCTTTTCTTTCAAGATGCTAATTATTCAGTTACTCTTTCAAGATGCTGAATTCTCATTTACTCTTTCCAAGATTGCTAATTCTCAGTTACTCTTTCAGGATGTCTCAATTCTTCAGTTACTTCTTTCAAGATGCCTAATTCTCAGTTACTCTTTATCAAGATGCTAATTCTTCAGTTACTCTTTCAGGATGCTAATTCTTCAGTTACTCTTTCAAGATGCTAATTCTTCAGTTACCTTTCAAGATGCTAATTCTTCAGTTACTCAATCAAGATGCTAATACGCCAGTTACTCTTTATTATCAATTATTATTTCATCAGATGAAACCTATTCACATGAAACAAGGCCACGGGTCCACTGACTTGAAAGTCAAGCTTCCAAAGAATATGTTTGTTTCAAACTCCCACCGCAGACCCCACACTTCAGCAAAAACTGATCTTGATACAGAACCAGTGAATTTCATCATCCTTGGGGAGGCGCGAACCCGCGACATCTGAGCGGTAAACCCCAACGCTAGCGACTATGCCAGCGGACCAGCTTGGTGTGGTATACAGATATTAGGCCAAAAGGGAAACCGAGACCAAAACGTGTTGAAAGAAGTAACAAGAGGAAACCCTTAAGAAGGAAGAAAGAGAATAAGATTGGCGGTACAGCAAAAGGAATGGAGGGGGTTGCAGCTAGGCCCCTAAGGGACGCTGCAAAAAATTTTTGGGTACTGCATACTGTGCAGCCTGAGAGTGTTATTTTCCACAATTAGGAAAAAAACCTTGGCGAAAATTTTCTGCCAGGTGCGTAGGTATACTTGCGATAAAAGCACTTTAATAAATAATAATTAGTCAGCAAAGCTCCCAAACATTTGAGATATATAGCTTCAGTGGACTCACTTTCTATTCAACACGAGTGTTTTTGACGAATTTCTCTTCTCGGTCATTCCTTTGTCTCTTGAATTGTTAATCCTAGTAGTTCAATAACAATATGCATCCCAAAACTTGAGGTCCTACAAACACAGAAAAGGAGTCGTGCGGTGTAATCCACTGGTACCTGTATTATTCAAAACTTGGGTGGAAACAAAACAAATAAAAAAACGAAGCACTTGATGCTCCGTGAAAGGACATCAAAGTTAAGCAATTACTCTTTTGTACCGTTTTGTCCTTACACACACACACACACACACACACACACAGACTTTTGGTACAACATTGGAAAAAAAGTATCAATGATAACATTGAAAATAATTTAAATTCACGTATCTGAGAAGTAATTCGACTTAAATTGGTTGTGGACAAAATAATGCTTTATTTTATTTTTGTTTTTTAATAAAAGTCTAAAATGGAAACGGGGCTTAGAATGAACAATGAACACACCAGAAATGTGAACGACAAAAGCAGCAAATAGGAATTAGTAAGATAAACTATGAAGTTGAATAGTGTTTGAGGGTATGAACTTAAAAAATAAATAAATAAATAAAAACATTATAAACGAAATTACCAGTAACATCTAGAGAGAAGAGAGGTTGCTGATGAAGGTTATAAAGGGTAGATATGTGGGCAGTAGAGGGAGAAAATCAATGTTAAGATATCTTGAAATGAAGAGGATGACCCTTGCAAGATATGAGTGTGGCTGGAGACGGACAAGACTACTCATCAGCTAACTGGCTTCTCGAGCAAGAAATTCCAGATTATAAGGCCATATAATTATTATTATTATTATTATTATTTTTTTTTTTTTTTTTTTTTTTTTTTTTTTTTTTTTTTTGCTCTATCACAGTCCTCCAATTCGACTGGGTGGTATTTATAGTGTGGGGTTCCGGGTTGCATCCTGCCTCCTTAGGAGTCCATCACTTTTCTTACTATGTGTGCCGTTTCTAGGATCACACTCTTCTGCATGAGACCTGGGGCTACTTCAGCCTCTAGTTTTTCTAGATTCCTTTTCAGGGATCTTGGGATCGTGCCTAGTGCTCCTATGATTATGGGTACGATTTCCACTGGCATATCCCATATTCTTCCTTTTTGCCTCTGTAGCTCCAATCTCAGGCTGTTGATTACTTTCGTTGTGGTGATCAGTTGCTGGATGACGACCTCCAAGTACCTGACCGTCTTCCCCTTCAATTGGGTTGAATACCTGGTTGCCGGACGAAGCTCCTCTGTTGCCAGAGGTTCCATTTACGTCGTTGTCGTTTATTCCTTCATTTCTTTCCATCATTGCTGAGTTTTGCTATTTAACCCATAGCTGGACCCTACCTACATCAGGGATAGGTACTCATTACAGCTGAGTAGACTGAGGAAATTATGGTAAAGATCCTTTCCCAAGGAATCAACGCCGAGGAGAGCGGTCACCCATCCAACGACTGACCAGCCCCAATGTTGCTTAACTTAAGTCTATTGAAGACCTAACCAACTCCTCCACGGCGCCACATTATTATTATTATTATTATTATTATTATTATTATTATTATTATTCATTATTATTATTATTATTATTCAGAAGATGGACCC
>NC_061107.1:84524344-84566844 GCF_015104395.2 Macrobrachium nipponense | reverse complement strand
AGCCTCCAAGGCTCGCCAGTCTCTTGAGGCCAGCCTTGAAGGGAAGGGTCCAACCTAGAGGCTGCCTCCTCATCCGAAGGCAGGTATCCTGCCAGGCTGGAGGAACAGGCCTGGAGAGGACCCAAGAACTTTAAGGGCCCAAAAGCCCCCCCAAGGCTCGTCAGTCTCTTGAGGGCAGCCTTGAAGGGAAGGGTTTGGCCCAGAGGCTGCTTCCTCGGAGTTAAGTACGTAATCTGCCAGGCTAGGGAGCAAGTCCAGAGAGGGCCCAAGAACTTCAAGGATGAGGCCCAAAGGCCCCCAAGGCTCGCTAGTCTCTTGAGGGCAGCCTTGAAGGGAAGGGTCTGACCCAGGCTGTGGAAGCAGGGTTGGTGAGGGCCCCAAGGTTGACGGCAATGGCTCCTTAGGGAGGCCAGTTCTTTGAGGGGACCCTTGAAGGGGAGTGTCCCTTGGAAGATCTGATAAGAAAATCATTGCAGCTTGATTTCCCATTAATAGAATGCTCTTTATTTCTGTTTTCATATAATGAAAATGTGTTCAATTTCTGTATTGTACTCTGTATCACTTAGTTTGTAGCAAAATTCTCCCAAGACAAGAATTAATCAGGAGTGTGTATTTCGTATAGTTGCCATCAGTCTCTGTGTAGCACTTTGCGCTGGTTAAGTACCCCAACCTTGGGAACTTGAGAAATCATTTTTCTCAGAATACAGTGATGAAGAGGGTAATTATCGTCTTTCCCGGGATCTCGGAGAGGATATTCTGAAGTTCGTGGAGGAAGCTGGTTTTCTTGAAAACTTATAACGTATATTCAATTTATTTTTACTATTTTATCAATTTCTTGGAAAAAAAAATTTTTTCACCCCTTTGAGGCCACAATATTAATTAATTGCGATAATGAACATAGGTATTGCAACGTTGATTCATATGAGGTCAATGAAACATCCTTCAGACGAAGGACTCGGTTCACAAATGACAGCCGCATTTAAACAAGGAGTAGTCTTTCAACTGCCCTCAAGCGCCACGCAGCATAGTGCACATCTCCCGCTAGTATATGTACATATATATATATATATATATATATATATATATATATATATATATATATATATATATATATATATATATATATATATACACACACACATACGTACATACATATATATATATATATATATATATATATATATATATATATATAAACAGACAACAAGCCACCCTTTGTCTAAAATAATTAAAGACTCACCCATACAGCCGGAATATTTCACTCACTTAATACAGGCAAAACTTCCTCAGAGCTTCCCCAGCATTTTGCCTTTCTTCCAAAGACGTCTCTATGCCAAGTCCACCATAGACTTGGGTAGAGGTATATTATCAATAGAAGAGGCGCACACGCACATACGAATGCACATTTCGACAACGCCTCATATTACTGGCTACAACCAGTTTCCCAAAGGCACTTTCAAAAAAGCCCATGAACTGACGTACATTGACTCGTCTTTCTATGCAGATTCATATCACGCCACCCACAGAAATCATTCATCAGCTTTTCTCAGGTCGTTGCTTCGGCTCTGTTCTCCACATTCCAATAGGTCACAGCGAAACATATTGGCAATATATAATTAATTATAACCCTAGGCCTTATATATATATATATATATATATATAATATATTATATATATATATATATATATATTAGTTTATTTGCAGTTTCGTATGAATGTGCTAAAGTAATGGCCCTAAGATTAATATCAATTGTCGATCAAAGTAACATGCTCACCATAAATTGAAAGTGCTGTACATCATGCATATATATATATATATATATATATATATATATATATATATATATATATGCACAAATCTATATTACATCCTTAGCTATAGCTAATTTCCCACGGTAATTCATCAAATCCCCTGAAAATATTTAGCCTATAAAGCATAATTTCACCAACATAGAACTTTGTTAGCAGCAACCTTACATCATGCTCCTAACGAGAGAGAGGACGTAACCAGAAGGCTTATCATCAACTCTTACAAGAAGTCAGGAAACAACACATCATATAACGTTTTAGCCACAGATAAAGCAGAGGCAAATGACACGAGATAAGGTACTCAGACAGTGTTGCAACGAAAGATATATAGTATATAGGCATGTAATCTGACAAAAAAAAAAAAAAGTACAAATAGGACAAATCTCCAAGAATAACTTGAATGTCTAATGTGAGGATTAAACTAATGATTAAATTATTTCAACCTACCTAAAAACCTTACGCCAAATATGTACTTTATATATATATATATATATATATATATATATATTATATATATATATAATATATATATATATATATATATATATATATATCTTGAAAATGCCTCAGAGAAAAAGCGAAAGATCTTACACTTGTTCCACTTTCCCTTATGGCCATAAACTGCTTATTATTCCGACGTGTGTGTGTAGAGAGAGAGAGAGAGAGAGAGAGAGAGAGAGAGAGAGAGAGAGAGAGAGAGAGAGAGAGAGAGAGAGAGAGAGAGAGAGAATCCTGACTGGTTGGAAGAACAAGAAGCACGACCAATGCAGCAGAGTAAGACTAAGGATCACCAGGAATGCGAGAGAGGATTTGACGAATCAGCTCAGGACGAGGCGAAGAGACCGACAACGTCAGCATTTTCTTCTCCCCTCTTAATGAAAAACAAATTCAGCCATGAATGTCTTCTTTTCTTTGATTCTCCTGAGTTTCCTCTTGGATCTGGATCTGACAACTGATTCTGGAATGTAAAATTTAGCCGAAGGCCAAGCGCTGGGACCTATGAGGTCATTCGGTATTGAAAATAATGCTGAAACAATTTGTGACTTGGAATGTCTGTGGGAGCGACGATGGAAATGAACGAGGAGACTGTTGAGCCAACTCCTTTATGGAATCTGTGTATGGTTGAATGTTGAAAAAAGGATACATAAGGGTTACAGGTTGCAATTGCTGACAAACTGTTTGCACAGTAAGTATACCGTAAGACATGAACAGGAGAGGAATATGTTTGTTTGTATAGCAGTAAAAAGGCTGCCATTGGTGAAAGCATGAGAGAGGGCGCACGACAAGACGTGCATGATACAGTGTGTGTGTGGGGGGAAGGGGGGTGGGGGGGGGGGGGAGCTGTCACACGGCTGATGAGTATTATGTGTGGGTGCAAGAACAAGCTAAACCTGAGGAAGTTTCCTGGTCACAAGTTTCATCCATGATTCATTACTTTAAAGTATGAGCACCGTGTTGCATTTTTCTCTGGGGCCTTCCCACGGAGGGGAAAAAAAAAAAACCCTTTGAAATGATGACGTTGCGAGCCCTATGCCCTGCCCCACGGGTGGTCTACGCGATTACGTGCCAACGGCGTCAAGCACCATTTGATGGTAACCAACCAATGTACTTGCCAGAACCAAAGATGCTTAACACGGCTACCCGGACAACGAGCGGTATTAAGAATAAGTGATTTTGCTTTATAGCTGCATTGTATTCACCACGACACTAAAAATAATGTATACATAGACGCCAGGTGCAAAAAACAGCAGAGACTTCGCTTTCCAAAGGAAACCACAACGTAACGAGGAAAAATAAAAAACTGCTTAGTCAGCACGAAACCCGAGTGATTTCTGCCTTGTGTGTGTGTGTGTGTGTGTGTGTGTGTGTGTGTGTGAAGGCCACTTCTCTAATACAAAAGTGTTCATGAAAATCCCAATACTATATAATAAAATGACAATCCAGACGCAACAATAAGAGATACTCAGATCACAAAACCCTGACCCTTCTTGATTACGGTCACCCTGAATTGTATTCCTGAAAGGGAATATGGGTCACGTTAGATCAAACACTTCCGAGAAACCTTTAAGGAATTAGGAGTGACATTCCGTTGCGTAACCTGCTTTACCTACGGCAGAGCCAACTAAGGACGGCGGCTTTACATTCTGTCCACATGAACAACGATAAAAACGAAAGTAGCAGGGTCAAGATCCCCGTTAATTAGACGTTAATTTGCCTACGTCATTCTCGGTGTCTAGTATTTAACCTGTACAGTAGATACTGAATTTAACCTGTACACTAGCTACGGAATTCCTGAAGTGGCAAATGAATTTACCTTTATTGTAGCTACTGAATTTTCCTGTAGGTGTACACTGGTACTGAATTTACCCTCTGCTGGATTTATGCGTGCATTGGGTACTGCATTTACTTGTAAATAGCCAATGAATTATCATGTACACAGGTACTGAATTTACCAATATATTTTCTAGTGCATTTAACTGTACACTGGCTACTGAATTTAACTGTGCATTGCTACTGATTCCCTGTACAATTGCTAGAATTTACTTGCACAGTGGCTACTGATCTGAATTGTACAGTGGCTATTGAATTTGCCAGTATGTTGGCTACTGAATTTACCTATGCGTAGGCTACTGAATTCAACTGTAGTGTGGCTTCTGAATTTACCTGTACAGTGGCTAGTGAATTTATCTGTACACGGATTACTGAATTCCTGTACAGTGGCAACTGAATTTACCTGAAGAGTGGCTAAGGAATTTACCTGTACATCAAACACTTCAGGCATACCTGAAAAAGTTTTATTTATGCAACATCATTGCAAGTAGATCAAAACTATCGATTTCCCTTTAAGGAACGACGCCGCATTTATAACTGCATTCGAAATCCTCGTCTGAAACCTTTGATTAACTTAGGAAAAGAAATACCGAACCCTTTCAGAGTTGCAAGTACGAAGTTTTTAATCATGTGGACATCAAAGCAGGTTGTACAAGTGTGACTGACATATTGAAACACTTTAAGACGACTGCGTCAAACTACTGAGAGAGAGAGAGAGAGAGGAGAGAGATAAGAGAAGAGAGAGAGAAGAGAGAGAGAGAGATCAAACTTCAAGCTTGACATGCTAAATGTATGTGACAATAGAGAAATACGGGTTCTGTGTCGCAGACGTTGAATGAGGGAAAAAAACTGCATTTCGCGTTATGAATACGAGTAATTAGATATATACACATGTACTATGTACTATATGTATATATATGTATATATTATAATATATATATATATATATATATATATATATATATATTATATATATAAAATTTACAGAATTCTTCTGTGCAGTAATACAACTACTAACAGTACTTCATTGAAAATGGATGGTGTCCAGTAGAGAAATTTATTCAAAAAAAGTTACAAGCCTTCCTGGACTAATATAGTCCTCACTGTCAAGTGGATACTTGACAATGAGGACTGTTAGTAATGTAAAGATTATAACATTTTTTTTTAAATAAATATCTCTTCTGGATACCATCCGGTTTCAATGAGGTCCTGTTAGTAATTGTATTAATACACAGAACAATTGTGTAAGTGATAAACATATATATATATATATATATATATATATATATATATATTGTACAGGTAAATTCTTTTAGTAAATAAGTATAATAAGTATACAGTAGCACCTCACCTTAACAGAGGCGCCTTGGAGGTCCGTTAAGTAAGATTCTAAATATACCCTACATTTGAATATTGTTTAGATATCTTACAGTCAACAGCAACAGACGACTCAATCGGGATCGAACCCAGGTCTCTCAAACGGGGACCGTTATCAACTGGCCCACGCAAGTCATAATAGAAGTTAAAAACCAAGTGTGAGTGTATATATAATATAATATAATATAATATAATATAATATAATACAAATTTAGGGATGTGCAAAAGTATCGGTATCGGTGGTATCGGCTAGTTTCTGTGGTATCGGTATCGGTGAATTTCAGGCTGATACCAGTAGATACTTTTGTCATGAATATAAGAATTTAAAATCCGGCCTAGCTGGCATATTATTAATTTTCTGTGCCACTTTTAATTTCTAGGATAATTATATTGAATATTATCTTTAATAAAATTACAATTTTAACTTCGTTCAATGGTCCAAGTCCAGTATGAGTTGGAACTTACAAAGGGAATTGTGCTTTTTTTTGAGTTGAATGTTTTGTTGATCTATACCTGAGAAACAAACTCTGGTCCTTTCGTAATTTTATTTTTATTTATGTACCGGTATCTCATTTTTCTTAGGATTACTGAATAGAACCAATTTCTGTACTGTAATGAAGCAAAGGATTAACCCCTCCATTACCAGGACCTTTCATAATCTACATGAGTGAGTTTGTTAACTGTTTCTAGCCAATATATAAAGTAAAACTCATATTTATACTTGATGTTCTTTTTCAGTCAAATTTATGCCTCTGAAATTGATTACATAACCCTATTATATGACCTTTCAACTTTTCAACCTTTAATACACAACTAGAGAGCAAAAATTATTTTAGTAACAATATATATTCTCCTAAATAACAGTAATATGAAGGTAACAGATATCGGCCCAAAAATTTGGTATCGGTGCATCCCTATAATATATATATATACCTAACGGACCTCCAAGGTGCCTCTGTTAAGGTGAGGTGTGCTACAGTAGTAGACCACGGAAAGAGATACGGACGGACTGCCCCAAGGAAACTGACATCCTGATCCTTGACCTTCACCTCGGGAAGACCAAGGAATCACTTTTTAATGCGGAATAAATTGCCTCCTCCTCCTCCTCCTCCTTCCTCCTCCATAACGACTATCAAAATGCCGGCTTCGATTAGCTCATTCTCACCGTCTAATTAAGAAAACCATTAGCTATCGGTATATTTTTAGATCTTTAGGTCTATTTCACTGATGACGCTTCGACCTACTGACGTATCAGCAATGAATGCTAAGAATCATCAGCGTCCCTTTTCTGCTCCCTTCTCAGCTATGAGGTAGGTATATAAAAAGTATCTAAAGCCCCACAAATGCTCTTACGTAACAGCTTTTGATACTTAGCTAAGAAGCAACCCTTGACTACCAAGCCAACCTTGACGAAAAGGAAATCCTTCTGGTGTTTCATAATGATCATGAAAGGAGTTTGTTCCGTTTGAACGGGACGACGCCGTCTATAAAAATTTTATAAATAATGTCTCCAACGCGACGAATTTACCTGGAACTAGATGAAAGTTGTCTTTAAAAAGTGGCCTAGTGCAGACACACATACGTACTACAAACATAGTTTTAGGTCTCATTCGATACAAACCAAGTCAGAGAGCTAACCTTGGCGACGAACCTGGTAATTGGTGGCCTCACTTGCAGAAAAAAAAATTGCTGCAATATTAACCTTTACTTGTTTGCTGCAATATAGCCTTCACTTATTTTATTCTCCGTGATTCTGTCAATATCATTGCGTCTAGTCAAATGTCAATTGAAACCCCTCTTTGAAATCTCAAGTTCACAAAGTCATTTGTATGAAGAATCAACTTTTGAGAATAAAACAAAATTGTAAAATGGCTGGCCATAATACATTCTTATTTTAACTAAAGTTCAGTTCATGACAAAGAATCACCTTTGCTATTCACAAAAATTATCGGAAGCAACTACTGAAATACGTAATCAGGAAACACAACCTCGACATCCGAGTTGGCATCGATACGACTTTTCTGGTGAAGTGTTCCTTACTTTTCACAATTAAAGAAAACTTTCGATTTCGCAGAGAATTACAAACGCCACAACAAGCCCAAGGCTCACTGTGCAACACCTTGCTGTGCTTCGAAGAAAATTACTCAACATTACTGTGCGAAACTTGGGACCCCCCATTGTGGCTCCGCGCTGCCCATTGGGTCACAGTTTTGTGTCACAGTTTGAATCAACTTGAATTTACACTACATGATAACAATTGCATATTAATTTGAAAACGTGTGCCCTGACGATGCGTGAATAAACACGAGAAAGCGCTTCGCACTGAAATTTTGCCTGTCAGTTTCCTGTGGTATTCGCTTTATACTATACTCACGTGCATCTACTGTGCTTTATTATATATATATATATATATATATATATATATATATATATATATATATATATATATATAATATATATACACATACATACACGACCCACTTTAATGGCCCTTACAACCGACTTAACATTTAAGAAAAACATTTTTCCTTAAAAATTACACATCCCTTCTATCTTTTAAAAACTGTAAGGAGAATGGTTCTCTCTCAGCTCGAGGCACGAGAATGAGAGCAACGTTGCTCAACTATTTAAGGACTGTGTTACGAAGTGACCACAACTTTCTTTAGAACAAAAACGAGGAGGAGGAGGAGGAGGAGGAGACTGTCTCCTTACTTCCTTACTTACTAAAACAGGGGAAGGGGGAACTGTTTCCTTACTTCTCCACCTACAAAAATAAGAGGAGGGGGGACGAGACTGTTTCCTTATTTCCTTACCTACATCAACATCTGCTATAGTTCTTACTTCATGATTTAAACTTTTATGAGCTCCTTTCCCCAACATATCTAAACCACCTCATTAAATTCCGCAAGGATATAAAAACCAGCTCATGTTACCCCGGTTGCATTATTATTATTATTATTATTATTATTATTATTATTATTATTATTATTATTATTATTCCAAGACGAACCTTTTACTTATGGAACAAGCCCTACTGTGGCTACAGACTTGAAATTAAAGTTTCCGAACTGTGGTGTTCATTTGAAAGAAGTAACAGAATGTCACAGGAATTGCAGAAAGAGGTCGACTATTTGAAAAGATAAAATAAATTAACAAATCAATAAATATACAGCTAAAATGTAAGTGAATTATTGAAATACAAAACAAACTGTTTTAGGGTAGTAATACATTGCATCTCTGCTTGAGCTCTGATAAGAGGTTCCAACACTGAACAACATCCTCAGGGAGATTGAATTGGAAATAGGATTTAGTCCTTTAGCACTGTGACCTAAGAGGTCATTGAGCGTAGAACGGAAACTAACAGTAAAACGGGTGGAAAGGTGTACACAGGAGGAAAACCTCAAAGCAGTTGCACTATGGATCAATTGATAGGAGAGGGTAGAAAGTAAGACTTGAAGGAAGAGAACTTGAACGGAGGTACAGTAAAAGAAACGAAAGGGGTTGCAATTAGGGGCCAAAGGCACACTGCAAAAAACCTAAGTAATGCCTACAGTACTGACGGGACTAATCCGCCACACCCCCCACCCCTACGGGCTCAAGGAGACTGACCGTTCCACGGTCCAATGCCACTGTAAATCACAAGAGAGAGAGAGAGAGAGAGAGAGAGAGAGAGAGAGAGAGAGAGAGAGAGAGAGAGCGCTGTTGTTCTCGATTTAAAACACCAAAGGTGTTGTTTGCATCCGGCTGCTCAGGCAGTAACCGGCACACACTTAACTCCATGGTGTCTTACATTTGTAAGGATTCAACAAAAAAATTACTTCTCATTCTGTTACCCCCTTGTTTTTCTCTACTCTTGCATTCTCCTTTTTTCCCCTATACTTTCTTGGGTCATTCTGTTCCGTGGAAGCTTCCAATTCAGTTGAAAGGAATTTGATTTAGACTTGGATAATAATAATAATAATAATAATAATAATAATAATAATAATAATAATAATAATATATGAAGGGAGCAGAACTCCTTTTTAAGCAGGTTCTATTGAAAAGAATAGCAGCATCATGTGAATTGATTTTATACATGGTATTTTCATTATCACTAATAATAATAATAATAATAATAAGTTACTGAAACATTTAGACGCTGACAACTCGATAGGGCTTCAACTACTTTTCATGACGGAAACCGAAATCGCCAAAGAGAGAGAGAGAGAGAGAGAGAGAGAGAGAGAGAGAGAGAGAGAGAGAGAGAGAGAGAGAGAGAGAGAGAGAAGCTAACGACATCTATGCAGGGAAGCGATACTCAACCCCGGCAAACATGGAAATATGAAGCAGGAGATACTAATGTCATCATATCTGTGGATAGAGGAAGCCTTACGAACAACAGTGATATACAGTCTTCTGGCATTACGAAATCAACGAGAAAGAATGCTGGGGTCAAAAGTTAACACCCAGTATCGTCAAATGTTCAGATTCGCCAATGGAGTGGAGTGGAATATAAAATCTATGCCACAGCCCCTGTGCTGGTACCTCTGAGGTAGAATTCAGCGTTGAAAGGGAAAGCTAAGATAAGAAGGAAACAGGAGGAACACCTCCTCCGTTGCCCTATGAAGCAAGTGTTAGGAGACGGTGGAAAGTAAGATGGGAGAGTGAGAATATGAACAAACGTACAGTAAAAGGAATGAAAGAGGTTGCAGCTGAGGCCGCAGGGACGCTGCAGAAGACCTTACTGCATACAGTGCACCAGGTGAGGTGCACTGGCGGTACTACCCTTCTACGGGGAGGCCAGACTGACAAAGGACAGTAATGGGGTTTGAAAGATTTAGACAAATTTTAAGAGGAAAATATATATTTATATAAAAAGTGGCGTGCAAAGGCCATGAAACCCATCAAGAATCTTTTTCAATTAAAAACATGGTGCAAAATCCTTCAACGTGGTTAATTCTCATCTCATCTTTGGTTTTCCCAATTTAATCTCCATATGGGGGTAGGGCCGTCAGTGCACCTCATGCGGTGGAATGTAGGCATTACTTAAGGTTCTTTGCAGCGTCCATTCAGGCCCTGGCTGCAACCCCTTTCATTCCCTTTACTGTACCTCCGTTCCTATCATCTTCCTTCCATCTTACTTTCCACCGTCTCCTAACAACGGTTATATGGAGCAACTGCGTGGCTTTTCTTCCTGTTACACCTTTCAAGCCTTTCTATTCTCAGTTTCCCTTTCAGCGCTGAATGACCTTATACGTCCCAGCGCTTGCAAGGCCTTTGGTCTAAATTTTAAATTCTATTGAACGATTTCATTTTCTACCTCCCTCAAAATGACGGCAATCCCAGAGAAGATTAACCACAGACCTCTGTAAGTGGAGCATTTCAAGACAAACATTTAATCTCTATCACGTAATCTCCTGATCACTTAATCAGGCCTCTTTACGATCTAATGCCGCTTGCACGAGATCAAAAAATTCACTGCGACTTATCTTTTTTATCCTGGCTTGGGACCAGCGTAACACACACACATATATATATAAGATAGTATTATATATATATATATTATATTATATATATATAGTAATATGTATATATATATATATATATATATATATATATATAT
The DNA here is from genome assembly GCF_015104395.2 of Macrobrachium nipponense. Lineage (NCBI taxonomy): Eukaryota > Metazoa > Arthropoda > Malacostraca > Decapoda > Palaemonidae > Macrobrachium > Macrobrachium nipponense. The sequence goes on along the minus strand of NC_061107.1, from coordinate 84,555,725 downwards.
ATATATATAGTATATATATATATTATGCATAAACTCGTGAAAGAATGAGGTGTAAACTCAAGCAGTGTCCGTGAATAAAATTTATGACAAGAGATAATAGACAACGTTGCTCCTCTTCTTCTTTTCGTTTTTTTAACCTTCCAGAGTTTCTAGTTTTACTCTCTCTTTTTTCGTGTTGGGTCATTGTATTTTGTTGAAGCATTTTCAAGTCGTCAATAAATCATATTTAAGCCTTTTCACACTGGGTCATTATATTTTATTTAAGCATTTTCATTATGCTCTATTGAAGTCTTTCACACTGGGCCATTATATTTTATTTAAGCGTCTTCAAGCTGAGTCATTATATTCTATTTAAGCTTTTTCAAACTGGGTCATTATATTCTAATGAAGCCTTTTCAAGCTGGGTCATTATATTCTATTGAAGCCTTTTCAAGCCGAGACATTATATTTTATTCCAGCCTTTTCAAGCTGGTCATTTATATCTCATTTAAGCCTTTTCACATTGGGTCATATTTAATCTAAGCATTTTCAAGCTGGATCATTATATTTTACTAGCCTTTTCAAGCTGGGTCATTTATATCTCATTTAAGACTTTTACGCTGTGTCATATTTTATTTAATCCTTTTGAACTTGGGTCATTTATATCTTATTTAAGCCTTTTACACTGGGTCATATTTTATTCAAGCCTTTTCAAGCTTTGTCATTTATATCTTATTTAAGACTTTACAGGGTCGTATTTTACTTAAGACTTTTCAAGCTGGGTCATTATATTTTATTGAAGACTTTTCAATCTGGGTCATTATATTCTATTGAAGCCTTTTCAAGCTGAGTCATTATATCTTCTTTAAGCTTTTTCAAGTTGGGTCATTACATTTTTTCTAAGCCTTTCCAAGCTGGGTGATTATATTTTACGGAACATGCAGTGTAAGCTAATATAGAGTTTACGACAAGTTTTACATATAACAAAATTCTATATTTACACCCTGACCATTATTATTATCTGAGGACGACATTAATGGCACGATTAGGGCTTAGGTCAACAATGGTCAAATGTCACAGACATCTTACAAGGCCTCTGCCATAAAAAAAACGTAAAGAATTGGGTTGAAAACGACTTCCCACGACAGCAGCGCCACTTCATACCAGAACTACACACCCCTACAGGCTTAAAAAAGAGGCTTAAAGGGAGAAGGGGCCATGATGTTCCTCCTCCCCTACCATTCCCAGGCCACGGGAGGAAACTTCGAAGATGGGAACTTCAATTTGGTGGGTAGGAAAGGGAGAGGAAAATGAGAAGGTCGTAAACGGGAATTAAACGAACGCTTGGGGAACATCCCCTCTGAGAGAGAGAGAGAGAGAGAGAGAGAGAGAGAGAGAGAGAGAGAATTTTTTTGAAAGACAGCGCTTTACCAAACCGTAATGATGAAATAAATAAGAAATACAAGCAGAGAGAGAGAGAGAGAGAGAGAGAGAGAGAGAGAGAGAGAGAGAGGGGGCGGAATTTTACATCACAGAATACGGAAACAATATGAAATATAAGCGGGGAGAGATAGAGAAATTTTACATCACAAAATACAGAAATAATATGAAATATAAGCGAGAGAGAGAGAGAGAGAGAGAGAGAGAGAGAGAATATGATGTCAGTGAAAGGGTTCTGCCTCGAGAGGAAATACCGTCCGATCGTTACTGTTAAGAGCAGCGACGACGCCTTTCAGACTATCGTCGCCAAGAGCTATAGGAAAGGAGAGTCAGTTTTGTTTCTTTGAAAAGGGGGAGAGGGAGACACTGCATAGGGAGGGGAAACTTACATTGGAGAGGGGAAAACATACATGGGGAAGGGAAACCCCTGCCTGGTGGGGGCAGGGAAACCTACAGGGTGGAGAAGAAAACCTACATGAGGAAGAAAAAATCTAGTTGTTAAAGGAAAAACTACATGGAGGAGAAAACCAACATGAGTAAGGAAAAACCTACATGGGAAAGAAAACACTACATTAGGGGAAAACTTAAATGAGGAAGGAAAAACTTACATGGGAAAGGAAAAACTATATGGAGGGGAAAACCTAAATGATGAAGAAAAAATCTACATGATGAAGGAAAAACCTAAATGGGGAAGGAAAAAACTACATAGAGGGGAAAACCTACATGATGAAGGAAAAAGAAAAGATACATAGGGGAGTCGTCAACGTGCACGGGGGAAGGGAAAACCTACATGGGAGAAGGAGAAAACCTACATAGGGGAAGGGAAAACCTATATGAGAGAGGGAGAAAAACCTGCATAGGGGAAGGGAAAACCTACACAAGAGGGGGAATTTACATGGAAGGGTGAAAACCTACATGGGAAAAGAGAAAACCTATACAAGAGGAAAAACCTACATGGGGAAAGGGAAATACCTACAAGGAAGAGGGAGACCCCTACATGGGAAGAGGGAAAAACCTATATGGGGAGAAGGAAAACCCTACAGGGGAGAGGGAAAACCTTACATGGGGAGAGGGAAAAACCTACATGGGGAGAAGGAAAACCCTACAGGGGAGAGGGAAAAAAACCCTACAATGGGGAGAGGGAAAAAACCTACATGGGGAGAGGGAAAACCCCTTACCTTACATTTTTTTTTACCTTACAGTTCGTTCGGGTTGCCCCAGGTCCCTCAGTGTGAGGCGCCTCTAATGTCCTACCAGAGAGTTGCTAGTACATCTTCCGGTATATTTTGCATCTTCCAATCTTGGATGGTCTGGGATGCAGTTTTATAGATATTTGTCGAGCTTATTCTTAAACATCTACGCTCACTCCTGATATATTCCTCAGATGAGCTGGCAACGCATTGAATAGACGCTGCATTATCGATGCTGGTGCGTAGTGGATTAATGTCCTGTGTGCTTTCCTTATTTTTCCTGGTATAGTTTTGGGCACTATTAATCTACCTCTGCTTGCTCTTTCTGATATTTTTAGTTCCATGATATTTTCTGTTATTCCTGGCTATCTGTTTCCATGCCTGAATTATCATGTAGCGTTCTCTTCTCCTTTCTAGACTATATAATTTTAAGGATTGTAGTCTTTCCCAGTAGTCTAGGTCCTTAACTTCTTCTATTCTAGCTGTAAAGGACCTTTGTACACTCTCTATTGTGCAATACCTTTTGATAGTGTGGGTACCATATCATATTGCAATATTCAAGGGTGGGACTTACGAACATATGTTTTATAAAGCATAATCATGTGTTCAGCTTTTCTTGTTTTGAAGTGCCGTAACAACATTCCATTTTTGCTTTACATTTTGCCAACAGAATGGCATTTGATCATTTGCATGCATAACATGTTCCTATTCATCATCACACCAAGGTCTTTAACTGCTTCCTTATTTGTGATTGTCTCATTATTAGGTCCCCTATATGCATATAGCTTTCCTTCTCTGTCTCCATAATTTATTGATTCAAATTTATCAGAGTTAAATACCATCCCTATTTACCTCTGCCCAATCATATACTTTGTTAAGGTCTCTTTGTAGAGCGTTCCTATCTTCATCACAAGTAATTTCTCTACTTATTCTTGTGGTCATCAGCGAAACTACTCACTACCGAATCCTTAACATTACTGTCTATGTCTTCAATCATAATAACAAACAATATTGCAGCTAGCACCAGTACCTTGTGGCACACCGGATATTACCTTGTTTTCATCCGATTTCTCATCGTTTGCAATAACTATGTTTTCTGTTGTGTAAAAATTCTTTTAACCATCTTCCTACTTTATCTACGATATTGTGTTTTCTAATTTTCTTTGCTAATATATTATGGTCTACTTTGTCAAAAGCTTTTGCAAAGTCTAGATAAACCACATCTGTTTCATTTCCGCTTTTCATATTTTGAATATGTTCTCACGGTGGACTAACAGTGGGTTTGTGTACTTTTTCCGGGTACGAAACCGTGTTGTCCTATATTAAACAAATTATTTTTTGTATTAAATGTTTCATAATATTTTCTTCATTACCCTTTCATACACTTTCATGAAGTATGTGATGTTAGACTCACAGGCCTATAATTACTTGCCTCTAGTCTTGATCCACTTTTGAAAGTAGGGGTGATATATGCTAATTTGTGCTCATCATAAATCTTGCCTGTATCTACACTTTGTCTTAATAATATTGCAAGTGGCTTTGCGTTAGAATGAACTACTTTCTTTAACAAAATAGCAGGGACTCCATCCGGCCCTGCAGCAGCTCCATTTTTAATTTCATTAATTGCCTGCACAATATCAGCTTCATTAATTTCTATGTCAGCTAAATATTCACTATTTTCGTCCCTTACTTCTATACATTATTTTCATTATCTATTCTAGGGGTGAATTCTCTCTTATATCGTTCTGCCAGTATGTTGCAAATTTCCTTTTTTTCATTCGTTAATCTCCCTTCAATTCTCAGAGGGCCTATTTCTATTCTTCTTTTATTCATCTTCTTCGCATATGAGTATAATAGTTTGGGGTTTTGCTTGATATTTAATAGTGTTTTTCTTCCAAGTCCCGGTTTTTCATTTTCTTTTGATTGTATAATCTTTTGTTCTGCATTTTTCTATTTCTTTACTTTTTTTTAGTTTCCTATGGACTTTCCACGCATTTTTTTCTTTTGCAAGACCTTTTTTCCACTTTCTGATTTTCTGGAACAAGATCCTTCTGTCTCTTGGTATGCATGAATGATGTTACTTTTCTTCTTCGGTATATATTTATCCACTATTTTCTCCAATATTTTTATATAATATCTCCGTATTTACCCTTATGTCATCACTTACGAAAATGTTATCCCAATCTTTGTTTAATTCTTCATTAATTTCTGACCATTTTATATTTTTACTGTAGAAGTTGTAGTTTTTTCCATATCCTTCCCACTTTTTCATTTCTTGCTTATCTATATTTCACTTGCTTTGGGAATGAACTGTTTAAATTTCTATGACATTATGATCTGAAATACTCGCATTATAAACTATTATTTCTTTAACATAATTCATCTCGTTCACAATACTAGGTCTAAAAGTATTTTCCTTTCTTGCTGGCAGGTGATTTATTTGTTGAGGTTGTATCTAGTAGCATATCTAATAGCTTTTCAAATTGCCTCTTATCTTCTGCACTACTATTACTCTCTTTTTTATATGTATAAGTACAACAGTCTCCTATTCGTTCTTTCCATTCTACGAAAGGAAAGTTGAAGTCACCAGATAGGAGAATAGTCCAGTCCCTTGTGATTTCTACATATATCATCCAATTTTTCAATTATTAAGTCAAACTCTTTAGTATTAGGAGGTCTATATATTACTATGTTCATCAATTTTTCAGATTCAAATTCTACCGCTATTAGTTCACATTCTGAGTTACTATATTTCTATATATTTTTCCATGTTTTTTGTGTCTTTTCCCATATATTGCGGTTCCCCCTTGATTCTATTTTTTCTATCTGATCTATAAGTTTGGAACCCTTTTATTTGATCATCATTCCCCAGTCTCTTGGGAAATACCAGGTTTCAACTTATATTGAATTATATCTATTTTCTTTTCATTTTTTGGGTTAGTTCTTCTAAGTACTCTATTTTTTCTTTTTGAGTTACTCGTAACTAAACCCTGCGCATTCATCACTATGATGGTGTGCGTGTTTTCTCATTAATTTAATATGGTAGTAATAAGGATTTTCATGTCTCTTTTCCTGTTCTGGTATGTTGTTCTTTTTTTCATTTCCAGAAATTCTGACATTAAAAAATCCAACTTTTCCATAATATTTGATCTTCCTTCATCATAATTATTCATTTTGTGTCTGAAATCTGCAATTTTCTCCGTTTCTGCAATATCAACTTGCATAATAAATACAGTTATTATCTCTTGAGTAGAATTTCGGAGAGGGCAAACCTACATGGGGAGAGGGAAAACCCTGCATGGGGAGAGGGAAACCCCTGCATGGGGAGAGGGAAAACCCTACATGGGGAAAGGGAAAACCCTACATGGGGAGAGGGAAAAACTACATGGGGAAGAAAAGGGAAAAAAAAAACCCTACATGGGGAGAGGGAAAACCTACATGGGGAGAGAGGTCACCTACATTGGGGAGAGGAAAAAACATGGGGACCCTACATGGGAGAGGGAAAACCCTACATGGGGAGAGGGAAAAACCCTACATGGGGAGAGGGAAAACCCTACATGGGGAGAGGGAAAACCCTACATGGGGAGAGGGAAAACCCTACATGGGGGAGAGGGAAAACCTACATGGGGAGAGGGAAAAACCCTACATGGGGAGAGGGAAAACCCTACATGGGGAGAGGGAAAAACCCTACATGGGGAGAGGGAAAACCCTACATGGGGAGAGGGAAAAACCTACATGGGGAGAGGGAAAAACCTTACATGGGGGCGGGGGAGAGGGGAAAAACCCTACATGGGGGAGAGGAAAAAACCCATACATGGGAGAGGGATAAAATTCCCCGACATGGGGAGGAGGGAAACCCCGCATGGAACATGGGGAGAGGAAAAAAAAACCCTACATGGGAGAGGTAAAAAAAAACCTACATGGGGAGAGGGAAAACCCTACATGGGGAGAGGGAAAACCCTACATGGGGAGAGGGAAAACCCTACATGGGGAGAGGGAAAACCCTACATGGGGAGAGGGAAAAACCTACATGGAGAGAGGGAAAACCCTACATGGGGAGAGGGAAACCCCTCTCCCTCTCCCCATGTAGGGTTTTCCCCTCCCCCATGATGGTTTTTCCCTCTCCCCATGTAGGTTTCCCCTCTCCCCATGTAGGTTTTCCCTCTCTCCATGTAGGTTTTTCCCTTTTCTCCCCAATGTCGGGTTTCCCTCTCCCCATGTAGGGTTTTCCTTCTCCCCATGTAGGCCTTTAAAACAAAAACCATACATGGGGAGAGGGAAAAACTTACATGGGGAGAGGGAAAACCCTACATGGGGAGAGGGAAAACCTACATGGGGAGAGGGAAAACCCTACATGGGGAGAGGAAAACCCTACATGGGGAGAGGGAAAACCCTACATGGGGAGAGGGAAAACCCTACATGGGGAGAGGGAAAACCTACATGGGGAGAGGGAAAAAAAACCAAACAGGGGGAGAGGGGAAAACCATACATGGGGAGAGAGGGAGAGGGGTTTCCCTCTCCCCATGTAGAGTTTTCCCTCTCTCCATGTAGGTTTTTCCCTCTCCCCCCAATGTAGGGTTTTGCCTCTCCCCATGTAGGGTTTTCCCTCTCCCCATGTAGGGTTTTTCCCTCTCCCCATGGGGAGAGGGAAAACCCTACATGGGGAGAGGGAAAAACCTATATGGGGAGAAGGAAAACCCTACATGGGGAGAGGGAAAACCCTACATGGGGAGAGGGAAAAACCTATATGGGGAGAAGGAAAACCCTACATGGGAGAGGGAAAACCCTACATGGGGAGAGGGAAAAACTTATATGTAATAGTGTGGCACAGTGTTGTTATTCCAAAGGCAATAACTTAATAATACTTAAGAAAAAGGCACGAAACGGATAATAAGAAAAGAAAGAGGGATAAGAGAATGAAAATAATTAATTTTACGAAGGTATCGTTTTCTCGGACTCGACCCAAAAGCGATTAGCGTTAGCCCACAGGCATCTGGTCGCATCTCCCAGGCATCTTCGAGGAAATTGGAATCCAACCCATTACGCCTCATCTCCGAAGATTAAGTGATTCTCTGGCACGCCCGACATTTGTGACACTTCAAGCGTCGGAGAATTAATGTAAGGTGGACCTTTTCAAGAGCCTTCTGTTTAATATAACCAAGGGAAATTCAAGGCTTCCTTGTTTCAAAAGGTGGATCGTGTGAAAATCTAAGCTCCACCTTCCCAAATATAGGCCTCTAGTATCGACGAATCAAAAGCCATGAGTGTTGGTCATAAGACAGCCCAAAAGGGGTATCAACGAATGACCTATGAGGTTACCAAGGCATACGCCCCTTCAGAAGCCAGGACATGAAGAAGGAGGCGTTATACAAATTCAAAAGCCTACGAATTACTGTAGAAGACCTGACAGGAAGGCGGTCTTGTATAATGTTTGCAGCCACTAAGGCACAAGAAGTCTTTCAGAAAATGCCACACCCAGTCAAAATCCAAAAATCCAAAGGCGGGGCTAAGGAGATTTCAACTGAACAAAAAGGCGAGACAGAGAGAGAGCAAGCAGAAAAGGGGGAGAGAGAAAAAGGGGAACAGAGAAGCCGAGAGAGAGAACAACCGGGGAGCCTGAGGGGAGAACTGCAGTGGCATGGCCGTGAAACAGAGAAGGACAGAAGAATCCCCAGAAGAAGAACAGGTGCAAAAGTGTGGTGTGCGAATCAATCAAAGACAGTTGAAAAGTGACAATCAATACTCAGTAAAAAAAATTCCCTCGTGCCTATAGACTCGTAATTGCAACAAGTGCCAATTAAGTTTTATCAGTCCAAAAGCCCAGTAACTCAGAAGGTGGAAAAACTTTATAAGTGCCCCAGCGAAGAATAAACTTAATGCAAAGAAAAATATCAATCTTCATTTCTCATCCAAAACGAAACCCTTTTTGCTAAGTCCCCAAAGTACAGCCTCCACGGCACACGTTACCTTAGAGCTGTGTACGGAAAGGTAAGTACCGTCACAGATTTATTGGTGGCAGAGCGGTGGGATACGATGAGATAAAGATTGATATAGTGACAAGATTAACTGATGTCGAGCGGTAAGGATAGGAAGAGACAAAAGAGACAGCAAAAGAAATGGTGATTAGCGACGTGATACGAAGACACGAATGAACAGTAAAGACAGCGGCTGCGAAACGGAATCAAAAGTTTAGTGTCGGCATAAGAGATTTCAATCCATTCACGCCACTCGAAAAAGAAAGTTCTCCCAAAGACAGTTTACCAGTGCTTCCCCAAATACAAGGACAGTTACCGAGTCGTAACAATAAAAGCCAACCCACACTTTGCGAAGAAAAACTCCACTCCGAAAAAACAGTGAAGAAACTTCCACTAGAAGAAACAAGATATCGAAAGCGTAAAGAATATATCAAGAGGAAAGAAAACATATTCCGAAAACGCAACAGTCAACGCAATCGAGAGAGAGAGAGAGAAGTCCCCTTCCCGCAGACGTAACAACGCATCATTCAACGCGCTGGTAGGCGAACGCAAGCTGTCAGACGTAAACCCGGGAGTCGAAGACGACGAAAGAAGTTTTAAGTCCAAATAAATGTCCCACACTTACATAACATTAAACTTTATTAAAAGTAAATTACGCGATTAACATTTCAGTTTAGACAATTTCTGGTATTCAAGATTAAAAGATTTTCACTCTGAACTTTTTTTTGGCAACGAAACTACGATATTTCTTTGAGTTACTAATTCATAACTAAATCAGCTACTAAGACTTTTCCCGAACATTTGTATTTACTAACCAATAACTTTTAATTTTTTAATTTACTAATTTTAGATTCGTGTCATTTTATTTTTTGTTTGATTTTTTTGTGATTTCTTGTACTTGTTTTTTTTGTTTTAGTATTTGCTTTTTACTTGTTTACGTCCGAGTGAATGTTTACTTGTTTTTATTTTTTTGTTGTTTGTTTAGGGATAACAAGGGTAACTCACGAGAGGTCTCTCGTTAGCGTTACGGTTTACGGTCAGTTCAGTATCGTTTTACCAAGAACTGTAAGAGGGTTTTTTTTTGTTGTTTTATTTAAGAATCGCTTACGGTAACGTAAGACTTTGAGAATATTTCTGGGGAAAAATTCTATTTTTTTGGTGATCGATACTTTAGTAAAAAACAGTTTATTGTTATTATCATTTTTCTTTTCGGGATATTACGGTCATAACTTTGATACTTTTTAAATGATACTCAGACTACAAGGAAAATTTCCATTAACGAGTCGATGGTCCCCCCCCCAAAGGAAGACCGACTCCTTATCAGAACGTAAGAACGCCTGTGCTCACGAGAAGTCAAACAAGGAAATTAACCATGCCGGAAGGTACACAGTCCGCGAATCCGAGCGCAGCAGTAATGGGAACACATAAGGGACATGTGATTAATCACATAGCTAAATTTTGCGGAAGAAGGAACGGTCAGTTAGCTTGTAACTTAGAGAACTGGATAGAGCAGGTGGAGACACGCCTAGATAGCATAACGGGGACAGATAGAGAAAGCTTATTGAAGCCAAGAGTTATCTTGATTTGGAAGCCGGAGGAGACTTAGAACGCACTACGTCCACTCCGAGACTTACCGAGATCTTAAGAATTGGAAGAAGTGAAACGGTATTTTAGGAAGGTTTATTCCACAGTTGGTGAAAGAGATCCAGTTACTACTGCTTGGCAAGGATAGTGCGTCAATTTAAATTAGACGAAAGACGTTTATCAAGAGTTTAGCTCTCAGTTGTATAACAATATGAATGGAATGGGGGTAACTTCATGGAATCCACAGGTTGGATAGAGGTAGAAGGAGGCCAAGCAAAAAATGCTAATGAGTCATGTTAAAAAGATATTTAGACTAGCATAATGATTGGAAGCTGCCTACGGAAGTTATTGCAAGGATGACTCGTAAGTGGGAGACATCCGATGATGTAGCAGAGATTTGAAGAGGAGGAGGAAACAAAAATCTTAGGTAAAAGACCTGAAGGGAATCCTATATACAGACCTTTAGTCGTTATAGGACAAAAGGAAAGAGGTCCAAATAGATCTAGGACACCATCTAGAAATCAGAATAAGATGCCAGGTAAATCTTCTCAAGGAGGATTTTCGACAGTCACGTGTTATAACTGTCAGAAGAAAGGACATTATGCCAGTGACTGCCGAGGGATAGCCTTCTGTCCTTTCCATAAGAGAACAGGACATAGTGCCCGAGAATGCAGAAATAAATTTGTTTCAGCTCCTAGAGGTAGATCTCAGTCGAGAGGCAGAAGTAGAAACAATAGTCAATCTCCCCCAGCTAGAGGAAATAGGGATTCCGTCCCAAATAGATATGCTAATCAAACAGCAAGTATAGGGTATCAACCAGTTCAGTCAATGTCAGACGACGCAATGGGAAATTTTCTGCTTACTGGTACAATGAATCTTCCTCTATAACAGAGAGAACGTCCGGAATGTCAAGGCTAAGCCCAGCTACACAGGTTAGCAAAGTTGATGTAGGGAATGAATATAATTATAGACCATTATTTCCCGCACATGTCGGTCTAGAGAAACCTATTGTTACATTCTTTGATACAGGAAGTCCTAAGAATATAATGTCAGAAAAGGTGTATCGATTGTATTTTTCTCACTTAAGTTTGAATCCAGCGGTAGATTGTAGAATTACAGACGTCCAGGGTAATGATATCCACGTAATTGGACAGTTAGATTTTCCATTTAGGCTAGGAAGAATTGCTCTAAGAGAAAATGTTCTGGTAGCCAGAGATATACAATTAGCTTTTGCCCATTTGCTGATAGGTTATCCAACTATGGCTAGACAAGGGATAAGCATTGATGCTCCTAGAGAACAACTAGTGATTAACAACGGTCGTGAGATTTCTAGAATACCAATATGCAAGTTAATTAAAGGAACCAGACTACAGAGAATCCCACACAAGTGAAAGGTATCTTAAAGAAGGATAAGACAGAGGGAAGATATCCAGAATGCATCACGAGTTCACAACAGATCATTAACCTCTTAGAATCAAATCAATGCACTTATTTAAAGTTAGAAAGGGAATTAAGACTTAAACCAGGAGAAAGTACGTGGGTAGAATGTACAGTAAATCCAATTTTTGAAGGAAAGGAAATTCTCACGCTTACTGAAAAGTCGCAAGTAAACGGAATACATTATTCTTCTAGTTTACATGAAGTCAGACAGGGCAAAATAGCGTACAGATTACGAATAACAGAGGAGGAAAGGTTAAGTTTAACACCAGGTACAGAGATAGGCCCTAGCAGAAGTATACTTCCCCCATACCTATCCGAGTAAGTAGAACGGGAAACAGTAGCAGCAATTAGTAAAGGAAATGAAAATTACGCTCAGGACATAAAACTGAGAAGAGCTAAAATAGGATTTCATTTAAAGGAAATTAAGGAAAACCATGTTAGAGAAGAATCATAGACTACTGGTGCGAATATAATGATATAGTCGCTCTAGACGGCGACACCTTGGGAAATACACGCGAAATAACGCACAAGATAGACATTCCATCAAACACCAAGCCAATTTACATACCAGCCTACAGAGTAGCACATTCCCAGAAGGAGATCATTGAAAGAGAAGTACAAAGAATGAATAGGCAAGGAATAATAGAACCATCTAAATCCCCATGGTCTTTTCCACTTTTGCTAGTTCCTAAAAGGGACAAAAACTTATAGAATAGTTGTGGATTTCAGAAAATTGAACCAAATTACTGAAAATGATCCTTATCCAATTGCCGTCAATGCGAGATCTTATCGCCACTATAGGGTCCAAGAGATACTTCACCACTATAGATTATTGCAGGGATTCTTGCAAATCCCTCTAGACGAAGAAAGTAAACCTTTGACTGCTTTTTCCACTAGTAACGGCAGATACCAGTATGTAAGAATGCCATTTGGTCTAAAGTCAAGCCCGGTAACTTTTGTAAGATTATGGATAAAATTTTGGGCGATTTACTAGGCAAGGACGTACACTGTTACATAGATGATTTGGTAATAGCAACAGACACTATAGAGGAACACATAGACTTAGTCAGAGAAGTCCAAAGAGATTAAGAAAAGCCAACCTGAAGCTTAAATTAAAGAAGTGTAACTTCCTTAAAAGGAAAATAGACTACCTTGGTCATACACTAAGTGAAAAGGGCGTAGAAGTAAACGACTTAAAGATAAAGTCAATCAAGGAATATCCTACACCTCAGTGCAAGAAGGACGTAAAGTCATTCTTAGGTTTAGCAGGATTTTACGCAAGTTCATAGGGAGCTTTGCAGTCATATCCGCACCACTAACTGAACTTTTAAAGGAAACACGTATCATTGTATGGACAGACAAGCAGCAAGAAGCATTCGATGAATTGAAAGAAAGATTAACATCCCCCAGTACTTAGCTTCCCAGACTTTGGCAAAGAATTCTTTTTTAGCCACGGACGCAAGCCACATTGGTATAGGAGCATGTTTAATGCAAAGACAAGATAATAAGTATAATGCGATAGCTTATTACAGTAGGAAATTAAAGCCCTCAGAAGTGAACTACTCAGTAACAGACCTCGAGTCTCTAGCTATAATAGACGCTTTAAAGCATTTCAGATATATCATTTTTGGTTACAAGATAACCGTGTTCACGGATCATTCAGCTGCAGTAGAAATGCTAAAGAACCCTAAATTTTTCCTGGACGAAGAGCACGTTGGTTCATGACAGCCCAAGATTATGACATAGAAGTGAAATGTCCCTGGGAAGACGAATAAGGTAGCAGATGCATTTATCAAGATATGTATCACAAGATGATAGTATAAAATATGATAAGTCAAGAAGAAGAAAAGAAATGAAACAATGTGCAGTGACGTAAATGTACTTACCATGCATTATACAGAGGAGCTTTCCCTTTTTTGGCAAAATTTATAAAGGAACAAGAAAGAGATGAAGATATAAGGGAACTGTTCAAATACGTTAGAAACGAAAGAAAACAAACAGCCAACAAGAATTAACCGAACTAGGTAGGAAGGGTTGGATGTCCCACAGATGCACTAACGGACATAGATGGCGTATTTAATTTGGATGTGTCACGAATATGATCCATTTGGTCAATTTTCTAGGTGTACTGCACAAAAGGTTAGTACCTAAGAGTCTAAGAAACAAGGTCATTGAGCTAATGCACGATGATGACATGAGAGCTCACCCAGGAAGGGATGAGACAATTAGATTAATTCAAAGAACTTTCCATTGGAAGGGAATTCACAAGGATGTTAGTAATTATGTGAAGAGCTGCAATACATGCAACAGCTACAAGGGAAGAAACAGACAAGGAAGTACACTAGGGAAATATCCTATCCCACAGACTCCTTTCGAAAGAGTATCTATGATCTTATCACAAATCTCCATACCACGAGTAAAGGGAATAAGAATATACTAGTAGTATCGACGCGCTCACGAGATATACAGAGTTGGTACCACTAACTAGTAAAAGTGCCAAGGATTGTGCAACCGCACTCTTCGATAAAGATATTTTTGCAGATATTCTGCCCCACAGCTCATTATTTCTGATAATGGGACCGAGTTCAACAACTCATTAGTTCAAGAAATTTGTAACGCCTTTAAGGTAGAAAAGGTAGCGATACAGCCGTATCACCCAGCTAGTAATGGCTAGTAGAAAGGAATAACAGGAAGGTTTTAGACGTATTACGTCACACAGTAGGACAGGATCCTGACTGGGACGTCAATTTACCTTTAGTCCAATTATCCTTAAATGCAAGGCATCATACGAGTACTCGAGCAACTTCCCATAAAAGCTTTGATGGGATATGAACCCAGATTACCTTATGCATGGCTGAATCAGCCAATACAGCACTAATTACTCTGAAAGATATCATGAAGATAAGAATCGGAAACTTTAAAGTAATACACAAGCAATTGCACAAGAATTTAGAAGAAGCCCAGCAGAATATGATAGAGAAGCATCAGAAGGATTAAGGCCATGTAGACTACAAGAAAAAAGGGGATGAAAGTCTATATTAAGAAGGAAGTAAGAAGTGGTATTCAAATTTATAAGTTAGCACAAAATTCACAGGACATACAAGGTCGTAGACGTACAAGACACTAAGATAAAGGTTAAGAAAATGAATAACCAAATGCCTTCCACATATGCTGAATCATTAGAAGAAGAAGAATTTTGGATACAAGGACAAGGTCAAGAGAACCAAAGAAGTTGAAGAATCCGAAATGACAGAGACGTCAGAAGAAATTCCAGAAGAAGGAACTAGATATAACCTAAGAAATAGAAGAGTCACTTTTCAGTGAAACAGAAGAACAAACCCATTAATTCATCCAATTATTATTCCCATGTATTATTTGATTTCTTTATTGCTAAGTTTACCTTCATCGGTCGACTTAGGAATAATCTTTTATTGTTTGCAATCTTACTTTAATTAGTTGGTTTGTAGCAATTTTTTTTGGTTAAGTGCACTTAACTTCAAATTTATTTTGACTTGAAGGGAATTATTTGGGTATGTAAGAAACGGTTCAATGCGTAGTATAAGAATTTTAAGACGTATATTAAGTTTAATCGTTCCATAAGAACATTCTTAGAAGTAAAAGAATAAATAAGACGGGTTAAGATAGATATTAAGAGATTTTAAGATAAGACAATTCGTTTCAGAAATGATTATAATTTTGAAGGGGTGGGGTAATTAATACACTTACTTTGTTCAATCCATTAGATGTTGATTGATGAAAAAACTTTACTAATAAGAATTAATTGATGAATGAACACTCTAACAAGAAAAGTTAATTGACGAAGACTCATTAACAAGGTAGTAGTTGTTGAAAACTTACTAACAAGATATTGATTGGTGAAAGCTTACTAATTGTTGTCACAGTAGAAGAAACCTACAAGTATTAACCACTAACCGGTTCCTTTAACCGAGTTGCCAATTTTGTTTTTAGTATCACGCAGTGAAGTTATATTGTTTAATGTACAAGGTTACTCAGGAAATTACAGTAAGAATGCCCAATGAAATTTTGCATAAACACAATACACAATCTCAGTAGGAAAGTCAAGGGACACACTTGTTATTGCATTACAAATACACAAGGATATTTTCTCCCAGGACTTGTCTCCAAGCAGCAGGTCGCAGCAAACAAGAAGCCATCAAGTGTCGTCAATGAAAAACGAAATTTATTTTTCCATAAAGAAAGACGATATCCACCTAGATAGAATAGGACAGAGGACTGAACCAATCATGTACTGTAAACTTGGATAGTTACCATTATTTTTGCTTCTACCATGCATTTATATAACTTATGACTTAAGGGGCTTTATGTATGTTTAACTTTCAGTTTTCTTGTTTTTTTTGGTGATATTTTGTTTGCATTCAGTTTCATGTTTCTTAATGTGATTTACTCATATTTGAATTCAGTTTGATGATTCTTTTGTAATATTACTAATCAAGTACTTGTTCATATTCATATTCAGTTTTATGTTTCTCTGAATGTTACTTACTCAAGAATTTATTCATGTTTACATTCAATTTTGATTGTTGCCCTTAATGTTACTTAATCAAGGATTTGCTCATGTTTACATTCACTTTTGATGTTTTTGAGTCAAAGTTTCAATATGATTTCCAAGAAGCATAAGTTAGGAGTCCTCTTGTAGGTATAATATTTGCTTCAGCTTAGTTAACGCTGTCGGAGACAGCTAGATAGCGGGCCGAGACTGTAATAGTGTGGCACAGTGTTGTTATTCCAAAGGCAATAACTTAATAATACTTAAGAAAAAGGCACGAAACGGATAATAAGAAAAGAAAGAGGGATAAGAGAATGAAAATAATTAATTTTACGAAGGTATCGTTTTCTCGGACTCGCCCACCCAAAAAGCGATTAGGCGTTAGCCCACAGGCATCTGGTCTGCATCTCCCAGGCATCTTCGAGAAATTGGAATCCAACCCATTACGCTCATCTCCGAAGATTAAGTGATTCTTCTGGCACGCCCGACATTTGTGACACTTCAAGCGTCGGAGAATTAATGTAAGGTGGACCTTTTCAAGAGCCTTCTGTTTTAATATAACCAAGGGAAATTCAAGGCTTCCTTGTTTCAAAGGTGGATCGTGTGAAAATCTAAGCTCCACCTTCCCAAATATAGGCCTCTAGTATCGACGAATCAAAAGCCATGAGTGTTGGTCATAAGACAGCCCAAAAGGGGTATCAACGAATGACCTATGAGGTTACCAAGGCATTTAAAGCCCCTTAGAAGCCAGGACATGAAGAAGGAGGCGTATACAAATTCAAAGCCTACGAATTACTGTAGAAGACCTGACAGGAAGGCGGTCGGTTGTATAATGTTTGCAGCCACTAAGGCACAAGAAGTCTTTCAGAAAATGCCACACCCAGTCAAAATCCAAAAATCCAAAGGAAGGCGGGGCTAAGGAGATTTCAATGAACAAAAAAGCGAGAAAAACGCAGGACAGAGAGAGAGCAAGCAGAAAAGGGGAGAGAGAAAAAGGGGAACAGAGAAGCCGAGAGAGAGAACAACCGGGGAGCCTGAGGGGAGAACTGCAAGTGGCATGGCCGTGAAACAGAGAAGGACAGAAGAATCCCCAGAAGAAGAAACAGGTGCAAAAGTGTGGGAGTGTGCGAATCAATCAAAGACAGTGAAAGTGACAATCAATACTCAGTAAAATTCCCTCGTGCCTATAGACTCGTAATTGCAACAAGTGCCAATTAAGTTTTATCAGTCCAAAAGCCCAGTAACTCAGAAGGTGGAAAAACTTATAAGTGCCCCAGCGAAGAATAAACTTTAATGCAAAAGAAAAATATCAATCTTCATTCTCATCCAAAACGTAAACCCTTTTTGCTAAGTCCCCAAAGTACAGGCCTCCACGGCACACGTTTTACCTTAGAAGCTGTGTACGGGAAAGGTAAGTACCGTCACATATATGGGGAGAATGAAAACCCTACATGGGGAGAGGGAAAACCCTAGATGGGGAGAGGGAAAAAAAATCTACATGGGGAGAAGGAAAAACCTACATGGGGAGAGGGGAAAACCCTACATGGGGAGAGGGAAAAAAAAACCTACATGGGGAGAGGGAAACACCTACATGGGGAGAGGGAAAAAAAAACCTATATGGGGAGAAGGAAATCCTACATGGGAGAGGGAAAACCCTACATGGGGAGAGGGAAAAAAAAAAAACTACATGGGGAGAGGGAAAACACCTACATGGGGAGAAGGGAAAAACCTATATGGGGAGAAGGAAAATCCTACATGGGGAGAAAAGGGGAAAAACCCTACATAGGGAGAGGGAAAACCTATATGGGGAGAAGGAAATCCCTAACATGGGGTGGAGAGGGGAAAAATCTATATGGGGAAGAAGGAGAAATCCTACATGGGGGGAGGGAAAAAACCACCTATATGGGGAGAAGGAAAACCCTACATGGGGAGAGGGAAAAACCCTACATGGGGAGAGGGAAAAACCTATATGCGGAGAAGGAAAAAGCTACATGGGGAGAGGGAAACCTACATGAGGAAAGGGGGGGGGGGGGTGGGAATGTTCAACCATGTGACAGTGCTTTCGACTGTCAAATAAGTTACGAATACATTTCAATCACTAGTACACACTGCAACTGCAATTATTATGCACAGTAACCGTACTGGAGATCCTACTGAGCTTATTGAATCCCAGAGAGAGAGAGAGAGAGAGAGAGAGAGAGAGAGAGAGAGAGAGAGAGAGAGAGAGAGAGAGATTCAAGCGGGTCAATATACCTCAGATGCATTCTACGTTACTAAACCTGTCATTGAGTGTCCTTTTCAATCCAACTGCCAAGAGGAACTGCATTCGTGCAAACCAAGCGCCTACAGGGAATAGCAACCTTCCCTATTATCCTCTATTCACAGCCATACTCAAAGATTGCTAAGCTTCACCTGACGAACATAATGCTAAAATTACCACACTGACTTGATTTTTTGGGTTTCCAAAGAATATGGTGCGCATTTAAAACGAACTTGAGTGAAATCTGAATAAGCTGAAACCAAATTTAGTTAATTTCAAAATATCTAAAATTCTCATTTTGAAACTTGCTCGAGTGACTTTTCTCTCTCAATGGGTAATCAACCTACCCGCGTACAAGTCGCTTATCGAGTTCAACTCCAACACTGGCGAAATCACAATACATCCCGTTGAACGTAACAATTCAGTTACGTTTCATTGTAGCCAAGAAACTAGCACCAAGAGAAAACAACTAATACAATATGGAACGTAGAAATACTATTATCAAATCAAGAGCAAATTTTGACTCGTCTGTATAATTTCATACTTGTTACAACCTCATGACTTTATCATATAAAAAAGGGCAGATTTTGACTCGTCTGTCTCTATCAATCTCGATCATTAATTGTTACAAGATGAGCTTTTATGACATTTGGAATTGCACAACTTCCTTTCCTACATCTGCAGCGATTTGTTGCGCACTCAGTAATGCTACTGCATCGAGTGGTGGCCGCCCGTCAGTGATTGGGGAGACGCGACGGTTCGTCATAGTGATTTTTACTTGTGACTTGCTGGCGGCTTATCCAGGTCCCGCCCCACTCACAAAGCGCTCGAAAGATCTCCATTATCAAATTAACAGTTTATTCATTTTTGATCACACTGCAAATTCCACATTCACTATTTGATGCTCCATGTCATAGCATCGATTAAACAAAGATTTTAAGTTTCTTTTTGAAAGACTTCCAATCCTCAATCTCCCTCAACTCAAGAGGAAGCTTGTTGTACTATAATCTAGAGAGCCAGAGACAGGCACAACGTGGCTCTACCAACTAGAAACCATCTGAATTGAGTTGAAAATAGAATTTAGGCCAAAGGCCAAGCACTGGTAACTATGAGGTCACTCAGCGCTGAAATGGAAATTGACAGTAAAAGGTTTGAAAGGTGTAATAGGAGGAAAACTTCAAAGCAGTTGCACTATGAATCAAGTGTTAGGGGAGGGTGGAAAGTAAGATGAAGGGAGAGAATATGAAAGAAGGTAAAGTAAAAGGAACGAAATTGGTTGCAGCTAGGGGCCGAATGCACGCTGCAAAAACTTACGTAATGCATACAGTGTACCGCATGAGGTCCACTGACGGCACTAGCCCCCTACGGTGTGGAAACCATCTGTAACTAGTCTTGTGCAGTAAGTTCCAGAAGTGAAGCGACAAATTTCAGAGGATTTCGTTCGAAATTCATTAACTGGCAACTACAACACGTAGCTGAAAAACTTATTTTTTTCTACAGTGAAAGCTCTATCAAGCAAAATAAAGCTAACATATAATGCACAAATATCAAATCTATGATATTTATAACAATCATAAGAAAAAATTACGGCAATAGTAATTATTTTAATGTATAGTAATTACTTCAAACTATAGAAACGAAACAATTTGAAATTTTCGTTCAACACAAGATTACCAACATTACCCATGTAAATTTCGAGCAATGTGGAAACAAATCTTTAATATCATAGTGTATTATCAATTAATTTAGTGAAGATGCATAAAACCATGCAAGTATCAACTGAATGTGCAAGTATCAACTGAATGTAAAGTGAAAATCTCAGCCACATTAAACATAATCAACCATGAATGCACCTAGATTCAACAGAGAAGTTGGGTATGGTTGGTAGTTCTGATTTTACCCTCTAGGACCGAGCATTAAACATCATCTTCGAGAAAGGCTCTACCTTCAAATGACTAGGCTTAGTTCCGGGCATAGCAAGGCTTACAATGCAGGGCCACTGTCTGTTATTTAGGCAAAGATAGAACCATTAGGACCGACACCAGGACCTGTCCTTGCACCTGGGAAACAGATTCGTTATATAAAAAATAAGATAGACGGTCGCAAGCAACCAGAACAACCGTAAAATCACCACCTGGTTAAGTAGGAAGACGGCAGACCCCAACCACCCCTCCCCCCCCTCTATCTCTACCTCTACTCACAATCCTAACTCCTCCTTTTTCACTTCAACTTTTCACCTCAAATCTTCTAATCATACTCCAACGTGAAATTTAAGAATGAATTTGCGTAAGTGGGCGTATCATAAGGGAGTGATATCACCCAAATTCATTATTTCCACGGGTAAACTGTAATCAGTTCGATTCACTCAAGCATTATTGTATAACAGAAATTTATGAGCTTTTTGGGGATCTATCTATCTATCTATCTATCTATCTATCTATATATATATATATATATATATATATATATATATATATATATATATATATTATATGTATATATAAAGAAACACCCGAACATGACCAATAGGCCTAGTGCTCGATTCTTAAAACAGGCCTCTGGTATTCCTGACTAGATAAAAAGGTCCTGAGAGAGAGAGAGAGAGAGAGAGAATGAGAGGAGAGAGAGACGAGAGAGCGAGAGGAGAGAGAGAGAGAGAGAGAGAGAGAGCATAACAGGAGATACTCGAATTAAAATAATGCTCGCCAAGCATATTCACACTTCGGATTGGATCGTATGGACAAGAGTAGTCTCACTTATGCACTGAAAAAAAAAGGTGGAAACCTACGAAAATACTTGCTTAATGAGACCCTGAATGCAATTCCACATGCAAACCTTTGCACAATTGAGGAATTCTATGAAATTATAACTAACAAGCAGGAAAATATATTTCCTTGATTCTTGAATAAGCCTAACCATGTAGCTAATGCTAAACGCGCATATTACTTGGATTTCGGTTTTGTGTTTTCACACCAACTTGTCTTATTTATATTTCATTTACTCAAATGCTAAACTTCTTTGTGCTTTACCAAAAGAAATCATAATAACAATCGATATAACGCTATAGAAGTAGAAAGTTAATTTACAAATCATATTAGGCCAATGCTTATGCACTCGGTTCCTGCTGCCACTCAATGGTGAACACTTGATATCACACCATTTTTGCAAGAAACCACAGACGTTTTGTTTTTTCTATGTAATTGGGAAACAATTTTTCCTTTTTTTTTTCGGTTTTTTTTTTCCCTTTTTAATAAGCAATTATTGAACTAACACTGATCATTCACACGGGAAATACTTTCTGTGCTTCTATAGTTAATCACTGATACGTATCATCAGACAGAGAGAATGACAATAATTGGAATAAAATATGCTAACTGGCAACCGCACGAAAATTTCTAAAGTACGATCAATTCTGAAATTTGTCGCTTCACTTCTGGAACTTACTGTACCAGGTCGATTTATTAGCTGATTTTTCTCCTGTGACTATCGACTCCAGTGTAAGCAGTTTCTCGCGCAGAATGGAAAACTCACTTCTTGAATGCAGCTGCTTGAGAACATCATGTTCTGTTTCTAGCTTGTAGAAAGCGCCCTCGACGTTCACGACAAACTGCAAGAACGCTTCTTGGATCACAGCGACCTCTGTCGACCGACATCTGGTATAAGGATGTGTGAAATATCTCCAACTTTCGCTGGTGGGAATTTTGCGTCTGATTTCTTAGGCATCTTCGCACCTTGAACTTGCAAACTAACGTGAGCTAATGACTTCTTCTTCCTGATTTCTTGTTATTGAGACAGTCTGCAAGTCATTTTCCCTCAGTACCCTTCGTCTGCTACGTTGCTTATTCCACACATTGCAAGGACATCTTTGCCGCAGGACCCACAAACATGAGCTGAACTACTCTCTCTTTGACACACCACACACAATCTTTTCGCATTATTGGACTTTCCGAGGGTTCCACCACCACCACGGTAGCAGCTTCATTGCCGGAGGCAGTCCCTTGCATTTATAGCATACCCCATTTCTTGTACGTTTTCGAGGTCTAAAGGCCCCCATACACTGAACGATTGTCTGAACGACTGTCTGTATCGTTCGCAAAAACACTGTGTATGGGCTTGTCTGAATGCAAAAGTGGGCGGAGCTTCGTGTATGAACGATTTCAGCGGGAATCTGTCACGACCAGGTTGCTGGCTTGCGACTTAAGTCTGTCATACACAGGTCGTTCAATGTATGGGTTTGTCTTTTGTCTGCCGATATAACGCTATGGCGCGCGTCTCTTCTAGAGATGATGCCAAGTCTTCTCGAGACAAAATCTTTGTTCAGACTGAAATCGGTGCGGAGATCATTCATACTGTTTGAATAGTGTGTGTGTGGGTAGATAACGACAATCGTTCAGTATATGGGGGCCTTGAGTCTGTAACCAAGTTGTCGACAACCTATAGTACCCAGGGAGGTGAAGGAGACGTCAGTTCTTCAGACAAACTTATAATAAAAACATACACGGGAGCGATACCGAAGCTCGAGTCTCAAAGACACCAAGGTTACAAGGGAACAAGCAATAAGGATTGTTACCTCAAGACACCAAGGCTACGAGGGAACAAGCAATAAGGATTGTTATCTGTTATCCCCCGCCGTCCTTTTTTGTTTTACTTCGTTAAACAAACAGAGATCTATACAGAAGTTACTGATTATAATAAAGTGGATAAAATATAGCATTTCACAATAAAAGAACTATAATAGTCTACCTCGCATACAACATTCCATTGCATAAATATCTAAGAATTGCAAAAGAAATTACACATATATTTAAAACCTGTTTCCCTTCTCTTTAATTTTAACATTTTCTAGCCTGAACTCATCGTTTTTAAAAATGAACAAGATTGTCTTCATTTAAAGCCATTCTAAGTCTTCCCCTAAACTAAGACATCCACCATGTCATCACTCTCTTTATTTTCCTTTGTTAATATGTCTGCTATCATGTCTTTAGTATTCAGCCAACTATATGATTGTACCTCTTTATGAATTAGTTTCTCCTTCAAGTCTGCCACTGCGTTTCTTAACAATTTTCTTTCTACCTGTTTTGATGAGGCTATACTTTCCAGTGTTAGTCTGCTGTCCGTGAACAGCTTTACTGGGATTGTTCCTCCTTTTTCTCCAAACATAAGTTGTTCAACACTTTTTGCTAAATAAACACTGTCATCTACTAATTTAGTTAAGTTCCTCGTTTCGCGTCTTTGGCCGAATGGCAAACTTGTTTGATGGTTTTTGTTTTCCAATATATAGGAGCTACTATATCAGTTTTCTTGTTTCCCATTAAAATCAAGTTACCCCCAATTGACTTTGAGTCACATCTGTAACTCGCATCGCGAGGCCATAAATTTTCAGGTCTTCTTTCTTCCTATTTTACCGAACTTTATTTTGCTTTCTCTTGATTTATTTTCTTAACAATTTTGTTTACTCTCTTTAGGTCACCGATCGTAGCATCTTTACTTTTCATAGACATGTTCAATCCAACAATAGCCAAGTCGGGTCGGACATTTTCCGCCAACCACTGGATTTTTCCTGCATACTTCCTGTAAACTTGATATTCGGTTTTTGTTAGAGTTTTTTTCGTCATTTCCAATTTTCCTTATTTCTTTGATTTCCTCAATAGATTGGGCATAATCCTCCATGCTTACTTCTATTCCTTCTCTTGTTTTAACTATATCAATCCCTGTAAATCTGAATTCGGATAACTCCACCTTAGAAATCGTAAAATTTTTCATTAAAAGATCCTTGATCATATCCACAAATTCTCTTTTTCCGGAAATCGAAAAATCATCAACATGACATAAAATCATACCAAGTAATGCCGATCCTCCGTCATGGAGGTAGTAGAAGGCGTTATCTCCATGCAGTGTTTTCATTCCTCTTGCTTTAAAAATCTTGTCTACTTTAAGCCAAAATCTCCTACCTGCGTCTTCAAGCCATAGATTGGCTTGTTCAGTTTCCAAATGGTTCCTTCCTTTTTTAAATCTTTGGGTGGTTCAACAAACACATCACGCTCAAGCTTTTCGGCCTGTAAGAAAGCTGCTGAAATGTCGACGCTCTCCAGTTCAAATCCTTCATTAGCCGATACTGCGATGAAAGTCTTGAAAGACTCTATCAAGGCGGTTGGGGAATCTGATTTTGGTTTCTCCGTTTCCTGGAATCCTCTAGCAACTAACCTTGCTTTTATTTTGGTCTTCTGCCCATCTTGTCTCTCTTTTTCTGTTATGACCCACCTTGAACCAATTTTCTCTTGTCCTGTATCTTTTACTTCTTCAAATGCTTCATAATACTCAAAATTTTCAAGTTCTTTTTCTTTAGCGTTTATAACTTCAGGCTCATGATGACGACTCTTTGGAACTTCTACTACATATGTGGTTTTTACCTTCTACTAAGGCACTCGTCATTTGACATTTCATCCAGTAAGTACCAATGTTATCTAGTTCGACATTTTCTTTAGTCTCTCTTACTTCAGTTTCTTCTTCTTTTTCATTAATCAGATATTTCCAGTCCCTTATTTCATTTTCGAAGTCAACTTCATAGTTTTACCTCCCTCTAGTTTTATGAAGCACACGAATTTGCGCTTGGAGTTAGGTTTGTTCACTTCAGTCACTTTTCCCTTGTATTCCTCTCCATTCTTGAAGGTCATAGTTATAATTTTACTTTTCTTCGGTCTTTTTTCAGATGGAAGATGATCTTTCACGGTCATTTTGTCATAATTCTCTTCTGCCAAATCAGGTTTACTAATAACAACTGTCGCTTCTTCTCTCTTTTCTAAGTTAATTTCTTCACTCTCGGACAGGTCAGTAAGAGCTGCCTCATCCTTCGACGCAATCTCATCTTTTTTTCTCATGAGCTGAAGTCCTTAACGTTCCGTAAGGTTGTAAGTGACAAGAAGCTACCTTTTTTCATATCTCCATTTGCTAAAATCCATACACTTCTCCCTCCATCTTTTCCACCGTAGCGGGACCAAACCAATGTTTTCCACCTTTGTGCTGGTTAAAATACTTTCTCCCCAGGTGTATATAGATAATCATTAAAAGACGCATTTCTTGAGTTTAAGGCAATTTTCAACTTTTCACCATACTCAATTTCTCTATACTTCTTATTCACTTCTTTTTGATTTTCAATATGTCTTCTGACTGCTTCTGACTCAGAGATTAAAGATTCGGTAGCTACATTCCATTGTTATACCAGGAACTACTACAGCTCTCCCAGTGAGTAACGTAATGGGGCATATCCTTTCACTGTTATGTTAGTATTATGACACCAGGCCGCTTTTGAAACTGCTTCATCTAATGTAATTCTATCATTCTCCTCCATCACTTTCTTCACAGCGCTGTAATGATTTCGTTCGTTCAAACCATTACTCCAAGGGGAATATGTTGGGCCAAACCTGATCGTAATTCCCATTGCAGAAGCCAAACTTTCCATTCCTTATTTTGAAATTCTGATCCATTGTCTGCCCAAAATCCCTCAGTAGGATATCCGTATTTCTCGCACCAGTTCTGAGTGATGGCATGCAAAACAGTGACTGCTTCTTTGTTCTTGAGCACAACTCCACTTATTAATTTTGTGAAGGCGTCTACCATCCACAGAATGTTATTCTCCTTCACTTGCTTTAGGTCAACAGTGACCTTTTGATTAAATTCCGTCACTGTTGGGATGGCAACTTTTGGTATGCCTAATGATTTTTTAATACTTTTGGCAGGGTATTTATATACATTCATTAACAACTTTCTTAATAATCTTTTTTGGTTCGGTTGGTTATTACTCCTGCCAATGTGAACAAATGGAGGAGTTGAATTTCTCCCTTGTGGCCAGTACCAGATGTACCCTTTTTACTCTTTTTTATACTCTGATATCTCTTTATTGCTTTCCAGTTCTTGACAAACATTACAATCTCTTCTTCGCTACATTCTTTATTGGTTTTTTTCCCTTAAGACAACAGCAAGATGGTACCTTTAGTGGTTATCAAATCTATTTCTAGGTTTGGAACCAAGCTTCTGATAAACTAGTTTTTCCTTTCCTCTCTCATAATCCTGAGAGGCACTCCATTTCTGGAGTTGTTCTTTTAGAACACAAAAAAGGGATATTAGCTTCAATAGCATAAATTTGCACTCTTAGTCTACTGAACTCTGTTCCATTTTTGTCTTTCCCTTTAATTATCAGTGGAACTTCAAACATTTTGTGGCATTCATAAACTTTGCTTGGTCCAAATTTGAACTTTTTCTTTTCTATTCTTTTAACATTAACTTGCCCTTTTCCAAATTGATTTTTTTCAGATATTCTTCTATCCATTTAATTCCTGCCACATTTTTGGGTGCACCATTGTCAATAATCATCTCAAGTTTCATTTATTTCATCCGTAAAGTAAATTTCAGGCATTTCTACTTCTCCTCTCTCATCTTCAACACTCACAAATCTGATGTTACTTAATCTATTCAGACAGCATTCATTCTACACCTTTTCTCTCTCGATTCTGATCTGAGCCTCCTGCCGCCCTCCAACGGACGATTTTGCCGATTCCTTTCAAACTCTTCAGGATCTTCACTTCTCCTTTCTGAAGGTTCTCTTCGTTTAAAAGGAGTCTATTCTGTTTCGGTTTCTATCTCCAGATCGAGAGTAATATCTTCTACTCTGATATCTGCTTCCTGACTCTCTCATGTTTTGGCTTCTGTCTCTCGAACGAGAGTATGGTCTCCTATTTCTTTGCATATCATTTGATCTAGATGTAGATCTTTGTCTATTTGTATAAAATACGTCCAATTCCTTTTCGGGTCTTTGGTTTTCTATCTTTAGTTCCTTGAACTCCTTTTTACATATTTCTATTGTCACTTTATCTTCTACATTTTTTTAGTTGTTTCATAATTGAAATTTTTTCTGTTGTTTCTAATTTAGACTTATCTAAAAACAAAACTGTAGTCCATACTTCCACTGTGATCCAAAGGAGTTTGCTCTATCCATTTTCCACTAAAAGATTCTCGAATCTATTCAGATACTCTTCACCTGTTTCCTTATCTTTCTGTTCAAATTTTTTGTATTTCAGAAACCATTCAGACATTTTTTCCAAGATTGTTTTTTCAATTTACCTTTCAGCAAGTTTATCACGTCTTCAATGATAGTTACACTATTAGTGTTTACTTTTTCTATAACTTCTCTTGACACAAATTCTGATAAAACCTCCAAATCTCTTTGTTGTCTTTAAACTATCCACTAATTCGAAAAAATTTTTGAATTGGAGGAATGGTTGTCTGTGAATCCCATAGCCTTAGTTGATGGCAATAACTTTCAATCCTGGCCATTAGTCCAGATTGGAGCTTTCCGATTTTAACTAAATTAACATGGTTATTTCCACTTCCAAATTGGTTTATCTCAAAATTAGTTTCAATGATTTTCAATAATTTGTCTAGTCTTTCATCCATATCACTCTTTTCATACATTATCCTGTTTGTTTCTCTACCGAAATCCCACTTTTTGTGAAAGTTTTTCTGATGCGAAATATTGGTTGCTCTGTTTTTAAATAGTTTATTACACTGTCCACAAATTCTAGCCTCATACCTTTGATCTAACTGGTTTTTTTGCTGCCTCAAAAAGTTCATTTGTTTCTAGCCACCGTTTTACCTGTTCCACTTCACCTAAATTCAACTCATTATTTTCATACTTGCTCTCATCTCCATTTTCTTTATGTCCCAATACCGGGCCTTTACACTTACGACAAAATTTGAAAATAAAATTTCCAGCATTGTCTATGGTTCCAAAGTTGCCGGTCGGGTCAACTGGTTCATAAGCTCACTTTCATCCTCAATGTATCCTGGTAAGGAAACTGCAGAGTATTCTGAAGACGCCATCATTCCTCGTGAGGGGAAAAAATATATATCAACAATTTCCGATTATAACTGTCCACTTTATTGTTGATTGTAACATCAGGGTTTCAAGGTTTCTTCCAGATCCCCAAGCTCTCACAAACACTCAAAACAGCAAAGGATTAAGCTACTGTGAAGACTCGTAATTACCATTCTTCGGCTCACACAACTTCAGGACTCAGGTCGTCTGCCTCACCATGTATCAACAGTTCAGCATCATCACAACAAATTTGTTTTCTTCATCTATCCATGATATCTGCTCCCCGAAGCACTCTGGTCGACAGAACCAATACGCCCTTTCCAGTTCATAAGCCGAAAATCCATTCGGTTTTCCTTTCGCAGACGGCTTCACATTTGCGGCATCTTACACACAGAACTTCCGGATTACTCCCCCTCCCCGATGTTCGGGAACTTTTAGCTGCTCATCATTTTTTTTTTTTTTTAACTTTCGTAGTAAAATTCAATCTCCAAGACGATCGCCGCAGTCCCTCAAACCACGCTCTGCTACCATTTAGTACCCAGGGAGGTGAAGGAGACGTCAGTTCTTCAGACAGGAACTTTATTAATTAAAACATACACGGGAGCGATACCGAAGCTCGAGTCTCAAAGACACCAAGGTTACAAGGGAACAAGCAATAAGGATTGTTACCTCAAGACACCAAGGATACGAGGGAACAAGCAATAAGAATTGTTATCTGTTACAACCTCTCTGGGAAGATTGGAGGTACTCAGCCCACTCTTGCTTTACAGCCATCCATAGCCTGATATGGCCACTGCCGAATGCCTTTGTGAAAAGAACGATTTTTCATGAATTGAATAAATCGGAGACTCTCAGCCCAACGTGATGATTCATTTGTCTGCATCCATGTCACCATCACATTCTGAACATCCTGGTTGGCGCGTTCGACGGAACCTTGGCTTCGGCTTTGTCTCGGTCAGGATACTCTGTTAATCC
Organism: Macrobrachium nipponense; assembly: GCF_015104395.2. NCBI lineage: Eukaryota > Metazoa > Arthropoda > Malacostraca > Decapoda > Palaemonidae > Macrobrachium > Macrobrachium nipponense. Next base: position 84,526,483 of record NC_061107.1, on the reverse strand, counting down.
TGGTCTTGGTTTTCCGTGTACCAGTTTTAGTTCAGGCCATTTGTTCCGGACAGTCTTGCATCACCACTTCGCATTTGGCCAGAGATTTCCCGCCACTCGGCGAAATTGCCGTTCATTCAAGTAACCGGACCTTGGCCACACGTCTCGGCCACTTTGGTCGATTTCGGTAGTCCGGAGTTCGATTCCCCGCTCTGCCAACGTGGAATCAGAGGAATGTGTTTCTCGTGATTAAAAGTGAATTACTTGAAACAATGTGGTTCGGATCCCACAATAAGCTGTAGGTCCCGTTGCTAAGTAACTTATTGGTTCCAAACCACGTAAAATATCTAATCCTTCGGGCCAGCCTTAGGAGAGCTATAATCGGCTCGGTGGTCTGGTTAAACTAAAATATACTTCGGGTTTTGACTAACATATATTAATAGACAGAATTTACATATACTTGATTCAATCTACCCTCTGGATCTCTCCTCTGAAAACTTGCGTCTCCCATCCGGTCCCAAGCCTCGTACACTATAAAACCGACTTGCAACAAACCTTAGTGGTGTGTTGCATGAGTTAATGGATCATAATGAGACCCACGCAGAAGCCAACCAAGTGTCTGGACCATCTGAAGTGACAATCACTGAGGTAAAGCCTGTCCTGTCAGCTCCACACGGAACACCAATGAAGACGACCAATTTTCTGTGTTTCTTAAAGATTATTAACAGCGGCAGTTTCTTTCTATCAGCTTATCTATTTATTAATTTGCTTTTTTTTCTTTTTAACGAGTGAGAGATCTTTTTTTTTCTCTCTCTCTATTTCTCCTTACCTTCTCTTACTTCCTATTGGGCACCATACTCTTTGGAAGCTTGAATTTCAAGTCAGTGGCCTCTGTGGGCTTGGTCCTTATGAATAGGATTCATCATTTGAATAATATATAATAATAACTCTGTTAATTAAGTTGACGTTGCAGAGCTAAGCTGAAATCTAAGAATTCTTTTTTTTTTTTTTTTTTTTTTTTTTGTTTTTTTTTTTTTTTTTTTTTTGGGGGGGGTGGGGGGGTTTTAAAAACGTTAAAAAAAACTATTCATAATGTTGGGATGTTACCTAATGTTTGTGGTATATAATTACTATAATTATCTTATACTCATTTGCAATTCGCTGCTGCATAACCGCGATTGCATTTTTTCTTTCTCATTGGTTTGGAAAAAAAAATTGTTTTTACAACGACGCCAATAAAAAAAATAAGGAATCAGTGGAGGCATGAATCATATTCACACATGAACGCATTTCCTAATAGGCAGCGGCCTTCGGTCTATCAAGGAGTCAACCGAAGCAAATAATACATGAGTACAGTGCTCTTAATCATAGGAAGTTCTACGAAAACCAATTGATGCATGCTCTAAGCATCACTGTTACTTAAGAGAGGATTTCCGTACAATAATAATAATAAAAAAATAAATAAATAATTAAAAAATAAACTTTCCAGCGTATTTTGGCTCACAGGTAAAAAATATTCCCATCCACCCAATTCACAAGTTCACAAGAACATGAACGAGGCCAAATTATATAATATATAAAGTATAAATACTCGATTACACACATATTACATACATATACATAAACAAAAATATTACATTTTTTTTATAAAAATGTACGGTTTACCCCTTTTTAGAGGCCCATGCTTGAAGGACATAACGTCGTTAGCCCACGCCCTTTTCTTGACCTCATTTAAATTTGGGTTGACTGGTGAGCTGCAAGCCTGGATCGACCACGGACCTTGCAATTGTGCGCAGTTTGGTGAAAATCACAATAAACGCGCTACTTCTCGATTCCTAGAGAAGTTATGAGGTCACTCTGGCTACTACTATTGCAATTTGATACAGTATATGGGACGACCAAATTTGTTCCACTGGATTAGAGGCTTCGTAATGACAATTCTGTTTTCCTTGATTCGCCTGCTCTGCGACTTCACTTTTCTTTCTTTCTTTCTTCCTACCCCCAAAAAACATGCAAGAATCTACTCTGCTTCCATTACCACACCATCTAGCCATGGCAATATTCACCGCTCTATAATCCTGGGTATCCTTTTAATCCCTCGCAGCTTCACTCCTGCTCACGTTTAGTCTCGACTTCTTCCTCCTCCCCTGTGGACGTCAG
>NC_061107.1:84516844-84521844 GCF_015104395.2 Macrobrachium nipponense | reverse complement strand
GTCCAAGCTTCGGAATATGTGACGCAAAGACCCCTCCTTAAGAATACCTGAATTACTGAGAAATTCACAATCTCGTGAAAAACTGTAAAACTACTTGCGTAATAAATCCACAATTATATAGCACACTGTATTATTAAGTAATAGACACATGCAAAGACTTTCGAACACCTGATCGGTGTTTCTCATCAGTGTTTACGTTAAAATATGTAAATACAAACGGTGTTCGGAATTCTTTGCTTTTCTCGTTTACAAAGGAATACATTTCACTGGGCAATTTTGGATTTTTATTACATAATATCTGTATTACTCTCATTTTTTTGTGCCAAGGTATGGGTACACCAGTCAACATACGATATAATTGACACAATGAGACTTGGGAAGAACGGGACTAACAGTGTACAAAGATGGAAACCTAGGTAGCTGACGATTGTGGATGACATATGACCTAGTTGGGTCGAGGTCATGCGAGGCGGCCACCTGTATACACATGGAAAGAGAGGACAAGTCAAGGATGCGGAGGAACCAAGGTGACCTTGAAATGGTTGTGTTTGTTTGTATGGTGCTTTTACGTTGCATGGAACCAGCGGTTATTCAGCAACGTGACCAACGGCTTTACGTGACTTCCGAACTACGTCGAGAGTGAACTTCTATCACTAGAAATACACATCTCTCACACCTCAATGGAATGCCCGAGAATCGAACACGCTGTCACCAAGGTGGCAGGGTAAGACCAAACCGATCACGCCACTGAGGCGCGTTTGAAATGGTTGTGGTACACCTATGTGGGATCTGGTTATGGGAGTCAAAGTGTAACCGAACGGCAGTGTAGGACGTGTAAGCTCACTCCCATTTTTTTTTTTTTTTTTTTTTTTTTTGTAAAGAAATTATCAGTGACCAAGGAGAAAGTAGGATTAAAGACAACTTAGAAGTGAACTAGAATATAGAATTTAAGCTTAAGAAAGGCCTAGCTCTGGGACCTATTCATTCAGCGTTGAAATAGAGAAACTCAGAGTAAAGGCTTGGAAGGCGTAGCAGGAGGAAAATCTCGCATTTGCACTATGAAACAATTATTAGGAGAGGGTGGGAAAAACAATATAAAGAATAGAATATGAACGGAGGTACAGTAACAGGACTGAAAGGAGTAGGGCAGCTAAGGGCCGAAGGAACGCTACAAAAGAAACATAGGTAATGCCTACAAGGTGCACTGACGGCACTACTCCCCTTCGGTTTAACCTGTGTGATTATTTCAAAACTACAAAATGTACCGGGAAAGAACACGATTAAATACTTGACAAACACAGACTCCAGAGAGCTTCGTTTCAATCCTAACATCAGTAAGCATGAAACCTTATTTCACTTATGAAATAGAAATCGCTACCATTGTTATAAAACCGGACAACAGTCTACAGTTAAACCATGCTGGTAGCTCATGCAAGTCAGCTCTAGGATAATTTTCTTATTTCCTCGACGGTATGTAATATAAACGACTCTCTCTCTCTCTCTCTCTCTCTCTCTCTCTCTCTCTCTCTCTCTCTCTCTCTCTCTCTCTCTCTCTCTCTCTCAGCCTCACACAAACACACGGCACTCGCGGATACAGAAAATGAAAATGATTTAGCTTTGATGTAATTTTTTCTAATTGTTCAAATAAAATAATCGACCTCTATCTCTGTCAATCTCTCTCTCTCTCTCTCAAATGATGCAAAACCCGCTACACTAAAATTAAAAAGAGCACAATGACACAGTTCAAGGGAAGAGTGAGTTGATCACAAATTACAAATGTAATTATCCACTGCCTTTGTATTCGCTAACGGCGCTTTTGCTAACTGGGCAGGAATAAGAAAAGAAGCCCCACTGCTCATCCACACACTGCACGTGCTGTGGGTCTGTACAAGGAAATATACCTCTAGGACAAGTGAGAGTGAAAACTATCCAACGCAGGCTGGAACACACTTGGAACAAGTAAAGGGATTTTGCCTCGAAATGAGATTATCAATCTTGGCAAGTTGGGAGAAGTATAATAATATAATGACGACATAATGACGCAACGGCTTAAGACGACGCTATTTTGATTGTTAATCTTGACCAGATGGGAAGAGAAGTATAATATAATGATGACATAATGACGCCAACAGCTTAAGACGACACTATTTTGATTGTTAATCTTGGCCAGTTGGGAGGATAAGTATAATATAGTGATAACATAATGACGCAACAGCTTATGACGACGCTATTTTTCGTAAAAAAACATCCAGGAAAAAATTTCACTGAATCTGCATCATGTTCCGTTTTAAATTTTCGTACTGATAAGGTACTACCGGAAGAACAAAATCCAAACATGAACAGAGCATGTTCACCCGTGCAACATAAGCAAATTCTGTATACACATCCAAACTAACTATATTATTATTATTATTATTATTATTATTATTATTATTATTATTATTCAGAAGATGAACCCTATTCATATGGAACAAGGCCACATGGGCCATACACCTGACATTCATCCATGCTTCCATAGAAGATGGTGTTTATTTGAAAGAAGTAACAAGGGGGTAATGGGAAATATACAGAAAGATGATATCAGGTACTGTAAAAGCTAAAATAAACCAACAAATCATTATATATATAGATAAAATTTAAGTAAATTACTAAAATACAAAGAGAATGGATCTTCGTTTGAACTTTCCAGGTTCCAGTTAAACATCCTCAAAGAGAGAGAGAGAGAGAGAGAGAGAGAGAGAGAGAGAGAATGATGACATAAGTAACAACTAAACAATGCTGATAATTACACGATACTTAATATTCACATCGGACCTCTCCCATTATGTGGCCATTCTCTCAGCCACATCATGACCTACCCTAAATGATGTATTCGGGAAAATAAATATAAACTTGTAGAGAGGAAGTTAAAAAAAAAAACTCTCATAGAAACCTTTAAAAAATAATCCTGCAGATGAACCTTCAAAAAACACGCATAGGAACCTTTAAAATAATCCTCCAAGGAAACTTTAAAAACTTCGCCGAGGAACCTTAAAAAAAACCCTCCAAGGAACCTTAAAAAAAACTTCAGAAAGGAATTCTCCAAGGAATCTAATAAAAAAAATACTCACAGAGGAACCTTTAAAAAAATCCTGCAGAGGAACCTAAAAGAAAAAAAAAATATTGAAAAAAAAATCGCAGACGAACCTTTAAAAAAAAACTCTGCAGAGAAACCTAAAATAACAAAACTCGCAGAGGAACCTTACAGAATAGATCTCGGCGGAACCTTTAAAAATACTCAGAGAAAAAAACACACGATGAGGAAGCTTCTCAACTTACCAAACTGAGCCGCGACAACGTTGAAAACAACAACAACAACAACAAGTGAGAGAGAAGAGGAAATGAAGGGAAAACACAAACCGTCCTCTGACCTTCACTGAACGCAAAGCATAACGAAGCTACCTCCCGTTGCTCATAACAGTGATACAGCCTATTCAGTACATACGCTCGGGCCCACCCGCGCGCGCGCAAACGAATGCAATGTGTTTTGTTTGCCTAGGCAGTGGCTGACAAGATTTATTACAACATCCAAAGTAAAAATGCAACAACCTGATCCCCTTCCTCTATCTGTGGCGATCATGCTGATATATACACCTTTCATAACTATCGCACAGATATTGCAATGCTTATAAATACAATATTCATAATACAGAGAGAGAGAGAGAGAGAGAGAGAGAGAGAGAGAGAGAGAGAGAGAGAGAGAGAGAGAGAGAGAGAGAGAGCGGAAGTGACCTCCACAACACTTCCATTACAATCGGCTCTGACGTTTAACAGGGCCACAATGACAAATTTTTTTTTTTTTTTAATTCTGCATCCGGTTATACTACTGCCACGGTTTGAGAGGACCACTGACGAGAGAGAGAGAGAGAGAGAGAGAGAGAGAGAGAGAGAGTCTGATGACAAAGCATCTTTTCTTTGTGGTTTGCAACGCAACGACGAAACTAACTTTCCTCCAAGATATTTATCGTCCTTCGGAGTCGGAGGGGAGTGTGATACCTACACCAGCGTCTGTTTCTCCCGATATTACTCCATTACACCAAGGTGGTTTCTGATTTTATCGATTCATCATGAACACGCGAGTTCACCGCAACACAGAAAGACTGAATTGCAGCAACCTTGACGGCGCAGCCTGCTGCTGCTTCTGTTGCTGCTGCTGCTGCTGCTGCTGCTGCTGCTGCTGCTGCTGCTAAACGAGACGGAAACTAAAGAACCAACCAAAGAAAACACTATAGTAGATTCCCATCAACTGTGCATCTGATGTCTAGGCCAGTTGATAAGCCAGTCACAGGGCTGGAAAGTAAACTCTCAGTCTCTCGAAAGAGTTCACATCGACACGATGTATGTTTCCACCTTTCCTGAGGGATACGTCTTTCAAGATTATCCCTCAGGAGAGGTAGAACATACATCCAGCCCTGTGACTGGCTTATCAACAGCCAATCAGGAGCGTCGTAAGGGACTGGCCTAGGCGTCAGATGCAAGGGTGATGGGGATCTACTATAGTGATGCGGTAGAAGTCAGAGGCTAGCAACTACCAGAATAGAATAGAATATTGACATAGAATAATTAACACCTATGATGAAGTTATTCAGCGCTGAACTGACAGTAAAAAGGTTTGACAGGAAGAAAACTTCGTAGTTGCACTACGAATCAACTATTAGACGGGGGTGAAAAGTAAGATAGAGCATGCACGAATGTACAGTAAAACTAACGAAAGATGCTGCAGCTAGGGACCGAAGGGACGCTGCAACGAACCTTAAGTAACGCCTACAGTGCACCGCGTGAGGTAAACTGATGGCAGTACCACCCCCCCCCCCCCACCAAAACGAAAACCGGATAAAAACTAATGGTGATAATCTAAGAACCAAAAGCTGTATAAGAAAACATGGCAGCTAAGACAGACGTATCCATAAGCGAGGGAGGAGGAGGAGGAGGAGGAGGAGGGGAGGAGGAGGAGGAGGAGG
>NC_061107.1:84466844-84511844 GCF_015104395.2 Macrobrachium nipponense | reverse complement strand
CACACACACACATTCTGTTGCAACCAAAATGGCAATCTTGAAGTTATGTATAATAATAACTAACAATGCTGAACTAAAAGTTAACGGGAGGTGAAAAGAAGTAAGCCACTGGAACGAGAAAGTGAAAGAAATACGGTGTGTGTGTGTGTGTGTGTGTGTGTGTGTGATGTAGACCACGAAGACAGAGCTGCAAGAAAGGCTAAACTGGAAATGCAATACAAAACTTTGGCCAAAGGCCAAGCGCTGGGACCTATGAGGTCATTCAGCACTGAAACGGAAATTGATAGTAAAAGGTTTGAAAGGTGTAACAGGGGGAAACCCTTGCTGTTGCACTATAAACCAATTCTTACAAGAGGGTGGAAAGTAAGATGGGAGAAAGATATGAAAAAAGGCACAGTAAAAGAAACGAAAGGGATTGCAGCTAAGGGCCTGAAGGACGCTGCACAGAACCGTAAGTAATGCTTACAGTGCACCTCATCACTGACGGCATCTAAGAAGAAAAGGGTAAATACTAACGGTCAGGTCAATGGAGTTAGTTCGAGTTTCGTATCTTTTTCTTCCTGAATCCAACACTGATTTACTAAAACGCACAATAAAGCATAGCAGTTATTATCCAAGGGCTAAATGGCGATTTATATATATATACATATATATATATATATATATATATATATATATATAGATAGATAGATAGATAGATAGATATTTTATTTGGATATATACACAAGGAATAAGTTAGAGATAAGACGTAGGAACAGTTTCTAATTCATTTCAGATGGACACCTGTAAAAGGTGGTATCATATTGGGTACAGTCACGTGTGTTTTCAAGTCACTTGACAACCCGGACCGGTATTCAATAGTGTTATATATATATATATATATATATATATTATATATATCTATATATATATATATAAAAACGAAAGGTCTCGACAATCGGAGGAAACCGCAAAAGCACATGCTTAGAAAAATGATCTTGTCACACCCACTAAGTGAGCAAGATCATTACCATCTGCAGATAAATTAATGAATAGTTATCTGCAGATCGCGTCACAGCCACCGGGTGAACAAAATCATTACCATCTGCAGATACATGATTAGATAGTGGTAATGATCCGTAAAAATTAAGACTTGTCTACCAAGTTCATTTTGAGGAATAAGAATATATACCTTTTCCAAATCATTCCCTCATTACCAAGAAGCTATTCCTTAATTACTAAGAAGCTATACTAGTAATCAACATAACAATGAGAAACAATTAGAGAAATAATTAATAGAAGGTCGTACAATATGAAATAAGAATTCGTTAAGTAAAATAGGAATACTTTCGTTCCAGTGGAGGAAATAAAAAATTACTCCAACACTGAAAATATTAGAAAGATACAGTTGCGGTGCACGTAAAATGTACTACCTACTCTAACAGAAGAAATGCCACACAATAATATTTAATACAACGAAACTGGTCCCTAATAAAAAAACAAGCCGCGATCTAAATAAATAAAAAATAAAAAATGCGAAACAGCCAGTTAGACATACAGGATCAACATGAAGAAAGATGATATGCAAAAATAGATCCTGGTGTACTTATATACACGTGACCCTTTTGTTTTTACTAACAATTATATATATATTATAATATATATATATATATTATATATATTTTAATCATTTAATATCCATTTCGGTAAACCTTTGGAATAACTTACATTCAAGGGGAATATATAACTATAATTCCCCTTTTAATGTAAGTTATTCCAAAGGTATAGCGAATTGGATATTAATTTATTTTTTTAATATTTCTGAGGAAAAAAAGGTCACGTGTGTATAAGTATACCAGGATCTATTTTTTGCATCATCTTTCTTCATGTTAATCCTGCCCCAGCAAGGATTCTAAACCAGGGTCTTTGGTTTAGGACTATAGTTGACGTGATCATCCGGCTATAGAGAGAGAGAGAGAGAGAGAGAGAGAGAGAGAGAGAGAGAGAGAGAGAGAGAGAGAATCTGTAATTATCTCAACCTTAGGTGGATATTCAATATTAAGTCTGACCAAACAAAAGCAGGGAGAGGGTTCCAAAGCTTTTCCCAGAGTGCACGTGGGGAAATGTAACGAGCAGGCTGAACTGCCTACAAGCGTTAATGAAGAGAAACACATTAATATAGAGCAAATGTCAAGAGAAACATAACATTCAAAAGAACAAAGAATATAAACAAAATAATTGAGGTGAAGACGGGTTAAGTAACCACTCTGATTGGAGCAACTGGTTGAACATAAGTCTTAGAAGAAGGTTTATTGGCACCTCTGGCCACTCTACTTGCATGGACTTTGTTTGTATGGTGTTTTTACGTTGCATGGAACCAGTGGTTATTCAGCAACGGGACCAACGGCTTTAAGTGACTTCCGAACCACGTCGAGAATGAACTTCTATCACCAAAAATACAAATATCTGACCTCTCAATGGAATGCCCGAGAATCGAACTCACGACCACCGATATGTCAGGCCAAGACCATACCGACCATGCCACTGAGGCGCTCTAATTGCATGGAGACCTCAGTGAATCCACGTATTTCAATTACCACAACTCGAAAACGCCACATACCCAACTGACTGACTGAAGCTAATTGTAAAAAATTATATTTCACATTTAAATGCAAAATAATTTTAATCACTAGCTTCAGTCAGTCGGGAATGACACACGTATGAAACAAGTCGCCATACCATTTTGTCGGTTCCTTGTCATTGACGCCATTATCAAATTTTTATTATTCGTGATAGTATTTCAGTGAATGTTACAGTTTTAGAGTACAACACCGCAGGGAAACTTTATAAGTACAAAAACTTTTGATAGGCAATGGCCTGGTGAAACAATGAATGATACTGATATTCCATAAATGATTTCGTTGATTTGAAAACCAAGTTTTCTGGAGATTATTATGATGATGATGAGTCGGATGGCACCGACAAGAAGGGGGCGGCAACAAGACAGGAAGTCATAATGGAGCAATCGACAGTTCGAAAAATGGACGCCCAATTCTCAGAATCCTACTGGAGGTTTTAATGTTTCAATGTGCTATTATCGGATCATCATCAGGCCACGATACCCACTATCTAATTTACTGATCTTCAACAACACAGAATAATGATTTGATTATTTTTTTTTTACCCAGTTATAAAGACTGCAGCTTGGTGTTTGAACGAAATTTTTCTTTTTTATTTTAGTTTCATTTTCCTTAATTCACACAACAGCTGGGGTCGTGCGCAGTGCACCATATGCATCAGCTTTCAGAAACTCGTGGAAGGAACATGTGGTCAACTGGCGGCAGAATTTCTAGGCCTTTTTTCCAGGATCGTGCAAAATCACGAATATTCTTAATTTTTCCAATGCTTTTTAACAGTGATTTTTTAAATCCATCACCAAACAGTGTGACGATGTTCATCCTATACGATAGTTAGTTCTCTTGTGTAATATTTAGGTGCAACATTATGATCCATCATTACCAAAAAGGAGCTACATCCTGAAAAACACCCTCATAAATGACACAGCACTTGCAAATAAGGACAAATTAGCAACAGTATCATCATAAGTAAATTCACCGTCATCATCAACACACGAATGACCACGGACCTCCCGAAACGAATACTGGGAAAATCGATGACTAAGACCCCAGTCCTCTCCATCCAGGGTGTCCTTGGAAGAGTCAAAACACCATTTAATTACAAACATTTATCATACCTTGAAGGACGAAGTCTTATTGTACTAGTGTGGAGTGGTGATACGTATTAGTCTAATTTGTTCTATTACGAAAAGGTCACGCGAGATATGAAACTATGTTGTTTAATTCATATGAAAACCTTGAAATGTCATGTGTATTTTCTCTTATGAACTCGGTATCTCCAGTATTCCAGGATGGTCTCACACGGAATTTCCTATAAATGAGTGCATGTGCTAACAAGCGCTCACGCACTTCCATATTGATTGAAAACTGAATTACAAACCCACAGAGCTCTGCTTAAATTTGCTTCGAACTTCACGAAGACATATATATACCCTTTGGGTGATCTGGACTTTCTGATTAATCAACAAACACTTTGGGTTGTCTGGACTTTCTGATAAGTATAAAAATAAATCCATTAAGTAATAAAGACTCTATACTACAGCCTACACTTGAATAATTGCTGCATGTCATTTAAAAGCAATTCCAAATAGTATTTAACCTAAACTAACATGTACATTATGATTAACAATCAATATCAAAGATATATTAACAAATATACCACATGAAAAAAAGGGGTAGGCAGGGGGAGGAGTATTAATCAAGGGTTCGAACTTGAGTGAAGGAAGTCCCCAACCCGCTGAGGTCATGGTGTTTCGTCTACGCCACCCTATTTATTTCAAGCGAAAATGCCAAGCATGCTACCCTAAAACAGCTCTCGCTGCATTTTAATATTTTCTTAATTTTTTATATATATATTTATTTATCTATTACGATAATATTATTTTTTTCTAATAACTAATCATCTCTCTGTATTTCCTATTAGTACCTTCTGTTACTTTTTTCAGATGAACAGCATATTCTTTGGATTGTTTGTTTGTTTGTATAGTGTTTTTACGTTGCACGGAACCAGTGGTTATTCAACGACGGGACCAACGGCTTTACGTGACTTCCGAACCAAGTCGAGAGTGAACTTCTATCACCAGAAATACACATCTCTAACCCCTCAGTGGAATGCCGGAGAACTGAACTCGCGGCCACCGAGGTGGCAGGCCAAGACCATACTGATCACGCCACTGAGGTACTGATATCCAAAATGATGTCGGTGTAAATATATACTAAAATTATTTACGAAACGAGAACTTTCGAGAACCTGCTCGATTCTCCTTCTCGATCTGACTGAAATAGTAAAGTTAACATTAAAGTAAACAATTATTATTATTATTATGAAAGTATCCATACAAGTTAAAAAAAAAACAACAAGCTCCCACACAGAAACTATTTTAGGAAGGATAGAAGAACCCAGAGCTTCATTCATGAAGGGATAAAGCAGATCTGAGCGGGAAAAAAACACACACACATAAATCGAATAAGAAGCAACAAATTCATAATTATTAAGGTAGCAGCAGCGTTTGCTACTGTTGAGTAAAATAATCTTCTCCAGCTCAAGTAGCAGGGCGAGCGATGGCATTCCTGGAGAATTTCGTACAGTGCTTATAATCACCCTTATCAGATACCAGTTTAGTCCAGTGATAGTCCATATCGGGCGATAAACCTTGAAAAACAATAGTGAGGGAACTGATCGAGTGACAGCTAAACAATCACATACCTCCCCCTTAGTACAATTTAACCCTATAACAAACATTCGGCTTTCATTTCTTATATGCCCTTAATGCAATCTAAAGTTGTTGGTGCTATTACTATTATCATTATTATTATTATTATGATTATTATTATTCAGAAGATTAAACTTATTCATATAGAACAAGCCCAAAGGGAATATTCAGTTGAAATTCAAACTTCCATAGTATAAGTACAGAAGATGAAACAGAAATAAATCAGTTATGAGAGAGAGAGAGAAGCGTTGGTCTCGACTGCCTTTCCTGCCGAAGTGTAATGGATTACCGATAATGACCAAGGTGTCTGCATGGTTACAATGATCCTCGGCAACCTACATACCATAAAAGGAATGACACTATACTTCCTGAGGTTTCGTCACTAAGTGGACAAACGTGGTTTACGTGGCTTCCGAAGTTCGTTGTTTACAAAATACCTATTTATTATCATCATCATCATCGTCATCATTACGCCGTTACAGTCACTGTTCTTGCGAGTTACAGTAATTGCTCATGTGAGTGACAGTAACATGTTTTCGAAGTTAGGGTTTCAATTAAGAGTTATATTTGAGCTTTGTGTTACTGGAACGAAACTAGTACACAGCGGCTGACTCAATTTAACCTGGCTAATTAAAATGCACTTGAAAATGACATACGCCCTTACAAAGTAATCCTTATCAAAATAATGGAATGGAATATAAAATCGAGGTCAAAGGCCGGGACCTCCTGTGAAGTCATGAAGCGCTGAAAGAGAAATTGAAAGCAAATAAAGTTTTAAAGGTTTAACAGGAGGAAAGCCTCGTGATTGCGCAATGAAGCAATGGTTAGCGAGAGAATGGAAAGTATGATGGAAGAGGGACCATATGAACAGAAGTACCGTAAACGGGATGAAATGGGTTGAAGTTAGGGGCCGATGGGACGCTGCAAAGAACCTTGAAAGACCGGGACCCGTTTGATGCGAGTCTCACACACACACATACAAAATATATATATATATATATATACAATCTCAGAAAACCATGGCCAACTATCAACAAACGCTTCAATAATAAACCCATTAAACTCAGTTCATACTACTCGAAGGAATCCTACATTTCCAATGAAACCAAGATCCTTTGAAGCCCCTAAGGCCACACGACTGTGAGGCGGCGTTTGGAGAGAGAGAGAGAGAGAGAGAGAGAGAGAGAGAGAGAGAGAGAGAGAGAGAGAGAGAGAGAGAGAGAGAGAGAAAGCACGAGTTTTCCCATCTCTATACATCTATACACGGACTAAAAAGATGAATCGGCTTCGGTAACGATAAAATGGTGACAATCATCTTCTGCAGACAGAGTAGTCCTAGAGACTGATTTTTTTTTCAAATGGTGTAAAATTTCATTCAAATTGTACAAAATTTCAATAAAATTTTCCAAATATCAATTAAATTATACAAAATTTCTAATGGAACAAGGGGGCTATAGAACTTCAGACAATACTACCAAGAGAGAGAGAGAGAGAGAGAGAGAGAGAGAGAGAGAGAGAGAGAGAGAGAGAGAGAGAGAGAGAGAGAGAGATTCAAATGATGCAAAAAATACGAGAATCATTATCTTACAACACACACTTCCACAAGATAGAATGTACACATGCGACACCAAGATACACATAGCGAAGAATAGATCAAAATAAACAAATGAGAGCACTTCAAAGCAACGAGAGAGAGAGAGAGAGAGAGAGAGAGAGAGAGAGAGAGAGAGAGAGAGAGAGAGAGAGAGATTTAAATGATGCATAAATACGAGATCATTATCTTACAACACACACTTCCACGAGATAGAATGTACACAGCGAAGAATAGGTCAAAATAAACAAATGAGGGCACTTCAAAGCAACGAGAGAGAGAGAGAGAGAGAGAGAGAGAAGGCCATCTTCAAAGCACCGGATATCGTGGATGATGAACCTACCTTTTGAGAAAGGCTGACATTCCATGACTAGAAGGAAGGATTACAGAAAGCCGTTAAAGATGCCCATTCAAAGTGACTCCTTGTCTTAACAATGCCCTCATTCCCTTCATTACATAACGGGGGCCAGAGAGGGGTGCTACAGAATAGAATTTAGGCCATAGGCTAAGCGCTGGGACCTATGAGGTTACTCAGAACTGAAACTGAGAACAGCAGTCAGAAGGACTGAAAGGTGTAACAAGAGGAAAACCTCGCAGCTGCACTAATAAAGCATTGTTAGGAGAAGGTACAAAGTAAGTTGGAAGGAGAATACGAACGCAGGTACAGTAAAAGGAATGAAAGGGGGCTGCGGCTGGGGGTCAGAGGAACGTTGCAAAGAACTTTTGCCTGCAGAGAACCGCAAGAGGTGCACTGACGGCACTACCCTCCTACGGTAAGAAGGGGCATTATCAGTTTAGAATTATTTCCTATTAAACACACACATATACCTATATGGCTTAATCGCACCGTAGACCATGGGTGAACAGATTCCTAGAACCAAATTGCAACAAAGATATCACAAAAAAAAGTGGGAAAATAAACTTATGAAAACCCGACACAAAGATTATCACAAGCCGAAATCAATGAAGAACCTATCAAAGATAGCAATGCCATAGACGAAACGGTGATTCGTGAAGTTGCTACAATATTAAAGAAATAAATGAAGCCCCGCCCCTCTTCTCTCTCTCTACAAGCCTGTGTATGTCTATGTTATAATATATATATATATATATATATCTATATATTATATATATATATATATATATATATATATATATATATATATATATATATATATATATATATACACACATACATACATACATACATACATACATATACGACATCTACTGCATATCATTATGACAGCTGCAATACGGGACTCTTAATGCGGAACGCTTCAAGCACAAGATGTTTGGGCCGCTTCCAATTCCGCAGAGCCGTCCGCCCTTCGAGTTCACACTCCAAATCACAAAGTCACTTTTCCTCCTACTCCTCCTCCTCTTCCCTCCATGATACTCCTCCTCCCTCCACGATCCTACTACCACTCCTGGAGGCTATTGCGCCAAAGGAGCTGCAATCTCGACGTACACTACATGCTCGGTTCTTCAGCTTTGATTGACACAGTAATCGCTGGCGACCTTCGAGGGTCACCTTGGGCAAGTTGGATGTCAAAGGTGCACAATTAAAACTTCGGGAAAGAGAGAGAGAGAGAGAGAGAGAGAGAGAGAGAGAGAGAGAGAGAGAGAGAGAGAGAGAGAGCACCATCACCAAAGCCTTAGGGAGTTATCTCGTGTCCGAAAGCTTAAAGCAATTGTAAAATCCATAGCTGAACATCGCTATGTAGGTCACTTTCTGCCTCTCTCTCTCTCTCTCTCTCTCTCTCTCTCTCTCTCTCTCTCTCTCTCTCTCTCTCTCACACAAACACATAGCTGCAGCCAAAGGGTGTAAAAATCTACTTTGAATAAGTACAGCATAAAACATGATGTAGGGCAACAAAGGTTGGAAAAACGAAAAGACTATTTTTTATCAAGTAAACACAATCCACAAAAAACACAATAGAAAACTACAGAACTTTTATGCCCCATTTAAAGAGATCAATGGACTCACAAACGACCACTATCACGAAATGAAGGCGCGTTTGGCCTGAACATAACAGGAAATACCTTCCAAATTAATAAAAGCCTAATAGTTTGTATAGAACACCGAGAAGTTAAACAAAAATCTCTACAGGTATAACCGAAAATATCAACACACAACCAAATATAATTAATCGAGTACTTAAGAGAACTTTGGGGTCTATAATAACGAACGGATGAAAACTTGCTCATTCAAGGACTACAGTACAAAATTATTAAAACTTCTTGGGGCTACAGAAAGAACATTTCGCGTTTAACTACAGAGGATGTGCGCGCGCGCGCGCCGGTGAATTATGTAAATGGAATGAAATGGAATATAAAATCTAGGCCAAAGGCCAAGCGCTGGGACCTACGAAGTGATTCAGCGCTGAAAGGGAACTTGAGAGTAGAGGTGGTTATAAAGTTGAAACGGGAGGAAAACCTCGTAGCTGCACTATGAAACAATTGTTAGGAGAGAGAGAGTGCGTGTGTGTATTATGTCAAGAGTGGGTCACAGTCAATAGCGTTTCAAGAAAATGTAACAAGTCACTAACAGGTACGAAGTTGAGCAACAGGCCAGAACTCAAATTGGGCCCATCAGCAAAGGGGACGGGAACCTGTTCTTGCGCACGAGCAGCAAAGAATATAGTAAATCAATCGAACAAGAGTACAAGTTCAACATTTAAATTGACAAAACTCTTAAATTACATTCGATCTCAAGAGGAAAATTGAAGTTCCAACTGCAAGACATCCTCTGGGAGGCTGCTCCACAGTCCAAAAGTGTAAGGAATAAAGGACCTCTTGAAATGAAAAGTTCGACAGCGAGGCACATTAACTGCATATTGGTGTTGCTGCTGTTCAGCAAAGCTGGTCGCTCTCCGCGGGAAAAAGAGGATAAGGGATTAATTGTGAATGTGAAATAGCTCTGTTTAATAAACAACTTATGAACATGAAAGTCTTTATTTTCAATATACAAAATCGCTGAAGTTCCTATGATTGCATTCAACGCACGAACAGCTTTATACCTAGTGCAAGAAGGCATATATACAGTTTCTCTGACAGGGAAACTTTAATCTCTTGAGAAATTTAGACTTTCGAAACGAGGGTAATCAGCATTTAATAACTTCATCCAATGATGTGTGTGTGTGTGTGTGTGTGTGTGTAAGCGGTCATTCAATTCGCAAACGTCCCAGACATGGTGTCTAATTTACAACACATTCGATACCAATTACCATAAGGACGGATGCCTCCAGGCAGAATTGTTGTCTTCAATACGATATAATAGTACTTTGGACAACCAAATCATCATTCTACCTTCATGAATAACTAGGGAAAATACAAAAATATCTAAAAAGTCATGATATACAGCCCCTAAAAGCCTTTCCACGCATTATGTAAGGGTTAAGACCTACCTTCATTAGTATGTGAGGTCTGTCAAATGAAATGACATCCATCAATGTGATATCAAGCAGGTGTGTTAAATTAGATTCCAAGCCCGTTCCCCTCCGCCAGAGGGCCGTTCTACCCTGCCATTCAACCATACATTTCTGGAGAGAGAGAGAGAGAGAGAGAGAGAGAGAGAGAGAGAGAGAGAGAGAGAGAGAGAGAGAGAGAGACTCTTAGTTGGCCCTTTACAATACACTGGTAAGAGTATACCTACATACTGTGAATTTTCTCCTAACCTAGAATTTTTTTAAAATCTGTTTTTTCCTTTCTAAATTAGTTATCGTATTACGTAGGGTAACCTGAAATATTTCAGGTTATGTTTGCTGTTCGGTTAACCATTTTTTTTTACTTCATTATGCAGTTTACGTCCCGTGTGCTTTTGTTTGTTTTAAACAGGGTTATAGGTAAGACGTCGTGTGGCCTCTATGGGATATATTACTAAAACGTGGGTGTAGAGAGACAGTTGACAGTTGATTACCGTTTGGGAGATAGGGAAAAACTGATGTATATATGTATATATACATAAATACATACATACATACATATACATATATATATATATAATTACGGATGGTCCACCCAAAAAAAAGTGGTTACTGCATTAGTATCTTTTTCTCTCTCTTTCCCTTCTCCTGCCACCATTTACTGCCAATTACCAGCAACCAGCTACAGCTGGTGGTGGTGGTGGCCCAGAGGGAACTTCCAATAATCATCTCAGAGAGAGAGAGAGAGAGAGAGAGAGAGAGAGAGAGAGAATCATTATTAACCAATTACGCCCCATCTAAAAGTGCGACGACAGCCATCACCGAAATTGGAGGTTCATTTAACTGCCGGGTGCAAAGCAAGAACTGCCACAGCCTCGCTTTTGTTTTTCCTTCATTAGCTCCACGAAATAAAATAGCTCTCAAAAATTTTTTTATCTCTCTCTCTACACGCCACGACAGCAGCAGCGGCGGCGGTAACAGCCTCCTCCTAGTAACACCCGGCAGGCAATCTCTTCCAGAGTTTCTATTTTAAGTTTTGGAATACTCTTTGCCCGTCTCCGTTTATCGACCGTTACCTTCTGTGCTTTTTAGGCCTCATGTTTTCTCCCACCTCTCGTTCCTTTCCTTAATTTATTTCTTTCTTTGGTAAGGTCGAGTTAGATATATTCAGAAGATGAAGCCTATTCATATGGAATAAGCCCTCAGTGGCAACTGACTTAGAATCCAAGCTTCCAAAGAATATGGTGTTCATTAGGAAGAAGTAAGGAGAGGTAAATGGAAATACAGAGAAAAAGATTCCACTACTTAATATAGAAAAAAGGCGCAGAAGTATTGGATAAAAAGTATTACAATGTAAGGAAAATAGTATTAGGGTTATAATGCATTCAGGGATCTTTTCACCACAAAGTTTTTTTTATTAATAGCCCACCACCCGGCCCCTATCCTTGTACAAGCCCACAGGGGCCACAGACTTGAAATTCAAGCTTCCAAAGCATACGATGTTCGTTTGAGAGAAGTAACAGGCAATATAGAAAAAAAGAGATCACAAAAAAATTAACATCAATAAATAAACAGATAAAAATGTAAGCAAATAATTAAAATACATTAAGAATTGTTTAAGGATATTAATGCATTACACATTCGTCGAATCTTAAGTTCCAAACATCCTCAGGGAGACTACTTCTGACGTGGCTAGGAATCAACAGGTTACTTAGCAACGGGACCTACAGCTTATTGTAGGATCCGAACCACATTATATCGGGATATGAACTTCTTATCGACAGAAATACATGCCTCTGATTCCTCACTGCCACCAGCCCGGAGCGTACTCGGGCTACCAGATTGGTAGTCGAGCATGCAACCCACTCGTCCAGTGTGGAACACCACAAGTTACGAACACAGGTCTCCAACTTAACGCATCCATGTCACAAAGAGCTTGAAAACAAGTCAACGACAAAGTGGAGAACGAGCGTTTGGCTAATGCTGGATAATCATACGAAGTAATATCAGGAATATAACACTTACAACCAACACTGGGGACCTACGAGGTCATTCAGTGCTGAAACGGAGACTCGGAGTAAAGAAGGTCTTAAAGGTATAACAGGAGGAAAACATCGCAGTTGATCTATGAGACAATTGTTACGAAAGGGTGGAGAGCAAGATGGAAGAAAGAGAGTATGAACGGAGGAATGACAAGGGTTGCAGCTAGGGGCCTAAGGGACACTTCAGAGAACCTCAAGTATTGCCCGAGGGCGAAACAGTCGGGTAAAATTACGGTCTGTATTCCCTTTCTTTCTCTGTGTTCCTCCTTTTTCACTGTGGAGTATTTGTTGGTATGGTGTTTTTACGTTGTATGGAACCAGTGGTTATTCGGCAACGGGACCAACGGCTTGACGTGACTCCCGAATCACGCGGAGAGTGAACTTCTATCACCAGAAATACACATCTTCACACCTCAATGGAATGCCCGAGAATCGAACTCGCGGTCACCGAGGTGGCACGTCAACGTCATACCGACCACGCCACTGAGGCTCTTTCACTGTGGAGTACAGCAATATATTTTGTCTTCGTGGCTGAGAAAAATAAGAATAACTGCAGCACACATGCGGTCAGCTAAATGATGCACGACACTCTTAAGCAATAATACAGCCTCCCAAACGAACTCAGGATCACCCACTTCCAAGTTACAGTTTTACAGCCGTGAGAAAGAACGAAAGACTTCGCAGCACCCCAACAGAAAGTGAAGTTGACAGTAAACGCCAATATTTAAATGAATCGTGTACATGAACTCGAAAAAAAAAAATTTTTACGCCTCGAGTGACTGGTAATTAACGCATATTTTTATTCTTAAATGGTGGAAGACTAGATAAGATACCCTGCCACTGAATGCACACACACACCCGTGGAAGTTGAGGTCCTTACAATAAAATAAAAGAAAAACTTGAAAAGTTTTAATTATTTTCCACACTCTTGGGAAACAGAGAGAGAGAGAGAGAGAGAGAGAGAGAGAGAGAGAGAGAGAGAGAGAGAGAGAGAGAGAGATTCACTATGGCGAATACCTATATGAAAGAAAAAATTAAGTCACAGAGAGAAAACTTAAATTGGGGATTCGACATTTTTAGAGAGAGAGAGAGACTTAATTCACGACGGTGAATATATAAAAGAAAAAAGTCGTCACAGAGAAAACACTTACAATAGGAAAATCGACATTTTGAAAGAGAGAGAGAGAGAGAGAGAGAGAGAGAGAGAGAGAGAGAGACCTTACAGCTTGTTCGGGTTTCCCCCAGGTCCCTCAGTGTTAGGCACCCCTAATGTCTACCAGAGAATTACTAAAGCATCTTCCGGTAGATATATTTTGCATCTTCCAATCTTGGATGGTCTGGGATGCAGAGAGAGAGAGAGAGAGAGAGAGAGAGAGAGAGAGAGAGAGAGAGAGAGAGAGAGAGAGAGATTCACAACGGCGAACATATAAAAAGGAAAACGTCGCTTAAGTGAGAGAAGTTAAAACGAAATTCGCGGGGCCAGAAACCAAGTGAATGATCCTCACAAGAGGACCCCAATAATAGTCCAGGGCTTTCCCATCCATTCACAAATCAAGTCGCTCTGATGGCCTGCTTCCCAGATGCGTCTGACCCGTGCAAGGTCTGACCCACCACCAACCACCCAACCATCTGCAGTACATTCATTCCTTCGCTACGTGTGAGAACTAAGCCAAGCGCAAACAAAACTCGAATGACTCACTGGAAACTTTGCAAATTGAGCGACTGAGACGCATGAACATGCGCAAGGAATGGATTGGAATAAGAACTGAGGTCGCACAAGGAATGGAATGGAATATAAAGTTTAGGTAATTGGGAGTACTAAAGTGGTTTTTTCGAAGGTGTAACAGGAGGAAAACCTCAAAGCAATTGCGATATGACACAATTATCAGGAGTGTGGGGGAAGTCAGATGGAAGAAAGAAAATATGAACGGAGTTAGAGTAAAGGGAATGAAAGGGGTTGCAGCTAAGGGGCCGAAGGGACGCTGCAAAGAAACTTAAGGGACAATGCAAAGAATCTTAAGGGATGCTGAAAAGAAACCTAAGGGACACTGCAAAGAAACTTAAGTAATGCCTACAGAGTACCGCATGAGGTACACTGACGACACCATTCTCCCCTGAGGGGGAACTTGCACATGAAGTATTAGATAAATCAGTTTTCTGGACTTCTTGTAATATGTAATTTCCTTTTAAACCTTAAAGGCAAGAGTTAAAATAGGGAGACATAGGTCAGCGTCATAAGAAGTTTGACCATAAACGTCAGAAGGCGTTATCAAAGCCATTTGGATGACGCCCAATGTCCCAAACAAAAGGATCGGCACTTGGCAGAAATCTGAGCTCTATCTGACCAGCAAGTTTGACCGAGAAACTTCTCATCTTTGCACTAAAACGTTTATGAATGACTCCTGAAAACATCTTCCACTAAAATGTTTATAAATTACTTTTAAAAACATCTTTGCACTAAAACGTTCAATAATTACTTTGGAAAACGTCTTTGCACTACAAAGTTTATTAATTACTTTTAAAAACATCTCTGCACTAAAACGTTTTATGAATTCTTTTGAAAACGTCTTGACACTAAAACGGATATGAATTACTTTTGACACCTATTTCCACTAAAACGTTTAAGAATTTCTTTTAAAAACGTTTTTGCACTAGTGCACTAAAAAGATTATGAATTAATTTTTGAAACGTCTAGTTTTATTACTTCTTTAGAAAAGTCTTTGCACAAAAGCGTTTATGAATTACTTTAAAACACGTCTTTGTACTAAACGTTTATAAATTACTTTGAAAACGTCTTTGCACTAAAATTTTGTATCGTTTTTTTTAAAGTCTTGGCACTAAAAAAATTTTATGAATTACTTTTGAAAACGACTTTGCACTCAAATGTTTATGAATTACTTTTGAAAAGTCTTTGACAACAACGTTTATGAATCAAATCAAATAACGTTTTCAGCATCAAAATAAATGAGACATTACTTCAATAAAAGAGCCTCAACACTTTCAGCTAGAATCATTTACCAAAATGACTCGCTATGAAATAGCATATTATGCTCTGCAACTATTAAATAGTTGCAGAGCATAATACTATTCCTATCCATATTATAGCCAAAAAACAACTCTCTCTCTCTCTCAAAAAAAAAAAAAAAAAAAAAAAAAATTAGATCATTTCTCGCGTCTTTCTAAAAAAAAAGAAAAAAAAAACCGACATTCAAGGTATTTGATATACAGTTTCTATTAATTCTTAATTACCTCATTTAAGGAAAAAAATATAAGGTATTTCGTAACAAACTTAAACTAAAGACAACACAATAAAATAAAATACAATTAAGTACTGTACATATCTACAATACACGAAAATGTCGTTTGATTTCATGTTACGATCAGCTTCACAAGAGCTAGAATAATTCTTCCTTTTCAGCTTACAATATCTCCCTTTCCAGCCGAGTCGCTAAAAGCCACAAAAATGCAAACGTAGCAGCCGACAATGTTACGCAAGACCAAGTGCTCTTTAAAACTTATAGACAAAAAATACTGCAATTAAAAAAAAACTACAGTATCAGACGCCGCCGATAACGTAGGAGCTTATCAGCATTAGCCTCGAGTAGTACTATCATCCAAATACCACTTTTCAAGCCCATGTCACACGGAAACATCCAAAAGCCTTTCATATTATAAACCTACCAGGCAAAACACTTAAAAACCTTACACTTGATTCTATTTTTAAATTACAAAACGGTTCACAACCAAGGAACGGCGACGGTGTACCAAAATAATAACCCGTAATGCTAATTATACAAGATTTCTTAAACTAACAAATATTTTACTCAAGTATTTTAATATTTTACTTGGCCCAAATGTCCATCTTATGAAATATTTGAAGAGGGTATTGGAATGCAATGGAGTATAAAATTTAGGCCCAAGGCCAAGTGCTGGGACCTATGAGGCCATTCAGTGCTGAAAGGGATAGAGTAAAAAGTTTTCAAGGTAGAAGAAGCGAAATATATACGTACTCTAATGATTGTTAGAAAAGGGTGGAAAATATGATAGATCAAAGAATATGAACGGAGGTAAAGTAAAAGGAACGAATTGGGTTGTAGGTAGGAGCTAAGGGCTGAAGGAATGCTGCAAAGAACTCTCAAGTAATGCCTACTGTGCACCAAGTAGGTGCACTGACAGCACTAAGGGGATAACACGGACAATTTACAAAACATTACTGAAGTGTGTGAGGCATCAAGACAGAAGTAATATTAAAGTTTTAACCATACTCCCTTAGGCCAACTTTGACATACTTAAACACCCAGTTAGGCAATATAGTATAGCATAAGCTTAAGAAAGTATGAAAGACAAGCTACATGGTGTTTGCAATTAGGCATGTAGTCTATCCCCCATTAATGCAACTACATACGAAAAGTGTATACAAGTAGAATACAAAGTGACTTCAGATAACTTATAAAATGAATATACGTACAGCCCACAGCTGGCGTCATATTACTACTACTACTAGTACTACTACTACTACTAATTCTTAATATTATCATTACAAACAAAGCTGCAACCTTACTTAGAAAAGCAGAATGCAACAAGCCAAAGGCTCCGGATAGAGATTTCAAGAAAAACTTACATATATAAATTCCTTTTAAGCCTACAAAATACATAGAAAATTAACTACGAAAAATAGCACATAAATTGTTAGGTGAGACTTGTGTCTACCTGCTTTAAAAAACAAGCTCCATGCTTTAACTTTTTAACTTCCAACATTTCAACCCATGATTAGGAAGATCATTCCAGAAATTCGTCACAGCAGGAACACAACTTCTAAAAAACTGTGTGACTGAGCCTTGTCTGAGAAAAATATAAGCAGTATATCTACACTGTGGTGCACAGTATAGGTAGTCTGGAAAGAATGATGACTACAATGACACTACCTGTACAACAACTGGACATCTCTTCAAACCACTGCATAACAAGACACACACACACACACACTCCATCACATTGTTCGTTTTCCTGTGCACATGCCCAGAAAATATCTTTCGAAACTGGTAGTTAATATGGCTATCCAGTTGCCATTTCAATTCAGTATAACCACATCTCTCCTGGCAAGATAAGCAAGGAGACCTAAAAAAAAAAAAAAAGGATTCTTCTGCTGCCCAACACATCCACAACAGTCTCTCCTCTTTCCTTAGCCTTTGAATAAGTAGTCTGCTGCGTAGTAACAGTGGCATGTTGTATATCTTGCCCATACGTGGCACTTTGATAATTGCAATACTACAAGGAAACCTCTTCCTGTTTATCCATACATCCAGGAGCAATATCAAAGCATCTCCAAACAGATGCAAGATCCAATCTCCAACAAGGGCCAAGAACAATATCTGATTGTAACCATGAACACTATGAATTAACAAACTATATCTAGAGAAGATTTCCTCAGGTACAGCTGAGAGATACACTTAGGCTTCATCTTTCTCTGAGTCAGTTCTTTCCACAAATGAGGACTTGGGTACCTCCTAAAAGTAGACTTTGTTACGAGTTCCTTGGTGATACAGAGCACATGCATGTTGTCTGCATTTGCCATAAAACCTAGACTGATGATGGATACCTCTGGACAACTGGCATTTATTTGGGCACCTGATAATGTTGGACAGCTAATGTTAACTTGATGCAAGTTGATGGCTGACATCATGGGAACTTTTTTTCCCAGTAGCCAAGCTAACTTTTCTGGCACTGGTATCATTATTAACAAACTTAACTGGAAAGCTCATTCATCTATACACGTAAGGCCAAATGTTCCATTCAACCAGAATTGCCTTCACAGCAACTGTTTTTACCATGTAAAGTACCTAATATTACAATAGTCACACATCGTGAAAGCAATGATTTAAATCTGACTAAACTTCATACATAATTTTTAGATTCGTAACCTAATGGACGGCTTGGATCACATATGTACTAAGCTTCTAGTCTTCTTTCCTACTCATCAGCTGCAAAACTGTATGAAGTGCAATAGTATATATGAAAACTGGTGAATTGTGACCCTAATGAATTAATATGAGGCATTTTCATATATAATAATGGACCATCTTAACAGATTTACTGAATCCACAAGCAATAACCCTAGTATTAAACATTCTCCTCCTCTGATAATATACAATGTCCGACTACGTATCCACCTTACCCATAGTAAAGGATTTTTGGCACTACTAACTGTTTTCATTACAAAACAAATACGTAGTAGGTTAGCCAGACTACAGAAACAAGAAGTGAAAACAAGCATGATACAACTCAAGAAGCTGGAGAGCCACTGTAAGCTGAAGAAGTAACTACAGAGAATATGAAATATTAAAAGCAAAAAACATACAGCCAAAAGCTACTATTTTCATGTACAAAGTGCTGAGGAAGAAACACAATGCACCTGGTTCCTTCCATTAAATGAGTCAGTTCTTAATGCATACGACTGCCTCTGTATTCACAAAAGCAAAATGATTACATACTTTCAATAAAAATCTACAGGCAGAAAAATGCTTTAAAGAATCAATGACCTTAAGTAAACCCTCTAATAAAATAAATATTCATACCAAAAATATGAAGCTGGTACAACTGAAGAACCCCAATGGATTGCCAGTTACAAGAAACAAACTACCTTAGTCCTTTGAGCATTGCAAAAGCAGTACATGTCCCATACTAACACAGTTTTAATACATATTGTATTACTTTCATTAGATAAGGTATGCATAAGAACAATTTCCCAACAATTTAACTAATTTGTCTCATGAAACAATGTATGTAGTGATGATACTACAAATCTGTATTATCAACCCATGTCTTTGACCTGCATCCTTCAAAACCTAAAACTCTATATCAGGATATTAAAATTCTGCATAATAAATACAGGATAATACACATATGACTAAACTACTCAAAATAAGTCAAGTAAAACTACCTGAATAACTACAAACACTAAAATCCATGTACATACAGTATCTATACACTTCTCTTAAGTATCAATAAATTTTGATGTAACAGTGCAAAAGTGGAAAGTAACAGTCGTGCAGAATCTCAATCAGCTTCCTATTGACTATAAGGTATTCAATCAAGTAAGAAACCCTATGGCCACCAGCAGTATATATAATAAAAGAAGCCTTATATCAAAGAACTAAGCCCATAAACTGGAAGAGCACTCAAAATAACTTCATCAAGACATATCATCAAGACACATTTGCTCCAGAATACATTAAATGATAATTTTCTAGTGTAACCTTGTAAAATACCTTGTAAGATATGTATTATTCAGAGTAGAATACTGAGTTATCAAAACCGTGTTAGGAAGTGAGAAAGTAAAGGCTAAACAATGACTACCGTACCTATACAAGCTCATATGCTCAACATACATATGGCTTCCTGCTAAACTTATGAAATCTGTGGTCTACTGTAACTAGTACTACTCAGAACAAGGCCAAAGGTAAACTGTATGTACAGTATAGCCTAAAGCACTCATATTATTAATACTAAAAATACCTTTAACGGAGTACTATCTTAATACTGTTATAGCTCAAACTAACTTCATCAAGACACATTTGCTCCAGAATACATTAAATGATAATTTTCTAGTGTAACCTTGTAAAATACCTTGTAAGATATGTATTATTCAGAGTAGAATACTGAGTTATCAAAACCGTGTTAGGAAGTGAGAAAGTAAAGGCTAAAGAATGACTACTGTACCTATACTAGCTCATATGCCTCAACATACATATGGCTTCCTGCTAAACTTATGAAATCTGTGGTCTACTGTAACTAGTACTACTCAGAACAAGGCCAAAGGTAAACTGTATGTACAGTATAGCCTAAAGCACTCATATTATTAATACTAAAAATACCTTTAACGGAGTACTATCTTAATACTGTTATAGCAATACTACATGTACAGATGCCTTTGGTTGACACAAATAGACTCTTCATGCACCCACATAAAAAATTCTGCACCTCTAAAAATAATAGACTTGCAAATGTTAAAACATTGACAAATAGATAAACAAAAAAACTTTAAGGCTAATCTTGCAAATTTTTTTTTTAAAAAAGCCTTAAGGCTGATCTTGAAGGAGTCTAGCTATCTTGATTACAGAACTAACAACAATCAAGTCTCAGTGCTTCTTTTGTTATTTGACTGATTTGCTTAAGCTCTAGAAGCCAATCCTCTTCTACAAATTCCACAGCAATCCTGGAGCAAGCCCTTGAACTCAGAGATCCTGTCTTTAAGAGGAAATACCATAAATTCAAAATGTACAAGGTCATCAGTTGAAGATTATACTTGCAGATGTTTTCTGTCATGTTTCCTTTCCTTTTTTTTTCAAGTTGCCTATAGGTGAACCAACTAAGTCAGTCAAAAAGGGGGACCTGTTGACATATTTCTGTTTTTCGAATGAAACTCACGGATTATGGATACCCTTTCTTTCGCTCTTCATCTGTTATACTCCTCTGTGATATTTCCTAGTAATTCATAATTTTGGAGTGTGTTTCTTCTCATAATCTGATTTTATGTTTTGGGGAATTTTTTTCTATATGCCAAAGTTCGTCTCATTGGTAAGGTACAGATGTCCTTTCATGACAAGGACAAACCCGGGCCTACTGACCCACAGCTTTAATTGTTTTCCTCCTCACCATCCCCTTAGGGTATGTAAACGCAGATTTGACAACACACAAGGAAAGCATCATAACATTGTCTTAATTTTTTCATATGCTGTCTAACAATATTTAATCATAAAATTGCTCTCAATTATCATTAGATACTTTTCTCATATTAAAGTCTTCTTTTCTAGAATCACAAAGAGGTCTCTAAATGCAGATTCACATGATGAGGACAGCATGTTTGGCATCACTGCTTCATCTCCCTACACCCTCTTCTGACCAAGTGAGCTCAACATACCATAGGTTCTCTATCCTTTGTGTTTTTAGGAAAGCTATAAAAATGTCAAAAAGTAATAATTACCTAATGCAGTTTAAATGGTCTGAAATTTTCAAATGGTCTGAAATTTTCCACCGATTACAATTACCTGGTGTATAGTACTGGGACTTACTGCTTGTGGAAAACATTTAACCACATTTAAAGTACATAGTACTATATAATCTAACCAGGAGAAAACACTTACGCAACTTTATTATCATAACAGTACTGCATTTACTTTTTCATGATCATCCATTATTATAGAATTAACATAAGGTTGTGAACTTGCACATTAAGCTTCCCCATGTGCAAAGAGGAAACAGAGTATAAGCAAATAACACTGGTTACATTCTTGCCTACCAACAGAAAGTGCCAGGTTTGACTTTGGGCAAGGGCAGAGGACAGATGAATGAGAAACCTCCATTAAAACAGAACTGTACCTCTTGAGCTAAGCC
The DNA here is from genome assembly GCF_015104395.2 of Macrobrachium nipponense. Taxonomy (NCBI): domain Eukaryota; kingdom Metazoa; phylum Arthropoda; class Malacostraca; order Decapoda; family Palaemonidae; genus Macrobrachium; species Macrobrachium nipponense. The sequence continues at coordinate 84,490,061 of NC_061107.1, read as the reverse complement.
ATGAGTTACAATAAGTACTGTACTTTAATTTAGACAACTGTAAATATACAACAAGGGTAGTACCCTAGGATACATTTAGCTGATAATGGGTTTCAGTAAAACAGAATGTGCATAAGTGGGAAACTAAAGTCCTGTCAACACTAGGAAACATTGTTTGCAGATAAGTTTCCTGTCCAGACCTAAGTTGCTGTGAGGATGCTTGTAGGTGCCTCTGTATTCTACTTGGCTATTTTAACACACTCGAGGAGGGATAACAAAAAGAAAGAGATGGTCATGTGTGTCATGCTGACTTGCTTCTGGAGGAACTGAAAATAAGATACATTTACACACATATACATGTGCATATGCATACATGCATGTATACACACACATAAATATATAAACATACACATATTATACACACACACAGAAACACTGAATGTTTTGCATTCTGGATGAAAACACTATGTGGTCAAAAGTGTTTGCAAACAATGTTTCCTAGTGGACAGGCCTTAAGAAATGCATAGAACTCTTGTCGAAATTCACCATTGCTGATCCATACTTAATACTCTCTATAATGGTCTTCTACTTAGTTACTTCCCTATAATGGTCTACTTAGTTACTTCCTAATGTCACTTGTATAATTAATCCTGCAGGCAAATTGGTAACATAACCCCCATCCAGGTAATAATTCAAAGTAACAACCATTCTAAGTGAGCTTGACTGGATATCAGAGCAAAGCATGGACATATGTGGATTTAATGTAGCCAAGATTCAGCAAAGATCCTGAACATATGATACCCTGACTAGATATTCAATAAGTTGCCCCAAGAATTATAAAGATGCAACAACTTATGAGGCATATAAGAAATTAATGAATGGCTTTCCAAAAGGAATAATTTTAGAAAATAACAAACCGCTCATGAATATCAAAATTTATTGCTGACAAATGAGTCAGGTCTGCCAAATGGAACAAAAATGCACAGGAAATAGAAGAAATGGGCCTAAAAACTGGCACTGTGTGTTTGGCCAGTATCAAATGATCTACACACAGGTTACAGCTTGACTAGTTAAATATTTTTTTCTATCCCTAACTGGTGTGGACACAAAGATGAAGTTTCTTCAATGATTTTTGTCTGATTCAAAGTTAAGTCACTTCAGTTGGAAATTAACCATTTTTGGAGTTAAAACCCCCAAACATGGTAAAATCCTAAAAATATGCACAGCTTTAGTTATAAATGGCAACATAAAAACACAGGAGAAATGCACTTCTATGCTCAACAACAATTTAGTGAACAATTTTGGGAGATCACTCTGGGGAAGCAAGGTTGTCTGCTTAGATAAGAATAAAAATGAGTATGTATGTTATAGGGACACATCCAAACCAAACCAAACTAAAGGGATGTGTGCCTAACCCACAATAAGGAGCATGCTTAACACACTGGTGATTGCCTGAATATGCTAGCAATCACAGGTGTGCAACCTTCACACGAGTTAGAAATCTTTGGACGTAGTAGTTATGATCATAGCAGAGGAATACGTACCCTCTGTGCAAGAAATGGTATTACCTAGCGAGTGGCAAGTGGTAGTATATCAATCTCTTACATGACATAAAGCCATAACAGATGTGAACTGGTGAGACGAAATGAAATACATTGGCAGATTTGTTGTGAGAAATTACGAGTAGAAGCTAGAACAGTAAAGATAAGACATGCTGGACAACTTCTCCCGCAAACAGGTAGAACCAATCTTATACTTTAGTTTTTCTTTGGAACTATGTACTACTTGTTTTACATGTAACATGAAAATGGCAATACATATAAGAAAATATAAGTGCCAATGATGTTGTATTACGGCTAGCAGAAGAGGAATGATGATGTGTTCCAATTTTACCTGTTATATAAGGAAAAGGCAATAAATGGAAAGGATCTGTGAATTTTCAATGGGATGTTGACTTAAAATTATATAAGCTGACACCAGAACTGATTAGTACCTCAATAAGACTAAATCATCAGAAGTTCAAGAGAGGAAGATGACGGCTCCTTATATAAAGTCAAGAAAAAGAATCAACATATTAGCAATAAGGTCTGCAAAGTGTTCAGGTAAACAAGATGAAAAGTGAGGTTTCTAATGCTCCCAAAGATATTCCATTAATTTAGGAGGTCTGCCTCTTGCGGTAATGTTGGTAATAATTTTGCTGATAGAAAAAAAAAAAAAAAAAAAAAAATTGAGTAGATAGCCCAAATGAGTCTTTCGGTATGCTAGCTGTTTCTGAAATAAGCCTCAATATAGGTGATACCCCTTCGAAAACTGAAATGAGCCCTCATACCTTTACTTTCTTTCATATTTTGAGAAAGGCTGAAGGGGGGGTCTGTTTTTTCATTCTCATAACATGAAATCTTGAAATTCTTAATAAAACTCTGATACCTACCTATTCATCATTATGTCACAGAAAATTTCAAAAATGCAAGTGAGAGAATCTCCTTTTTTGTTCGGGGAATAAATAATTATGTTCTATCACAGGAAACATGTGACAAGCTCATTTTACTTGATCTGGTATGGTATGGCTTATGATATAATAATACATAATCTACTAAATTATTTATGGTCTACTGAAATTGCTGATGAAGCCCTGAGTACTTGGAAACTACTGGCACAAGAGGATGTATTGTGTACAGATTGGAAACTACATACTATTCACCTTATGAAACAATAAGAACAGAAACAGCTAAAGGAAGTGTGTGAAATCCAATTCTATTTTGTGTTTATATAATAAGATAGTCTATTGCCTTACTGAGACATGGGGTCAGTTTAGTGTGATTTGCAAATGACAACTTTTACCTTTCCAACACTTATATATATCAGTTACAAAAAAGAAGTTGAATGACATTCTTAAGAAAATTAAGGAATGGATAGGCATTTAAACAACTGACAGTTAAAAACCGTTTTTTTTTTTTTAAAGAAAAAATTAAGTTAGGGCCTCTACGTGACAATCAGGTGGATATCAATAGTAATCTTCCAGATTACGTGCCTGAAAAGTTTGTAACTTTTGTCTATTACTGGACTATAATTTGTCTCTCAATACTCAAACCAACAAGTTATACAGTTTACTGGATGGATACACTATATCATAGAAATGAAGTATTTATGATAAAACTAAGTTTTATGAATACTTACCTGGCAGTTATATATGTACAGCTATAGACCGATAGACTATAGCTATAGTATATATATAACTACCAGGTAAGTCCTATTCATAAAAATGCTATATAGTATAGCTTTTAATAAAAAATATCTTTGCGGCTGAAAGAGAGACCCTATCATGTGTACACATATCTTTTACATCATGAATAATTAAATTTTTAATTTAATTTTTAGTTAGCACACTTTGCAACTTTGCTCTCTATAAATGGGAAGACTGCTCCCCAAAAGCTAAGGATTTTTAACTATAAATCATTTTAATAATAATAAAAAAAATCACCATATTATATAGATAATTTAAAAACAAATTTTTTTTACATTATTAACAAGCCAACTTGAACAACTGTCATGCTCAGTACCAAGTACCAGCCGCCCCGCCACCCCTTCCAAAAAGTTGTAACTACTGAAACATTCAGCTGGTAAATAGAATTTCTTGTGCTTTTCCGGGAGCCAGGTGACAATGACAGACAGGTCCTGCTGACCAAAAACCTAACCTTTTCTAGAATGTTGTGCTCTTACCCAACCTGACCTAAGGTGCCATGTCCTGACCTGTGTGGGGGCAGGTAGAAGGTAGAGTGAGGGGTAATGACTTACTTTGGGGGGAAAGAGGGGAGGTCCAAGGGGGCAAAGAACCTTCCCCAACAAGGTCAGGACTTTTATCCTAGGTTAGGTTAAGGAAGGTCTGGTTTGGTCACATTCCCTCTAAATGGCTACTAGACCCACAGTAGCCCTGACACCTACTCTGAATTCTGTCAGGGGTAGGGGGGGGTGTTCCGCCTTTCTGGATTCCCCAAGCAACACCAAGCAATGGAAATATGGTCCAAGCTTCCACTCAGTAGTAGTGTTAGGTGCTGTTCCCATCATTCTCAAAACCTGCCCCTATCTGTATTCTGCATACATATTGAGACTAAAGAACAAACCAAAAAATCAAACTCCAATACCCAGAACTAATATAAAAGTAAATAATAAAGGTGTAAATTTGACTATTTCTGTCACTAGGTGACTGAATGCAACTCACTACATAAATTACCCTGTATCAGGGATCAATTGTCAATGTAACACTAATCTTCAACATTCACAGTGGACCCCTGATCCACTTTTCCTACTGAGAGCAACCAGATTTGCTGAACAGCACCACCAAGAGGCAGTGAATGTGCTTCACTGCCAAACTTCTCAGTTCCAGAGGTCCTTTATCCCTAACACCATTGGCCTATGGAATACTAGGTAGTCTCCCTGAGAATATTGTGCAACAAGAACCTCAAAAGTTCAGCAAAGAAGCAATGCATTATTGCATCAAAACAATTCTCCTTGTATCTTAATCATCCACTTACATTGTTATCTATTCATTTGTGAATTGATTTTTACTTTGGAGGCTGGAATTGCAAGTCAAGGGTCCCAATGGTCTTTTTCCATGTGAACAAGATTCACAATGAATGATAATAATAATATCATCTAGCTTGTAATGATTGCCTACCAAATTTAGGTTTAAAAAATATGTGTATTATGACTCGTCAAGCTATCATATGATACTGTCGGCTTACAAATTTTCATGGAGTAGCCTACAGCAAACCTAAGCATAGGAAGTAGGCTAGTACATAAATGACAATTTGTGGGTCTTGCTGGGGACAGAAAAGCAGCAGGCCTACGAAGATAAATAAGTATTAGGCCTAGAATATGGTGTTCATTATAAAGTAAAAGGTAATGAGAAATACAAACAGATACCTGTGCATAACCCTTTGCAATGTTTTACAATCGTGATACTAGGTATTATCTTACACTGACAAATGACTGTTGCCAATTTGGGTTTAATAATGGCGTAAAATATAACTCTGATAATACATTCTATTGTAATTCTATTATTTTTTATAAAGATTAGGTTGGCCTGCGGCCGGCCACATTTCAAGCCAGGCTGGTCAAAGCAAAACCTAGCTACTATACCTACCTCAATGAGAATGAACTGGCCCAGAAAAAAAATATCGACGTGAATTCATGTTTAAAAATAAAGGCTACTGATTTACTGTAATTTTTTTATTATTTTTTATAAAGATTAGGCTGGCCTACCACGACCACATTTCGTCTACCTATGGCTAGGTAGGTAGTCAAAGCAAAACCTATACTTTAGGTACCTAGGTAGTAATCATAATAAATTCCTGGTCCAGAGAAAATTATTCCCCCTGAAATTATATTAGCAAAAATGTAATAACAAAGGCTCCTCGATGACATTCCTTTTTAATTCCTTAATTTCCCCTTCTTGCTAGACTGAGTTCCTCCTCCACCTGAACACCAGAAAACCCCATCATCATCATCTTCCTCTTCGGGATTTCGGGTTTCGACCTCCTCCCTCCATCACTTTCACGCGTCGTCCCGTCAACAAAACCGCCCCTAATCGAGGACCATCACTTCGGGAAGATTTAACTGACAGTTCTAAACCGAATATGAGCAAGGGAATAAACACCGCGATCGCGAGAGTGAGAGAGAGAGAGGGAGAGAGAGTGACAGTGCCAACACCCACCCACCTTCTTTTCCCGCTGCCTTCAAGTTTTCGACATCGTTGTTGGGAATTTCGGTTTCGGCCATTTTTACACATTAGTGATGGGAAAAATGACGATTATTTCCTCTCGCGCGGAGCACAACACTCAATTCACCATCGGTACCACACACACACAGCACTGCTGGAAAATCAATTTGTAAATCCTCGGGAGGGAGAGAGCTATTTTCTGGAAAGCACTTTCTCGCACCTCACTTCCACACAGTTGACGGAAGTTGACTGACTGGCAGCAGCAGCCAGCCAGAGTGACGGCCGGGGGTGGGTCCCTCCTTACCTCCCCTCCTGGTAGGGGTGTCTGCGCCTGCGCTTTCTTGATAATAGATGGCAGCACGATCCAGCCTCATTCAATTGGGTGTGAGTTTTTCGAGTGCGAAAGCGCTTCTGAACGCTCTCTTCTGTTTGTATTCGTATGCTATAAGATGACTCCGACTGCGATTAGAGTGTCTCCTTTCCCAACAATATTCTACTACATTTTATATAAACATCATAAAAATTTGATATTACATAGCGTTTGTAATTTATACTTAACTGAATAATTTAGTATTATTTGATGTGGATTTACTCCGACTATTCAGATCTCTCATGGTTTGAGGCCCGTAAACAAACTTGAAGAGTAACGAAACTCAATAGTTATTCCGAACACAATCCTTTAAGCCACGTTCATGTAGGTATTTGCAGAAAAACAAAGGCCATACACTTTCGCTTTCACTGTATTTTAAATAAAAGTAGGGGGTGTCTCCAATTATCATACATTTCTCAAAATAACTTAGTAAACGTATCTGTATTTATTTTCAAGAAGCTTAAAGGCATAAGTAGTAACGAAAAAAAAATGTTTCTTCAAAGAAAACGTTCGATGCTTTTAAATAACCAAGCGGTTTTTAACAAATCAACCGCTGCATTTTGATTTAACATTTTCACAATCAAGGAAAGAAAAAATCTTTTTATTTACTCCACAGGCAAGATCCAAACGCCGTGTAACTTAATCTAGAACGTTAGTACTTGTATTCTAAAGTCGCTATAATTGTATAACCTCTTTGACCTTGACACAGTTCCGTTAAAATAACAAGGCCCCCTGCAAAAACAAACAATGGTATGTCCGCCAGCAATAGATGTGTACGTGTCTTGAAATAAATGCACACGTTTGAAACTTAAATGGTAGGAATATAAATGTTAAAATGGGAATTACCTCCAGTGGGTCAACTTTGAATACAGTGCCACCTTTTCTCCCACAGCGAGAGTTAAATTTGTCTGAGATCTCGTTACAGTACCAAATGCCACGGAAAACGTAATAGTACAAACATGAATTCTTATAAACTGATGGAGTGAATATGCAAGAAAGGTATCGGAAATGGATTCTTAAGCAGTATCATAAATTCCCCCAGGATCCAAAAATGCAAATCTTGATTATACTCTTGTGTTAAAGAAATACCTTCCAAAGATATTGACAATTAATGTATAGTTATCTGTCTTCCGTCTATAATAGTGCCGGTAAGAAGGACTGAGTAGTTTCCTGTATCTCCCAATGTCCATGACGACAGTATATCAAATAAAGTACTTCCACTCAACTTAGAAAAATAAATAAAGATCTTTACTTTTCCATTCTGGAGTGTTTCATGTTAAAAACAAATGCACATTATTCCAATCACATGATGTTACTAATTACTAAAAACGCCCGGTAAGACAATCTATCTATATTAAGCTAGTCTTGTGGTGGCACGGGCTCTTGCTCCTCAGCAGCCCGTAAAGGTAAGACTAGAAAGGTGTGTAGTAGAGGATGTTTTTCCAAAGTCCCTCTAGTTACCACAAACTGCAATAATCACTTCTGCGACTAGAGCTGCTATAAACAACATAATATTTACTGAGTGAACAAATAGTCCCTGATGGGGAATAAGGAAATGTTAAGATTTAGTTTACAAAGAGCCAGCGTCAAAGCAAGTAACAGTGAACCAAGAATTAAATTATGTGCTGACTGGCTTACCCACTGGAACATCCATATATACTTAAAGGAAAATATGAATTTATAAAAAGTAAATATGCAAAGTAGGTATGCATGAAATTTTGTAAGCACTCATAGGAAAAGCTTGTATACATTTAATTGGTTGACTTGTAGGGTGGAGATTTTTTTTCAGATACAACGGACATGCCTTAATACCAAGTTCTGTATGCTGGAAAACAGACTCGTTATATGGGGGTTTGTAATTTACCTGAGTATGGGGAACACTCTTCATGCGATTTTAAAAAAGATCTAACAAATATCAGTACTTTTACCAATACAAAATTAACTCGGTGCTTCCCTGTTATCGCTAGCATATATGTAATATCCAGTTGGCAACAAGAACCAATGTCCCTAGGGGGACAATATCGTCAGTGCGCTTTACGCGGTACACAGTAGGCGTTACATAAGGTTCTCTGCAACGTCCCTTGACACCCTATCTACAACCCATTTCATGTCATTTATTGTACCTCCGTTCATATTATCTTTCCTTCGTCTTACTTCCCATAATCTCGTGTCATTTGTTCCATAGTGCAAATGCTTTCAGGTTTTCTTCTTGTTTCACCTTTAAAACGCTCGTTACTTTCAATTTCCCTTTCAGCGTTGAGTGACCTCATATGTCCCACTGGTTGACCTTTGTCCTAAGTTCTATATTTCAGTTTCAACAAGAATCAAGAGCTGTATACCTATGTCACCTCTAAGCAAAGCTATGGTCACTTTTTTCTCATCAATTTGTAAAATTTTGTATCAACCTGATTTCTTGTAAACTTATATATCGACCATTAGTCAGTATAAGCTAGTTTACTGGATTTAGCAGTGATGTCTCTGGTCCTAAATAATGAAGTGTATGAATTAGTATGGTACATTGTATATACCTAATAAAAACATTGTTATTGCATTTGTTAATCCTGATTGCGTATAACATTCTTGTAGAATAAACAAGTTGAAAGTGGCCCCGTACTGAGTAGAAGGCCTAAATGTGTGATAGAATGAAATTTGTATCATTGATGATGAGAAGAATCTTCTTTTCCTTCCCCACCGTTATCACTTCATTAAGGGGTCGCCTACTCCACTGCCTTCTATCAAAGGCATCATCGGGCATGTTTTATCGTTTGGCAAAGGTTTTTTTTTTTTTTTTTTTTTTTTTTTTTTTTTTTTTTTTTGCGACCGCATGCCCTCGCTGTCATCAACCACAGTTGTTGGCAGTGGGCCTAGCCTTTTACAAAAAGTATGATTGCAATGAAGACAGCAGTTTCCACAATTATTGGCAGTGGGTCTAGCCTTTTACTAAAAAGCACGACACGCAGGACTTAGGTGGTAGTATTCTTAAACCTCTACCACAGGATCATCTATGATGAGAAGAATGGTGAAATGCAAATGATGAAAAACTACTTTTACACAACACAGACGAAACTTTCAGTGTAGAATCTTTTGAGAATTCCCAACCACAAGTAACTGTATCTTGCCTCACCGAGTCTCATTTGAAAAGAAAAGAGCAAAACGTTCATGAAAGTTCACGGGCATTAAAGCCAATTGTAACTGACCTGTTACCAGCGTTTTAAACAAAGGATGGTGTAAATTAAGAAGTAATTAAGTAGACTGCAACCTCCAGTCACGGCAGTCACTCAAGGAGTCAGCAAGAATTGTGTGAAATTCCACTGATCAAGCCACATTTTTCTAGCTTAGGTACATCAATCCATAGGCGTGATCCAGTGTGTAAAATCGCACTTGGACATTATTGTCAACTGCTAATCAAATCAGGTCTATTGTTTCATTCATGGCTGCATTTTGGGCTGATTCACACAAATAATATTAAGTTCCCGTGTTGTTTTCTGTCACAAGTTAGTTCTCTCTCTCTCTCTCTCTCTCTCTCTCTCTTCTCTCTCTCTCTCTCTCTCTCTCACACACACACACACACACACACACACACACACACATTTCATTCTACAGTATTCAACAAAGAAGATAGATGCAGTGGATTTGAAGTTTAATGAAAGACTTCTACTAGTGTAGGCCAAATCCTTAATTGTATAGACGAACCATGGAATATTAACAAAATATAAGGTAAGGCCAGGACAAATAAGTGAATTTTAATGATAACAAAGGACACTCAGTTTTACGAAAAACAGCTAAGAGTAGTATATAAAACATTTTATGCATACATGGGTCTGTACATTTGAGGCTGGTCTTCTGATGGGGTAAAGTTGTCCTAATTTAACCAAGGAGATGCAAAGGACGTTTACATGAATTACTGATAATCTCAAGTTCTTCTTTGAAATCACCTTCGAACAACTCATGCAGAATGTGATAAGGAGTATATAGTCCTGGATTCAGATGAATAGTACTTCATTTGTTGGCTGTATTATTGCGAATTCCAACGGGGTTCTGGATACTGAATCGTAGATTTACATAATTGCATTGCACTACTATGTAACCAGTCTAATATGTGCAATTTTGCACTTATTTGTATAAAGAGAGCAATTGCTTTTGGCCAGTTCTAACTGAATGTTTATGTCGATTTATTCTGACATTCAAGAGATGAACTTTTACTGCTCTAGCGTCAACAACTTGAAATTAATCAAATTTAGTGATAAAAAAGAATTGAAAGAAGAGATCAGCAGATAACTTCTGAAAAACAAGCGAGGTTAAAAGGATTTTTGTTGCGTTAGATAAAAGGAGATGAATGAAAAGGAAATGTTACACACAAGTGCCGAAATGTCACAGCTGTAATTAAGATCTCCAAATCTTTGAAGGAACACCTGATATCTTGGATTCTATAACAGATCGCGTTACTGACCTTGTTGGAATTTAATACGAAAACGAAACCTTTCGTCGTGTAGCAAGTCCTCAGCATCGCAGCCTGGGATGAAGATGGGACGGTGACCTAGGCCAAAATGAGTTTAACAGTTGGGCAAAGGATATGCCATGTCTGTTTTGTAGTCATTGTTTGAAAGCACACTCAAGTGGAACACGCTTGCTCTGTATATACTTGCGCAGTCCCACAAGAAGCATTAATGAACTGGCCAGTCGGGTAATTTAGAATATTATGGCATCAATAGTAGTGGAATGCATCAATAGTAGCGCAAGTCTTAGGTGAATGTGTAATTTGCAAGAAATGGTCAGTGTATATGAAGATATCCAAGTACTATGACAGTTATGTCTAACAAAAGAACAAGTTACTGTTCAACAAGCCACATCAACTGAACCTCTGTTTTTGTTCATACTGTAACATATGACATATTCCGGCATGTCTGTAGTTTTCCTTCCTTGTATTCATCCTTCTAGACAACTGAACATATATGACACTTTTGTTAGTTTCCTTTCTGTCCGATTTGAACAGATTTCATTACAGCTGGCTTCCAGAGTTAACATACCTTTATGTTACTCCATTCCTGGCCTATAATCATGAAGTCCAATGGAATTCTTGAATGATTATTCCTTTTTATTTCTATTTTACCAAAGGGGTCGTGAATGGTTAAATAAAAGTCATGCGTTATGAAAACATCCCACAGTCTCCTCCAGACATGGCTGTCCTGACTTGTTCCCTCTGTACAGTGCTAACAGGAAGGCACCAACCTACAAGTTCTTACAAATTCTTACTAACTATAGGTAATTTTTCTCATAGGTCCCAATTAATCTGAGTGTAATGAACCTATATCGATTGTTAGAACCAAAAATCTTTTGCTTTAAGTTTCACCAAAATTTGCTAAAACTTTAATTTGAACATATTCGCGTATGTTTTTCCTGCATTAAACTTTTAAACTCTTTAGCTAAAAAATAAGCTGGTTAACCTCTAGAGTGCAACTAGCAGCTTAAGCTGATTAGTACCACATTATTAGCAGTTTTTCAAGCTGTGTCCATTTAACTTGTCAGTGTTTCCCGTGCACCAGGTGGTGGGATTATATGGGCCTATCGTGTACTACTCCAGCGGTTACTAAACTAATGATTAGGATGCCAACTACAAGTATTTATAAGGGCTTACCGAAGGACCCTTATATACATTCAAGAGGATTCCTTCAGCTTAGGAATTCTGATCCCATCCCTATGTTAGTCATACACAAATAAATAAATTTCACTTGTAAAATAACGTTTTCTAATGTGTTTTTCCATCTGACTGAAGACATTCTTTTAGATTAACCCTCAACGTCATCTATGATTACCTTTCTTGAGTGCGTAAAGGAAAGAGTAGGTCTAAAGTTGAAAAAAAAAAAAAATCATTCGTAGCCACAATAATTACTATTTCCAGTCTCTCCTGCGGATCCTAATGTTCCTTGTTACTAATATTGCAATTTTCTGCAGTTTCCAAAACTAAAATCCAGTTAGTTCTTTCTCTTTAAGCAATGAGGCATTCTTACAGATCCACCGAGGCAACACTGAAGCTGGGGTCCAAGTTTTCTTGAAATTCTTTCATCCACAAGACAGATTTTCTTGAGAAAAAAAAAGGGGGGGGGGTGTGGGTGGGTAACATCAGATGCAAGTTATCATACTGGGTCTACATTAATGTAAATTTAGAAAACGGCATAATAATCCTAAGAAAATTAACAGTCGACTCACCGTGTAAGGTACATTACTCATTCTTATAATAATATAAGATTATGGTGAGTTCATGTAGTAGGTCTACATCATGGTAAATTTAGAAAACGACATATGATTAATTTGAAGTACAAAATTTAAAAGCAGATTCAATGTAAAAGACAACTTACATAATTTTGTTGACATAGAAGATTACTGTCACTCGCAATTTCGCAAATGTATCAGCAGATAATCATGGGACACAAATGTTAATAATCATGAGGCTGAACAGCCCATTTGACAATCTAATGGCCGCATTCGAACTGTCTCTCAATTGACAGAAGGACGTCGCCTTGGCCAATCAAAATCGAGCGCTAAACCTCCCAGCCAATCAGAAGTGATTTTCTTCTTCTAGCTAGTCCGTACCGTGGAGTGACACTCCGACGTAAACAAGAAGAAAAAATGGATAACGAAAATAGTGAATGAGTGAATAAGTGATTTAAGGTAGCCGTTAAAGGTGAGATGACCTAGGAGAGTGACGTAGAGAACTTAATTAAGGAAACAAAGAGGAATAATTGACCTGGTCAAATCTGGGCAGCTTAGGGTTCCCCGTAGGTTAGACCTCAGAGTAGCCTAACGTAGGTTAAGACGCCCACTGTGAACTAGCCTGAGGTGGAGGTTAGGACCTAGCCAAAGGTGGACTGGTCTTAGGTGGGAGTTGTGACTCATGGCTAAGGTGAGGTTGTGACCTAGCCTTAGGTAAGTGGATGAGGTTATGACCTAGCCTACTAGGTACCTAATACCTAGCTAGGTAGTACTAGTAGTATCTACTAGGTTAGTAGGGTGGAGAAGGTTGTGACCTAGCCTAAGGTGGGCGTTGTGACCTAGCCTGAGGTGGAGGGTGTGACTTAACCTAAGGTGATGAAGGCTGTGACCTTAGCCTACGTTAGGTGAGGTTGTGACCTAGCCTGAGGTGGATGAGGTTATCACCTAGGTAGGTAGTCTACCTAGTAGTAGCTTAAGGTGGAGATGGTTGTGACTTAGCCTGAGGGGTGAGTTGTGACCTAGCCTAAGGTGGAAGTTATGACCTGGCCTGAGGTGGAGGGTATGACTTATCCTAAGGTGAGGTTGTTGGTGTGTGACTTAGGTCATGACCTAGTGTAAGGAGGAGAAGGTAGTGACCCAGCTTGAGGTGGAGGATGTGGCCCAGTCTAAGGGGAAGAAAGCTGTCACCTTGCCTTAGGTGAGGTGACGTAGCTTGAGGTGTAGGTTGTGGCCTAGCCAGAGGTGTAGGTTGTGGCCTAGCCAGAGGTGTAGGTTGTGACCTAGCCGGAGGTGTAGGTTGTGACCTAGCCTAAGGTATGGGTTGTGACTTAGTCTAAGATGGAGGTTGTGATTTAGCTTGAGGAGGAGAAGGTTGTGGCCTAGCCTGAGGTGGAGAAGGTTGTGACTTAGCTTAAGGTGAAGGTTGTGACTTAGCCTATGGTTAAAGTTGTAATCTAGCCAGAGGTGTAGGTTGCGACCTACCCCAGGATGATGCAGTTTGTGATCCCTTACTCTGCATTCTACCCATTATATATATGATATTGAAGTGTTGAGCCATTGGCCAGGCTACGTAGGTCAGTTTTATGAGTAATAAGAGCCGTTGGTCTTTTTTACCAGAGCTTTACTATTCCATGGGGGGTTAGAGCCATCAGTACACCTCATGTGGTGCACTAGAGGCTTCACTGAAGGTAATTTACAGAGTCCCTTCGGCCCCTTGCTGCACCCACTCATTTGCCTTTTAGTTTACATCTGTCTTTGTTCAATCTTGTGCCTTGCAGGTGGACTTTTTAGTCAAAGACGAGGCCCACCGCCAATAACTGTGGTTGATGTCAGCAAGGCATGTGGTTGTGAATACATACCCCTATGCCAAACAATAAACCATGCCTGATGTTTTAAGGTGCATTAGGCAACCGAACCCTTAATGTAGGGATAACGGTGGGAAAGAAGACGATATCCTGTGATGCAGTAGCATGTTGGTAAGTGATGTTTGTGTACAAGATATCTAGTAGAATCTTATGATTATCTTTTTGTATTGTTGTGACGCCAGATTTGATAGACACAATCAATCAATCAATCTCTGTATAACAAAGAAATGCGAGTTTATAGGAATATATGTCCTAACATTCCAGCATAGGCCGTGGTCCCTAGCTTCCCCCTCCCCCAGTATGACTGCTGGCAAAGCATCCAAACAACTATGTATGGCTGATATTGTAATTAAGAGAAAGACAGGCAGGTGACAGCACATAAAATTTACTTTCAAATGTTTATTAGGAAATATGATATTCTGAAGATGAAAATATGACTATGATATTTTCATGCATGCTTTGAACATTTGTGGCATTCAGTTCAGTAGCTGATTTGTAGTCTCAAGGCTACTGTACCCTTTCCCCCACTTTATATCCTACAATTATGCGGAACCCTCTAGAAACCAGGGCTTTTGGGCAGGGAAAAATACAGAATAAGTGAAGTAAACAAATATATTTGACCCCACATAACCTAGGGTGCCAGGTATCTGCAGTTGGGCTGCCCCCCCACATAATCTCAGTGGCATGGTTGGCTTGGTGTTGGCATGCCACCTCAGTGACTGTGAGTTTGAATCTCGGGCATCCAATTGAGGCATCAGAGATGTGTAGTTCTGTTGAGAGACGTTCACTCTAGACGTGGTTCGGAAATCACGTAAAGCCGTGGGTCTTGTTGCTGAATAACCACTGGCTCCTTGCAACGTAAAAACACCATACAAACAAACAAACCCACATAACCTAACCAAGAGCACTATTAGTATGTACTTGAATTGGAAAATAAAAAATGGGCTTGCAACTGAACCAGACTATACCTAACCAAATGTAACTTAGGGTGCTGGGTTCTTAGCTGGCTGGGTGGGCTTTTCCCTTATGGACTTCCACCCAACCCAACCCAGCACTATAATGGTTATGTCCTAATTTAACCACAAGTAACCTAACCAAGGCTCTGGATTCTTACCTAGCCAAAGTCACCTACCCCTGGTCCTACTACTTAACCCAGCCTATGGCACTACGAGTTGAATTGGACAGGGTTGTGACATAACCCAACACATATTATCTAATCTAACCTAACCCTGGATGCAGTGGCCATACCTGGCTGCAGGTCCACTACAATCATAGCTTAGGTTATCAGGTCTGTACTTACCTAGAAAACGCAGGTGATTGACCTGCTCAACATGCAGCTCTCAAGAAGTTTCTTATATTCTGCTCTTGTGCTTAGGAGCTCTGGGTTGGCTTGAAATATTCTTTCCCCCACCTCTGGTAACCCATCGCTTTGAGTACTGTAGTACCTTGATCTTTTAGTCTATCTGGCCGCGGCTCTTACACTCCCCCAATGACTATGATTGATATATTCCTGAAGGTATCTTCAAAAAGATAGGAGAGACTGATTTTCTACTCATGAACGCTGTTTTTACAGCATCTATATAGACCTCCAAAGTTGTTCATTTAAAGAGAACTCTATAGATACACAACATTGCCATAAATAAAGGACCTACTCTCTTAGGTTCAGCAAGGTATGCAGGGTATGTTAACATAAGGATGAAACTTGACACTGTGCTAGTGAGTGGGAAAGTGGAGGAGGGAACCATGACCCTCCATGAGTGTTACTTCTCATCCTCCTGGAAATGGAAGTGTTGTCTGCTGTAAATGTTAAATCAGTCCAATCTATGAGTACTAATGTACAGCAATAAGCTCTAGTAAGAATACGTATATGTATTGTGAAATATAGTACATCTGAATCTCTTTGCTTTTACGCTGACTGAAGGCCAAAATTATAATTGTTCATAGTAATTGCAAATTTGTTTGATGTGACTACTGGGTGTTCAAGTAATTTTCAGGAATCATTGAATATTTTTTAAGTAAACTTGAAGTTCAGTTCAGGGTAAAAGTTCCATACTAATGGTCCTGTATACACTAAATAGCTAACTATTGTAGTAACAGATATGAACAGCCATATA
Organism: Macrobrachium nipponense; assembly: GCF_015104395.2. NCBI lineage: Eukaryota > Metazoa > Arthropoda > Malacostraca > Decapoda > Palaemonidae > Macrobrachium > Macrobrachium nipponense. Next base: position 84,473,804 of record NC_061107.1, on the reverse strand, counting down.
GTTTGCACGTTTACTATAATGATGTAATATAGTAGAGGCTTTAATGTTATATTTCTTCTTTCAGATGGCAGTAATAGGATGGATTGTATTAGGAGCAGCGCTACTTCTAGGTTCATTTGGGATAAAAGCTTGTGTAACACTTACTCTATCAGGCCTTGTGTTTTGTGTTGGGTAAGTCTTTTATAAAATTGTTTTGAATTGTTATAATTTTTAAAAAATGGCAGTTTCTCATGATTTTGATACCAAGATGGTTTGTAAACAACTTTTATTCAGGCCAGTGGGAGTCACATTTTACTTCTGTAGGATGCCAATGGAGAAAACAGGAACACACTTGTGGTGTGGATGTTACTAGATAATCAGAAGTGTTATGCGTACAGGCCCTATACCCCTGTAATCTGCTCCAGTTACAAAAAATTCATGGATGTGGTATATAAGAGAAGTATTTAATTGTTGATTTCTGGAAGAAGGAAACCTGAATATCATGGTGTTTAGTGAGAAGAAAGTAAAAGAGAAGGATTACCAGATTTGGAAGGGCAAAGAGTAATTGTGTCTGGTGAAGCTGAAAGCACCTACAAAGAAAATAGAGGAAACTGTGATAGCTGTGACTGGATGTTGGTGAGATTCAAGGCTGGTGTTTCTGCTGAGAAGATATTACGGATACATACATATCAATGAATTAAATGGTTTGGTTACTCAGGGTAAAGCAATTATTAGCTGTCTGAAAAGTAGTAGACATGGAAGTACAGGACAACAGTAAGTGTAAAAGATAAAAGAGAAAGAAAAGAATCCAGTAAAACTTTTCTGTTGATCTGTATTTTCATATAGAAAATTTGTTGCACATTTTTCTTGTTTATGGGTTTTCTTTCTATATTTATATATTCTCCAACTTTGAAGCTTTTCTGTTAACAGGACTAAAATATTGACTGTCTTTTTGTTAATCAAAAAGACTGTATTAGTATATCCATTTAAGTTTCTCCTGCTGTAGTATAGCTTCCTTATCTTTTCCTTGTGTATTTCAGATGTATTGTTCAGGTTACTCTTATAAGCACTTCCCTTCTGGGGTAACAATATAGCATCCTACAGGCTCATTTGTTCCGACACGGCATACAAACCTTCGGTCCTTTTACAATAGGAAGGTACTAGCGGCAGCTGGATAGGTCGTAAGCTTTCGAACAAGGGGTTCGGTAGTTAACTGCTTGTCCGACAGGCGCGCGCGCGCGACTGGGAGGTAAACAAACCACTTTTGCTTTCGGCCTGCTGGCGTGTAGACGTGTATCATCGCTCTCTGCCCGCTTCATCGTCGTTGCTTTCGCATGGTTGTGTTTTTCTTTTTCTATTATCTAGTGAAAACTGAATTGTAAGTACATCATTTCATATTTATTTCCATTGAATTCAATTGTGAATTAAAGGATCTTGGTTTCTCCACGCCCTCCGATTACCGAGTGCCGGGACTGAAGGCGTAAGTGCGGGAATTCATTTTCCCAGAAATGATCCTCGTATTGTGTATGCTCGGTGCCGAGGGCGGGAGAGCGCTCGCTCCGAGCTTATATTTTGGTTGGAAATGTGTAGATGAAAATCGTAAGTAAGTGCCCTTTTCATTTATATTTTTTTTGACCTGTATGCTCGTTGCCGAGCGAATGCGCATGGCACGAAACTTATTCTGTATGGAAGTGGAATCGCAAGTACAGTATTCTTTTTCATTTTCATATATTTATTTTGATTGTAGCAATACTCATTTTGGATCAGTTTTCGCTCTTACCCGGAAATTGATCCTTTCCCCTTTTTATTTGAATGAAGTGAAATCGCAAGTGCAGTTCTTTTTCATTTTCATATTTTATTGAGATTGCATTATTTACTTGGATCAATGTTTCCGCTATTTCCCGGGAATTGATCCTTCCCCTTTCTGGGCTCAGCTCGTGTCGGCCTATGAAAGGATCCTTAATATCATTCTTTCTAGGTAAAATTAACCTAAAATTACCAGAGAAAAACAAAATTAAGAAAATGTCAGTAAACTGACTCGCTCACTCTTAAAAAGAAGTGTCGGTATGATAATAGGGGCGAGTGTGGAACACTACCACGAGACAATCACCAATTAGAACTTCCAATCAGAATCCCCCCAAGAGAGAGCTGATACCAACGGGCGATGCAGCCGCTACTACTACTACTAGAGGACGCCACGGACAGCAGCGCCCCTAGCGGACATCCTTAATTTTTAGCGCTAGCGTCAAGACGCGATTTTCCCTTGTGCTGTGCTATTTCTGGATTTATCTCTATAATCTACCATGGAACGCTCTGCTATTGCCACGGCTAAGTTAAGTAACTCATAAGTAAATATTTTACCTCATTTTTATCTTCCGGGTACCTGTAGTTTCCTCTTAATAGGTCATATACGGTTTCCGGACGGTTGTCTCGTGGCGGCGCCATGCTGCCTCGTAAGAATTCCCGGTCCTCCATACTGGGACTTCTTATACTTATGCGCTTACTATATTACGTTCATTAATTTTTTTTTTTTTTTTTTTTTTTTTTTGTTTTTACATCGAGTTTTAGCTAGTTCAGCCCTTCTACCATTTCTCTTAGTTTGGTATTTAGGGCTATTATTATGATTATTCCGGCCCAGCATCCCGGCTCTTGCTCTTCATCGCTATCGCTGGCTCCGAGTAGGCTTCTGTTTCTTGGACAGTCTGCCTCCTCCTGGCTTCTTTCTCTTTTACTAAAAGTGTCTTTTCCATCTTTTCGATGTATAATTTTATTATATTTTTTAGGGTGTTAGGCTAGCCTAGGTGCTTGTTCCTTGTTTTGGTACACGCCTGGTTCACGTGGCCCTCTCACGGTTGTGTTGCTCGCGGCCTAGGCCACTTGCGGTCACGTGTTCCATCGCACCTTACCCTACCCCCGCCCTCCCCTTCTGGTATAGGGAGGAGCTGGGGGTGGGGACCCCTTGGTTGTCATGACAACCTCAGTTGCCTTCTCTCACTCCTTCTCTGAGGCGACCAGGGGTTCCTCCCAGCGGGGGGTATAGGGCGACCACTCATGAGGTACCCGGGTCTCCGTGCGGGTAGTCGTGAGGAGGGGAGGAGTAGGCCATCCCTCCCCCCTCTCTCACTCCCGCCGTGTTACACCGAGACCTTCCTCCCCCCCTCCCCAGTTGCTCAGCCACCTCCCTCGCTATACGAAAGGAGCCTTCCGTCGCAGCCGGGGCAACCTTTGGTTATAGATTACTGGCTCCGCTAGCGGGCGGGCGGGCACCTCTAGTGGTCGGTTGCTTGCCTACTATATCCTTACATCTCTCCCCCGCTACCGGAAGGGAGCTTGCTTCTTATTACCCGCACTCTTCTAGTAGACGGGCGGAGGGAGGTTTGTATTATTATTATTTTAAGGATATACCCTAATTTTACAATGAATTGTGTAATATGATATTTTTTATCTACAATCCCGCCATTTTCCGTCGTGGTTTCCATTTACCACCACTCCTGGTTGGTTCCCTTTTGTGTCCCCGCCATCAGCGGAGCTATAGCCTAGAGCACACCAACCAACCTAGTTCCACACGTATTTTGGCGGGGCTCTGGTTTAATCTAACTTTATCGCTCCTGGCACCAGCGAGCATCTGTTAGACTGTAAGTGTTTACCTGGTACTCATGTATCTTTCCACTTACAGGCTACCAACTGTCAGGTCCCAGCCTGCAACGCGACGTTGTACGACCCCTGCGGACACGATGAGTGCAGGTCTCACGCCCCCTGTGCCACGTCATACAATGAGATGATCGTCTGGCACCCAGAAGCCTGCGCCATTTGCTACGACCTGGTTGGTCAGCTGGGTGAGATGGGGTAAGTCCGTTTAGGCTCCAGGTTTCCTTATCATTTTTACTAACAACCCTTAGTCATAAGTTTGTTAACGCCCCTTCCGCCACTGGAAGCTAATCTCGCTTTTCTTTCAGGCTACTGGTGTTGAGGGAAGTCGCCCTCGCCACCCTGAGCGTGGGTGGGCGGCTTCGGGAAGAACGCCGCCAAAGGCCAGCCCTACATTCTGGATAAGAAGCTGGCCGTCCAGATCTTCCCTGCGGGCAAGTCGACCGGTTACGTTGACCCCTTTGTCCGCTGCCCCTCTGATAGCCTCCATCCAGCAAGACCTCCAGCAATCCTTTGGGGTCGTAGCCTCCCAGGAGTCGGTCCCGGACGTCGCTGCCCTGGACCTTAACATCGAGCCTATGGCGTAGGGGTGGATTGTTATTTGTTGGTTGAGTAGGTGTGTCGGGCGCCCAAGGTCTTTCCTTGGGTGCTCCTGGATCTTCTCCTGTCCCTTCTTCCAGTGCTTCATTCCAAGGCTTTGTGGGATCTGAGGTTCCCTACCCGCTCTCTCGCTCCCTCATCTGTATAGTACCCCCAAAGGTGAAGGGACAGAGAGAACCGAAGACTCTGGCCAAGACAACTTCGAGGAAGTCGTCTTCGTCTTCTTCGGCTAGGAAGTCGTCGACTTCCTACGCCGATGCGGTGAAAGCGAAGCCGAGTCTCTTCTCACTCAAGAGCTCCAGAAGCAAGGCTTCTAAAGGAGAAGGCTCGCGCTCCCGCCGAGCCAGTGCTTCTCCCGCCCCCTCCACTGCTTCCACTCCGGCTACGCCGGTAGGAGGAGCAGGGCCTAGCACCTTTGATCCCTCTGCTTTCTCAGCAGTGGTGATGCAACAGGTGGGCGAGCTGGTTGGCTCGCAAGTCTCCGCCCTGGGGACGAGATTCGGAGCAGATGTTCGCACAGTTGTCGAGCACTCTGTCTCAATCAGGCCAATCGATCCAAGACCTCTCTAACAGGGTTAGAGAAAATGAGGACCGAGTAGCTGGGCTATCTCAGGTTCCTCTTTCAGTCTCCCCATCGCCGCCAAGCACTGGGATTCTCCAACTCCCGCCATACGAATCTCTGCCAGCTTTCTCCATGGAGAACCCATGGAGAGTAGCTGCCTACGCTCCTTTCAAGGATGGGATGATCTCTATCCCGGAGTGGTGGGACTCGAAGGATTGAGGACTTCGAGTTTTACCCTCCAGGTCTGACGCAGCCTTTCATCGGTTATGCTAGGCTGACCGTAACTGGCTCTCACTAGGAAGACAAGATCTCTAGAGAGTCGGTCCTATACATAGAGATCATGCTCAGCGGGAATGGTTCACTGCCTTGAGGGACTGGGAGTGTACGAATACTAAACTCCAGGCCTACAAGAGTCCCTTCACTATTTTCGCGACGGAAGAGGATGTTTTCTCTTCCGTTCGCCACGAAATTAGTGGAGAAGTCCCTTCAGGCAGTCCTCAAGGATGAGCCCATCCCACAGTTGAGGGAGGCGGAGTCTACTTCTCCGCTCTTCCCAGCTTTCGGAGAATTGTGGGAGAACTTGCCAGCTACATTCACGCTGGGTAAGCTCAAACCGGACTGCGCCATGGACCAGTTCGGCGAGAAGCTACCAAGACTGCCGATTCCCCTAATCCAGGCGGAGTTTGATGCGCGAACCAGGTTTGGCAGGTCCCTCAATTCCCTTATAATTACGGAAATGGCTGCCCTCTTCTTATGCTACGGAACCGCTGTTCAAGATTTTGGCGAAATCTCAGTTCCAGACGGTACTAACGGACGCTTTTGACTTCTTCCAGGCTAGGAGGAACTGCCGAAAGCATGTTCTACAAGAATGTACTATTAGGCATGAGCCGAATAGACTCTTGGCCTCTAGCATGTGGGGAGCGGATCTCTTCCCAGAGTCCGCTGTCAACGAAGTACACCACGAAGCTGCTAGGCTCAACCAAGAGCCTTAGAGCTAGGTGGGGTATTTTCCTCGAAGAGGAAACAAGATTCCGTTCCCACTGCTGGTAAGAAACCGAAGAAGGCTGGTAAGAGGTTCCAGCCGTATCAGAAACACCAGCAACAGCAGCAATTTGTGCAGGCGGTCCCGGTTACCCAACAAGGACAACCTGCTAGTTCGAAGCAGAACCAGCCTATCCTCCTGTTGTCCCCTCAATCTCAGCCATCCACCTCCTACGCTATCTCGCCGGCCTTCACCCTTCATATGAGGCTCAGGCTACAAACACCGAGAGGTAGGGCGAGAGGTTACTTTCGTCACGTGGCGCAGGAAGGGCGACAAGGAGCAGGCAGTTCAGAGGAGGGCGTGTGGCCAACCCGCCCATCAACAATGAGGCTCCCCAGGTAGGAGGGAGGCTGTTCCTCTTCCGCCACAGGTGGGGGTTCAGCAATTGGGCACAGAGCATAGTGTCCAAAGGATTGTGGGCTGGGAGTTGGATCAAAGATCCTCCTCCAAATCAATCATTCCACCAGATACCGTCAGAGGAATTGACAGATTACGCGGAAGAACTCCTTCAGAAAGGAGCTATTGCGAGAGTCAAGCATCTAAAATTTCAAGGTCGCTTATTCAGCGTGCCAAAGAAAGGCTCAACAAAAAGAAGGGTAATCTTAGACTTGTCAAAGCTAAACTCTTTCATTCGTTGCGACAAGTTCAAAATGCTTACCCTCTCGCAAGTAAGGACCTTACTTCCGCGTGGAGCCGTCACATGCTCCATCGATCTTACAGACGCATACTATCATATCCCTATAGCCAGGCACTTCCGCCCATTCCTAGGATTCAGGCTAGGAAATCAAACATTCTCATTCAAAGTGATGCCCTTCGGTCTGAATGTAGCCCCCAGGGTATTCCACAAAAATAGCAGAAGTGGTTGTACAACAATTGAGAGCTCAGGGAAATCATGGTAGCAGCATACCTCGACGATTGGTTGATCTGGGCACCAACAGTCGAGGAATGTCTCAAAGCCACCAAAAGGTAGTTCACTTTCTGGAACATCTGGGGTTCCAGATAAACAAAACGAAATCCAGACTTACTCCGGAATCTCGTTTTCAGTGGCTAGGAATCCAATGGGATTTGTCTTCCCACAATCTGTCAATTCCAGTGGCCAAACGGAAGGAAATAGCAAAATCTGTCAGGC
>NC_061107.1:84400850-84466344 GCF_015104395.2 Macrobrachium nipponense | reverse complement strand
TATAGCTGAATTAACTGTCATGATTCTGATATCTGACACTCTCAGGAAGGTTGCTAACTTTTTGACAGCAGCATCATACTGCCTCAAAGTTGAATCTCTTTTATCAGATTCCAAGAAGAGAATATTCTGAGGGTCAATATTCGCATCTCTTTTTGCCGCAAACTTCATGAAATCCATAAAGTTAGGGTTTTGAGAATCCCTGAGGAAGCGAACACAGTCTTCGTTTGTACTGACTGGGAGAGCTTGGGACTGGGGATCCGAAGGGGACGAAGGCCCAGTTCCAGAATCAGGGTACCAATTGCTCTTCGGCCAGTCTGGGGCTACTAGAGCCACTTGACCCTTGAATGTCCTGAGTTTGTCTAATACCTTCATAAGGAGATTCACTGGAGGGAAGACGTAAATCTTCTCCCAGTTGTTCCAGTCCAGAGCCAGGGCGTCCGTGGCGTAAGCCAGAGGGTCCAGGTTGGTTGGGGGCTACATAACACGGTAGTTGGTGGTTCTTGTGATGCGAAGAGATCCACCTGTAGCCCTGGGACTCTTTGAAGGATCCATGGAACGAACTCTCGTCTAGAGACCATTCCGACTCTAGGGGTACTGATCGGGATAAGGCGTCTGCTATGACGTTTCTCACTCCAGCTATGTGGGTGGAGGAAAGATGCCAACTGAATTTGTCTGCCAGGGAGAAGATGGCTATCATGACGTGATTTAGATGACGTGACTTGGAGCCTCCTCTGTTTATGCAATGTACTACCACTGCGCTGTCCAAGACTAGCTTTATGTGGGAGTACCTTGGTGGGCGTAATCTTTTCAGAGTCAAGAAAACTGCCATTGCCTCCAGTACGTTTATATGGAACTGACGGAACTGGGGTGACCAAATTCCTTGAACCTTTTTGACTTGGGAGTACCCTCCCCAGCCGCTTAAGGACGCGTCTGTGTGGAGGTGATCCTGGTGGAGGGAACTGAAGAGGAACTGACACTGACAGATTCTTGACTTTTGCCCACGGCGAAGCCGGTTCTTTAGGGATCAGAGGCACTGAGGATAGCTTGTCCCTGGACCTGACATTTGCTCGTGAGCGCCAGATCCTGGTTAGATCTTTTAGTTTGGCTTTCATTAAGATGTTCGTTACTGAAGCAAACTGGAGAGAGCCGAGGATCCTTTCCTGAGCTCTCCTGGATGCTAGTTTGTGACTTAGAAATTGCTTGACTGACTTCGCTATTTCTTTCCTTTGGTGGATGGAATCGACAGATGTGTGAGGATAGATTCCATTGAATGCCTAGCCACTGGAAAGTTTGACTCTGGAGTGAGTCTTGACTTGGATCTGTTTATCTTGAATCCTAGATATTCTAGGAATTGGATCACTTTCAGTGTGGCCTTGTTTGCATTCTCGACTGATGGGGCCCAGATCAACCAATCGTCGAGATACGCTACTACCATAATCCCTTGAGCTCTGAGCTGTTGCACTACTACTTCCGCTAGCTTTCGTGAACACCCTGGGTGCCACGTTGAGCCCGAACGGGACTACCTTGAAGGAGAACGTCTGATCTCCTATCTTGAATCCCAGATACGGGCGGAAGTGTCTTGCAATAGGGATATGATAGTAGGCGTCTGTAAGATCGATAGAGGTGGTGACGGCCCCACGGGGAAGTAAGGTCCGCACTGTGAGATCGTGAGCATCTTGAACTTGTCGCAGCGGATGGCTAAGTTTAAGCGGGACAAGTCTAAGATTACCCTTCTTTTGTTTGAGCCTTTCTTTGGAACGCTGAATAAGCGACCTTGAAATTTCAATCTTTTGACTTTGACTATAGCTCCTTTCTGAAGGAGGTCCTGTGCGTACTCTGTCAATTCCTTGGAAGGAAGTTGACGGAAAGGTCTGGCTGGAGGTGGGTTCGTCAACCAGCTCCAACCCAGCCCTTTGACACTATGCTCTGAGCCCACTGGCTGAAGTTCCACGGTGGCGAAAGTGAAACAGCTCCCTCCTACCTGAAGTTCTTCATTGGTTCTGGTAACCCCCTCGACCTCCTCTGAAGTGCTTTCCCCTATTGAAGGGGCCTCCCGATCCTCTCCCACGAAAGGACCGCTTACCTCTGCCTCCCTTGTTCGAGCGGTCATACTTCTGAGAAGCCTGACTCTCGAAGGCTTGATTGTAAGCTGGAGAGATGGCGTATGAGGTGGAGGGCTGAGGCTGAGGGGATATCACATAAATAGGCTGTGATTGACCTTTAGACGTGGAGGGTTGGGCTGTTTGCACTAACGGCACTGTAGGAACTTGCTGGGGAAGCGCGGTTGCTTCTTTAGGTAAGGCTGGAACGCCTGGGTTTCCTTTGCCCTTACTTTTTGGTGTCAGGTCTTGCCTTCTCCTAGCCGTAAGACCCCAACGGTCCTTAAGGCTCTGATTCAACCTCGTAGCTTCTGCTTGGACTTCCTTTACCATAGCCTCTGGGAAGAGATCTGCGCCCCAGATGTTAGAAGAGAGTAACCTATTCGGTTCATGACGAATGGTTGCCTCTAGCAGGACATGCTTCCTACAATTCGTTCTGGCAGTGGCAAACTCGAACATATCTGACTGCACCGTTTGAGTCAGGGCTTTGGTCATAAGCTTGAAAATTGGTTCTGAACCATAAGCCATGGTGGCTACCTCAGACATAGCCATCAGGTTGATTGACCTGGCTAGGCGTGTTTTGGAGTCAAATTCCGCTTGAATAAGACTATCAGGGAGCCTGGGCAGCTTTTCACCAAACTGCTCCATAGCACAGTCAGGTTTGAGTTTGCCAGCTGTGAAAGTATTAGGTAAGTCTTCCCACAATTCTCCAATTGAAGGGAGCAACGGAGATGTGGGGTCTGCTTCTTTTAACTGAGGCATGGGTTCCCCTTTCTGAGCTGCTGAGATGGTCGACCTAGCTATCTTGGTTAGGAAAGGGAGGAGGGGGTACCCTCGTCCATCGTGAAAATGGTAAAGGACTTTTGAAAGGTTGGATCTGGTGTTCGAGCAGTCCATGTCCTCTAAACATCTGAAGCCATTCTCGCTGAGCTGGTCACGAGAATAGAGGACTGTCTCCTTTGGTACCCTGTCATCCCTAACCATAGCCGAAGGCGTGAGCCTAGCGTATAGCCTATGAAGGGAGGCTGTAGGCCTTCCGGGTAGAACTCGAAGTCCTCTATTCTTCGAGTTCCAAACTCCGGTATGGAGATGAGACCATCTTGGAAGGGGGCGTATGACGCTACTCTCCAAGGATTGTTCATGGAGAAAGCGGGCAGCGAGTCATACGGGGGAAGCTGAGATCCGCTAGTGTTAGAGGTTGAGGGAGAGGCAAGAGGGGCTTCTCTTAGACCGGCTATAATAGTGTCCTGAGAAGTGATCCTGTCCGACAGGCGGGATATCATATGTTCCATACTCGTCTTAAGGGAGCCCACTAGGTCGCCCACCTGTTGCAACAGGCCAGCATTGGTATCCAAAGCCGGAGCTGCTGCGGAGGTAGAGGGGAGACTCTGAATAGGCACCAAAGGTAGTGGAACTGGTGATACTGCCGGGGTGCGGGATTTCTCCTTAGGTTTACTCTTGGAGGACTTTGAGCCGGAGCTAGACCCTTTAGACCTGTCTGGGCCGGGATTACGAGCCGGAGACTTGCGTGAGGAAGAAGACGAGGACGTCTTCTTCGAAGACGTCTTAGTCAAGGTCATATGTTTGGACTTGATCTTAGGTCTAACTGAAGCCTCTGGAGGAGTATATAACTCATCACCCGTAAAGCCTTTGAAGGATGGAGAGGTTGCAGGGGTTAGAAGAAACAGTCACTCCCAAGGAAGACCCTTGGGTACCTGCATTACTTACCTCGACCAACAGGTCGTCTATACCTACCATAGGTTCAACATTTATATCCAGGGTTGCGACATCCGTGGAGATATCCTGGTCCTGTTCTGTTAAGGAGGCCGCCAGCTGTTGTTGGATAAAGGCAATAGAAGGGTCCGCCTCTGCCGGGTCGACGTATCCAGTCGCCTTGCCTCCGGGGAAGATTAACAGAGCCAATCGCTTCTCCAGTATGTAGGGCTGACCCTTGGCGGCGTTCTTGCCAAAACCTCCGACCCAGGCCCGCAGGGTAGCCAATGCCGTATCTCTTACTGCCGGAGCCTGTAAGAGAGGGTATATTTTAGATTTAAGAATCACTTAAAACTAAAACTTAAAGTATAACTTAAACTAGATGCCTTAAGTTAAAGTAAATAATGTAAACTTAAGTACTAAAAGAAGCGGAGCAACATGCGGAGAAGGAATACTTACGCCTTCCAAAAGCTGGCTCACCAGATCGTAACATATGGTACACGTCTCATGGTACCAGACCTGGATGTCCCCGTGCGGAGTCGCGCATGGAGCATGGGACCGGCAAACTTCGTGTCCACAGGGGTCCTGAAGTGTAGCGGAACATCCCGGATGCTCACAGTTGGTGGCCTGTAAGTGGGAAGACACATGAGTATCTTAAAGGGGTAACACTTACAGATTAAGGACAAAGAACTCCGTTACATGCCGGAGCTCGGAAAAAATTTGGGCATAACCCCTCCCTGCATTGCCTGAATAGGCTATAATCCCGGAGAGATCCGGTAAAAATGAAAGGGAGGGGTAGGGATGGTTTAAGAAACTTAAGATAAACTTAAAGATAACTTAAACCTACATGCAATAACATGCAATGAACCGGACTAGGTCCAGTGAAGCGGAGTGTAGTAACTCAGCAATACGGTACGGTTAGTAAAGACCTACTGTATGCTCCGGTCCAGCTATGGTGGACTATACCCTTCCGCTGGATACCAGGGCTCCGATAGGGAGGAGCTCTAGTAAGGAGGAAAGGGCGAGATGACATACAGACTCGAGCTAGCCCGGAGCGACAAGGAAGTAACGGAGGGGGGGGAAGGCCAGGGCCCCCCACAACGTACCACCCGGCCGAGCCGAGAAGCGGAGAGGTCGGAACCAGTCAGGGACTGTCGGGCTCCCAGGCCCCTCCAGTGGAGGGGAGAGGGGGAGCCAGGCTCGGGCATGCGGGGCGAGCAAGGACAGACCGACCCACCCCCACCCGACTCTGGAGAGCGGGAGAGGGGGGAAGGGGGACTGGCAGGCGTCTGGCTGACTCGTGATCACGTAGTGACCACGAGGCGGTAAACTAGGATACGGTAACCAAGCCTAGGCCAACCAACTGATCAGAGGGAAGCTATCGGGAAGCAACCTGAACTGAAAAGCGGTAGCGTAAGGGCCCATAGGGCTAAAACCAACTGATCAGAGAGAAGCTATGTGGAAGCGACCGAACTGATCAACGGTAGGCTAGGCTCTACGAGCCGGGACCTAGGCTAAGCCAGACGCTAACTAACCTCACAATAACAAAACATATAAATATATATATAATAAAAATGAAAGAAAGAAGGTAAAAAAGCAGGAGAAAAAAAATCCAGGAGTGTGCGACTAGCCCGAAGGCGAGCTACCCACTCAAAGCTAGTCAGGGGCCGATACTAAGAACCTGGACTAGGGTCTGGATAGAAAAACCTACATAAGGTGAAATACGTATATATATGACAACCTGAGTAGGCATAGTAACGTGGATAATCAAAATAGAGCGTAAACAAAAAGGGATGTTCTAGGTATGGAAGACCAAGAACGAACCCAACATGCGGCAGGACCATGCTGCCATGCTTCCAGCCCCCGAGAACGTACTTATACCTAAAAACAAAAAAAAAAAAAAAAAACGGCAAATACTGTCTCGGGGACGGAAAAACTCGCTAACCGTAAATACTGAGTACTTAACTTAGCTGCTGCAATAGCTGCACGCTCCATTATCGAAAATCCGAAGAAAGGGCACAAAAATCACAGAGAGAAAAATAACACGTGTGACTCGTGTGAGCTAACTGAAAAGGATGGCCACTAGAGGCGCAGCAGTCGCAAGCATGGGATGGTGTAGTAGTAGTACGAGCTGCTCTCTCTGTGGGACGGCTCCCCTCTTGGAGGGTTTTGTAGTGGGAGATTTCTATTGGCATTTGGCTCGTGGTAGTGGTCTCACTCGCCTAGTGTTCATACCGACCGCCCTCCTAGAGGGTGAGCGAGTCAGTTATATGACCTTTTTGTTTATTTTATTTATTCTCTGGTATGTGTTAGTACATTTACCCTAGAAATAATAGATTAAAGGATATTTCGCGCAAGCGACACGAGCTGAGCCCAAGAAATTTGTGTTTTTGTATGTATGAGTTTCGAGTTTGTGGTTGTTTGCTGAGAGTTTGGGGATACTCTAAGCAATCTTAGAACTAACACGGTTAGGATCGGGTGATCGGGATTGGTTGTGTGCTCCTTAAATAAATGCGGTGTTGTCATATAAGCGGATGTGCTCCCATTGACAAACGCCAGTTAGGTTCTGTCGAGTAAGTGGGAAGAGACCCCATCGACAGATCCACAAGAACTCTTGGCCACAGATCACTATCTCGCTAAGGCTCTTGAGATGAAGCAGACTCCTGGGCAGTAGCCACGAAGTCTTCCATCTAAGAAGGTAGGAACTAAGGTTTATTTATACCTACAACATATGTTGTTTACCTGTCTAGTCAGTTAGTTAGCTGTCTCCTTGCCCTCCCCACCAAAGGGTGTCAATCAGCTATGTATATATCTGACAGGTAAGTTGAATGTATGAAAATGACATTGTTATGATACAATAAAGTTCATACATACTTACCTGGCAGATATATACAATTGAAAACCCACCCAGCCTCCCCGCAGGAGACAGGTGGAAGAGAGAATCTGATTAGAAAACGGGAATAGTTCCTAGTCCTGCACCCAGAGCAGGGCGGTAGATCACCTGACCTACCTGTAGCGAGTGCCGCGAAATTTGAAATTCTGTCGGGAACGACGGACGAGTCTATAGCTATGTATATATCTGCCAGGTAAGTATGTATGAAACTTTATTGTATCATAACAATGTCATATTATTTAAAGGGTAGTAACAGAATGGCTGGAGTAGAAAGCATTACTAACTTAAAGGTGAACAAAATTGCCCCATTAGTAGAAAAAACTAGGATCTGCGATGCTTGTGTAAGATTATTACCTTTCCTCTCTTGTGATTACACTTTGTGTGAGGAAGTTGCACAGAAATGTTATGTCTTGAGGTAGGAAGATAGACTGAAACTTCAGAGACTGAGGTTGTTTGGCATATAAGAAACAGAAAGGGAAGTGGTCAGTCAGAGAAGTAGTAGAAAATGAAGTAGCAGGAGGAAAACTGGCACAGGATATAATTTAGAAAGGGCATAGTACATGAGAGAAGATAAAGTATTAACTCAAACAGGAAAGAGTTAGGTAAATTCATTATGTATTTTACTTCTTAATGGGAATCCTTATATAAAATTTCTGATGATTAAGGATGAATTTCATGTATTGATATGCTATACAATAGTATGTATTATTATATTTGAAGGATGTATAAATATAATACAGTATATGAGGGCCCCTGATGCATCAACCAATAGTGTTGACAACAAAATTTTTTTCCAGATACTTGAGTGAACCTGGTTGAAATGGTGCTGTATTATGTTTTGCCACCAGAAGACTTCTCCAATGCCCCTCCTTTGACAGCTGCTGTTGTGGAGATATTAGTGTCGTCTGTCATTCTAACCCATAGTTTTCCCTCAATCTCTGATCCAGATTACATTAATTCTTTAATTGTTGGGCTGTAAGTTTTTACTGTCAGTTTTGTTAACCTAACATGAAAGTTTTTGGATATGATTGTTTTCGAAAGGGAAACCAGGATAAAATATATATGTCAAGAGGTAAATTCACTGGCACCTTTCATCCCCTTGAGCTGTGAAATACATATCTTCACAGGATTGAGTGATTTGACCATCTAGAATTATGGACTGACTGCTAGTTTTCAATGGTTTCAATTTCCTTTTAACATTTTTCATTTCTCTTCAGTGTACAGACATCCCAATAACAAGTGAATTGTTTGTGAATGTCATCAAGTCAACTGAACTTAGAAGAGTTACAAGCAGTTAAAGACCTTGTTTCAAAAGAAATGGCAAATCTTGTAAGTTTTAAAATTGTTTCATAGTTGAAAATTTTATTTGGAAGTTACCCAAATGCCATTAAATACAAATATTTACAATGAGCTTGGAATATATACCCTTGCTTATTTATGTGGCAAGTAAAGATTCACTCTATTATTTTGAATACAATACATACACTGTAGTTAAATATGGTATAAGGATCTGTGGTACTACTTCAGAATCTTTCTAAATAAACTTATATTTTTAAATAATTTAACAGACAATTCTAAACTTAAAGGTGAGGTCTGACTTAATTTTATTCTTTGAAATACTCCAAGGGTAAAGAAGTTAATTTTTAATTATGCAACTTACCCAGTATAGTTTTCTGTTATTTTGCAGCAGTATACGTAGATTATTCAACTTCGCGGTAGCGACACCCGTTAAGTGTGTAGTGACACAGTCTCGCCCCTCCTAGGGAGAAGGTTAGGAACAACACAGCCAATTAGCTCATTCCGTTTCTGCGACTCTTGGTGTAAACATCCTGGTGTCGGCAGCAGTTCAATTCATTTTCGAGCCGGTAATTTACCAGATTTCGGTATACAAACCGAGAGTGGAATAACATCAACCGAAAGCTTCAGGATGAGTTTTTTTCTTGTTTTATTGCATTTCATTGAAGTAGTACATCGTTAGTTCGCATTTACAGCGACTTGCAGTAATTGGTCAACTACTATTTGACGAGTGTCGAACTATAATATGTAAACATTGGTTGTAGTGGACCAATGTTTACGCTTACGCTTGTTAGCAATCAGATATTGTTCGATAACACGTTTCAGTAGCGATCTTTTGATTAAATCATTTTCACAATAAGTAATGCAACAAAGTGAGATGTCACTTAACTAATAAGGAAGTTGCGTAATAGTGGAAACCCTGCATTAGCTATCTTCCGGATGGAGTAGCGTAATAATGTAAACATTTCATTCGTTATCAGAACGAGTTGGTGTTGATATTATTTCCGCAAAAAAACGTGTTTGGCAGGATTAATGATTATTGTTTTAAGGTGTTTTCACCACTTTAGCTTGTTAGCATGTCCCGCTACTGAACAAATTTGCAATATATTTAAACACTTATCAATCTTTTCAACTTCAGTGTAAAAGTTAATGTAGCAGGAGAGAATTAGTTATTATGGATTTTCGGAGGGCGTTCTATTGAAATCCTATTAAAAGCAAGAATAAAATTATACTATTATTGATATTTTTATTATTGATGTAATAGTATTATTGGAAACAACTTGAAAACGTACAAGAGCCATACAGAGAGAACATCCCATAGAGGGCTGTACTTAAAACATTAAGGAACAAAGTAATGTTTGATTTAGCATGCGGCCTTAGCTTGAATCAAATCAAAACTGTTAAGTAGCTAGAATGACAATAGAGTACGCTTGCCTTCAAAGCTTTTAGCTTAACTGGGCCGAATTATTCGAGCTGATCTTATCTTTAGCCATATGTTTGACGTAAGATTATGTCATGCATTTATCTCATAGTTTACTGAGCCTAGTAGTTGGGACACAAGTGTCCAGCAGATCTGTGCAACGTACAGTTGAACCATAGTAGTGCCCACGAGCGTCAGGGGATCCGTGGCGCTGGGCGCCCAGTAGTGAACATGGCGCCGAGCGCCCAATAGTGTCCATCAGCGCTGAGCGCTAAGTAGCAATCCATGGCACCAAGCATCCAGCGGTTCCGAGCTCTCAGTATTGTAGCTACACAGGTATTCAAGTAGTTTTCTTTGTTGATACATGGACACCTAGTCAGATAACACTCAATCCCAGTTGTTTTTTCTCTCTGCTATTAGCTCTTTAATTTAATGATATAACTTGTCCAGTGGTTGCACAGCTATAAGTTCCACTTATAGCTGTGTAGTTGATGGATAGGTATTATTGAAAAATTATTATTTTATGAATGTCATTCTTATTGTAAAAATTTAATTTGTACCACATGCTCTTTTTGCTTGTCTCCCTCGCCTCCTTCCAATACCATTGCCAGTGGTGTTGAGATTAGCAATGTTAACCCTGTGATAGTGAAGTGTTGTGCAGTGGAGGAGGTGCTGTCGTCCCCTGATTCTCCTAGGCACAGGTCCTTGTCAAACTCCCAGGCACCTGGGAGGAGGCATACTGTAGCCCAAGGGAGGTCAGTGGGATTTGCCCACGGACAGTCACCCCCTCACAGGCGGTCATGTTTTGTTAAATCCCAGGTCGTGACCATAGTGCCATTGAAAAGGCATCTATAAGGAAGTGTATTGTCTTTCCGCAAGTGGGTTGAGCCAGTGGCACTTTATTGCAGAGTCTCGTCCACTGTAAATGAGGACTCGTAATATGTTGCCTTCTGTCCCTCCTAAGAAGACCAGAGTGTTACAAGAGGACCAACGTCCTTCCTGCAGGTTCTGGGGACAGTCCAGAATGCTTTTCACACAATGACAATGGCTTAGAGGGTCAGGTAGTGAAAGGATACCCTTTTCCTCTAGATTCGAGGAAGTTGTCCTTAGGGGGTCCATCAGATAAGGTTGCATGCAGGGAAAGTTCTGATAGTCTGTTGGTGCCAGATCTCTTTCCTCCTATGCTCCCTATTCCAGATAGTTCTTTGTGTTAGTCTAGCTCTTAAAAAGCGTACGACGGTTGAGCGTTCTCTTGGTGACTGTGCATCCTTCTAGAGCAGGAAGGGACTCTGTCCCTGCCTTCTGTATCTAAACTAATTCAAGCCTCCCATTGGGCAAGAGTGGAAGACCACCCATTGGCGCCTCGGCTTCAACAAGCGGTTGAGTGCTCATTGTCGCAGTAGTGCCTACTGGTGCATGTTTTACCTCTTCTTCAAGAGCGCTTACTGGTCTCAAGTAACCACTGTTGGTGGCAAAACGTTCAATGGAACTCCCAAGAGTCCACTAGCGCCTGAGCATCCATTGGCTCCCAAGCGTCCATTGGCTCCTGAGCATACGAGCGTCCATTGACTGAAATGCAATGGAAAAGTTTAACTGCGTATGTAAAGAAATTGGAGAAGGATAGAATTAGGAAGGCTTCAGCTAGAAATTTCAAGTAGGTCCTGCTCTATGGATCAGGACAGTTTGCCTAATCCCAAGTAGTTTCTCTACTTCTAACGTAGTTTCAGCCTCCTTCCCCCGCAGCGAACTCGTTGATTCGTCATTGGAGAAAGCTGCTGTGAAAGCGTCGATCCGTAATTTGCAAAGGCAATTACGAGAGATGGAAGGTAAGAGTGAAGTGTTAAGTGAAGTGTACAGTGTCCCCAGTGAAGTGGAGGGGGCGTCTGACCGACTCCGCATCGCTCCTAGGCCTAGACCTCTTTCAGACTCCCATGACCAAGGGAGGAGGAATGTCGACAGCCGCAAGGGGGATGTAGAGTATTCCCAACGGTCAGGCGTCCCTTCGGCAGTTCCTGTAGACTCGTCCCAGGCTGCCTTGGACAGCTATAGACAAAGCGTCCTTAGGAAGTGTTTTTCCGACTCGGATTCGTCCTCGCCGAGGCGCGGATAGAGCTCCGCCTCTAAGTCGTGCCCTCTGAAGAGAGAGCCTGAAGCTCTGCAGGAGACGCGTTAAGCTCCAGCCCAGAGCCGTTTCCGGAGTATTCTCCCGCTCAGAAGAAGAGAGCTATGAGGTCTCCAGATTCTTCTCCTGAAGGAATTCGATCTTCGACTAAGAAGTTTTTAGTAGGCCTGCAAGAGCAGTTATCATCTTTTAGTAGGCTCGCTTTCCAAGGGGCCTTCTCGCAGGAAGGACTCCTCTCTTCCAATCAAGAGTTCGGTTAAGAGACCTCCTTTGAGTCGTCGTTCGGTCTCTGGTAAGAATCATCTCTCCAGTAAGGCGCTCTTCTCCATCGAAATCGTTCACCTACGCTTCGTCTCATCGCGAGTCTGCTACTCCGTCCAGACGTTTTTCTTCTAGGAAGAACCCGCATTCGTCTAAGCGCCCTAATAAGGGCTCAAGCCCCTCTCCGGACAGGAGCCAGGATCATCAATCCTTACATAGGAGTGACGAACGCTTGCCTTCTTATAGGCGCTCTCAGAGGGATAGAAGCCCCTCGACTGGCTATCTTAAGGAACAGGATAGTTTCCGCTCCTCTTGTAGACGCAGAGAGAGTGATGAACAGTTCTCTCCCCCCAGACGTTTCTCGGAGAGTTTCTAGCGCCTCGCCTAGCAGGCGCCATCTTAAGTACTAGTCGCTTTTCTCCTCCTAGACGAGTTACTCCTTCCAGGCGTACACGGCAGGACACGAGCCCCTCTCCACAGCAGGCGCCAAGAGCCTGAGAAGAGCCTGAGAAGAGCCTGGCGGATACGATGCGCCCTACTTCTGTTAGGCGCTCTTTACGAGATCCAAGTTTTTCCTCGCGCAAGAGTATTCGGAAAGGAGTAAGGTCCTCTCCTGGCAGGAGCCAGGATGAGAGCAGGCGCTTTCTTCTCCAAGGCGCTTAGCGCCTGATAGGCGCCAACGACATGACGCTAGCGCCTCTCCCCGCAGGCGCCAAGAGCCTGGTAAAGAAATTGTTACAGGATTCTCGCCCTACGCCTGGTAGGTTCTCCTACAAGGACGCAAGCTCTTCTCCTTTAAGACACGGTGGTTTTTTCTCCTGATAACACCTTCCTGTAGAAGCTGGTGCGTCTGTGGATAAGATCGCTTCTGGAAGTGGACTCCCTTCCTCTTTCTAAGCCTCCTTCGAAGGATAGGAGCCCCTCTTCTTCTAGGACTCCATTCTCCGAAGAGAACTTCTTCCCTTAATGGCGGACCTTAAGAGGAGGTGGTTTTCCGAGGATGAAGCTCCTAAAGATGAGGTTGTATCGGATTACAAGAGACTGACAGCCCTGCTTCTTCAAGAGTTCGGGGACTCGCTTCGCCCAGCGGATCCTCCTTCTCCAGGATCACTCCTTTCAAGTACGAAACTTTCGAAGTCTCCATTCGTAAGATGCGTCCTACGCTTTCTATGAAGAAAGCCATCAAAGCTTAGAGAGCTGGCTCCTCTCTGAGAAAGAGCAAGGGCGGGAAGACGGTTTTTTCCTGCCCTCCTTCGAAGTTGGCAGGTAAGCCAGGTGTCTGGTATGACACAAAGGAACCGATGGGGTTGGGCCTTCCTTCTTCAGCGGATGCCAATTTTTGCAGCTCTTGTGGATTCTTCGAGGAGATGCTCTCATCTATCAGCTAAAGCTTCATGTGGGATGTGCGAAATGGACCATTTGCTTAAGGGTCTATTTCGCACACTTGAAGTGTTCAATTTTATGGATTGGGCCCTGGGAGCCCTGGCTAAGAGAGCACAGGATCCAGACTTTGTTTCTATGGAGGTGTTACGAGTGTCCTTTCTTGTCTGGATAAGGCCTTGATGGATGGATCTACTGAATGGCTTCTCTTTTTGGATCTGGAGTTCGTTAAAAAGAGATCAGTTTACAGTTCTTTTTTGACGAAGTCAGTATCCCCTCTACAAAGAGCCTCATTGCGGTACTCTCCCCTGTCGAGTCACCTGTTTCCACAAGAAACCGTGAAGGACCTTTCAAGATCTTTATCAGAGAAGCAACACAAGATCTTCTTGCGCAGTCGACGAAGAGACTGAAGCCAGCAGTTCCTTTAACTAAAAGAGAGAAGCCTGCTTTTCAACAGCCCTTTCGAGGGAGAACGACTTCGAGACCCTCTATTAGGAGTAGGAGACCGGTCAATAGAGGAAGAACGACTCGCAAACCCTTCGCTAAACCCCAATGAGACAGTAGTCCTCCAGAACACAGTAGGAGCCAGACTTCTAAAGTTTGCAAAAGTCTGGGCTCAGAGAGGGGCGGACACCTGGTCTCTCTCTATCCTGAAGAGAGGATACCTTATCCCCTTCAGGGAGAAACCTCCCTTGACAACAACCCCAAGGGAGTTAACAGCAAGATACCGAGATCATTTAAGAAACCAGGCCCTGCTTCAACTCGTAGAAGAAATGACAAACAAGGAAGCGATAGAGAAAGTGTTCAAGACCTTCAATCTCCGGGGTTTTACAACCATCTTTTTCTTGTGCCAAAAGCCTCAGGTGGGTGGAGACCAGTCCTGGACCTAAGTGCCCTGAATCGCTTCGTCGTCAAGACGAAGTTCACGATGGAAACTACATCCTTCGTTCTGCAGCTCTTCGTCCAGGGGATTGGATGGTGTCCATGGACCTTCAGGATGCCTATTTCCATGTACCTATCCATCCTTCGTCCAGGAGGTATATAAGATTCATGGTACAGGGCAAAGTGTTTCAATTCAGAGCCCTATGCTTCGATCTGCCACGGCCCCTCAGATGTTTACGGGTCTAATGAGAATGTTGCTCATTGGCTACATATCGAAGGAATGAGGATCTTGTTGTATCTCGACGATTGGCTGATCCGTGCCCAGTCAAAGGATCGCTGTCTGGAGGACTTGAAATTAACGCTGGATCTAGCTCAGTCCTTGGGACTGTTGATGAACCTCGGGAAGTCCCAGATGAATCCCAGCAAAGCATTGTCTATTTGGGGATTCTGATGGATTCTCGGGGTTTTCGGGCGTATCCATCAAAGGAACGACAGGAGAGATGTTTACAGAAAGTGAAAACATTCCTAGAGAAGGAACAATGTTCCGCGAGGACTGGATGAGTCTCTGGGACCCTTTCCTCGTTTGAACAGTTTCGTTTCTCTAGGGAGGCTGCACTTAAGACCCCTACAATTCTTCCTCAGGGAGAATTGGGATCAGAAGCACCAAGATCTTTCGGACTCATTTCGGCTCTCAAAGAAAATAAAGGAGGACCTCAGTTGGTGGTTAGAGCCAAACAGACTCAACCAAGGACGCTCCCTGCAGTTGTCGAGCCCTCACCTAGTGTTATTTACAGACGCCTCGGAACTAGGATGGGGAGCAACTCTAGGATCGAGAGAAGTGTCAGGCACTGGACGGGGGGAACAAGTGTCCTGGCACATCAACAAGAAGGAGTTAGCAGCAGTGCATCTAGCTCTCGCTCACTTCGAACTTCAAGTTCTGGGCTCCGTGTTGCAAGTAAACTCGGACAACACGACAGCTCTAGCCTACAGAAGAAAGCAGGGAGGGACCCACTCATTCTCCCTTTCGAGAAAGCGGGAGCTCCTTCTGTGGACCGAGGAACGCAAGATAACTCTCCTATCCAGATTTATCCAAGGGGAAAAGAACGTAAGAGCAGACCTTTTGAGCAGAAGGGATCAGGTCCTTTCCCATGAATGGACTCTGCATTCAGGAGTTTGCAACAAGATCTGGAACCTCTGGGGGAGACCCAATATCGACCTCTTCGCAACGCATTGGAATGCGAGACTGGAAAAACTACTGTCACCAATATCAGATCCAAGGGCAGTGGCAGTAGACGGTCTTCTTCTCAATTGGGAGGGGATCGACGGGTACGCTTTTCCCCCTTTCAAGAAATTAGGAGAGGTAGTAAGAAAGTTTGTCTCTTCAGAGGGAGCAAAACTGACCCTCATCGCTCCATTCTGGCCAGCACAAGATTGGTTCACAGAGGTACTGGAATGGATGATAGATTTTCCGAGGTCCCTTCCACTGCGGAAAGATCTTCTCAAACAGCCCCACTTCGACAGATACCACAAAAACCTCCACGCTTTCGGTCTGACTGCCTTCAGACTGTCGAAGGACTCGTCAGAGCGAGGGGGTTTTCACGCAATGCTGCGAAGGCTATTGCAAGAGCCAGAAGACCTTCACTCTACGGGTCTACCAGTCGAAGTGGGAGGTGTTCCGAAGGTGGACCAGGGCCCAGAAAGTATCCTCTTCCAGTACCTCTGTGACAGAAATAGCTGATTTTCTCCTTTATTTGAGGGAGAAATGCAATCTAGCTGTTACCACAATTAAAGGATATAAGAGCATGCTGTCCTCTGTTTTCAGACAGGGGCCTTGATATCTCGGAGAACAAGGATCTACACGACTTGATAGGGTCCTTCGAAACCTTGAAGTACTATAAAACTATAAGACCACCTAGTTGGAACCTGGATGTGGTGCTTAAATTCTTGATGTCCGAGAAGTTCGAACCTCCTCATACTTCCTCCTTCAGAGACTTGACTAGGAAGTCTCTATTCTCTTTGCACTAGCTTCTGCTAAGAGAGTTAGTGAGCTGCAAGCTTTAGAAGGAAACAGTGGGCTTTAAGGAAGATTCTGCGGTATGCTCTTTTAATCCCCTGTTTTTAGCGAAGAATGAAAATCCCTCTAAGCCATGGCCAAGGACTTTTGAGATTAAAGGATTGTCCTCTTTGGTAGGAGGAGACGTAGAAAGGACTTTGTGTCCAGTCGGGATACTCAGGTTCTACTTAGAAAGGAAAAAAACGGCTTAGTGGAAATGTGGATAGTCTTTGGTGCTCGGTGAGAAATCCTAAGAGAGCGATTTCTAAGAATGCTCAAGCATTTTTTTATTAGAGACGTAATTAGAGAAGCTCATGCATCCTGTGAGGAGGAACACTTTAGACTCCTAAGAGTAAAAGCTCATGAGGTCAGGGCTGTAGCTACCCCTCTTTAGCTTTCCACAGGAATATGTCTCTACAGGCGCTTGTAGAATCCACCTACTGGAGATGCAATTCAGTTTTTGCATCTAATTACTTAAGAGACGTGCAGGTCCCACTTATGATAAGTGCTTCTCCCTCGGACCGTACATGTCTGTGGATTCGTTGCTGGGCAGGGAGCTGAAACTAATCCTTTATAATAGTTAGATTAGGAAATTTTTAAATTTTTGGTGTTGTGTTTTTATGGTCGATTGGAAGGGCATTTGGGAATGTGCCACTTTCAAATCGTAGTGTTAACAATAATAGTGTGGTCAGTGGTCGGGTATTGGTTTTTTCATGCTCCTTGATATTTGTTTGGACCTAAGCTCTGTCATGTAAGAGGGTTAGTCCCCCATTGATATGATGAAGGTGAAGGCTCTGCCATATAAGTGGGTTTTTCCCCCATTGGTATGATCCGAGACAAGGCTCTGTCAAATAACTGGGCTGACACCCCCATTGACAAGACCAGAAGAAACTGTCGGTACAGGTCTCATCCTTACTGAAGTTCTGGAGGCAAGCAGACTCATAGACAGTAATCATGAAGTCTTCTGCCCAATCAGGTAGGAACCAAGGTTTTTTATGTTGCCTACAATAGATATTGTTTCCCTGTTTTTTATTTTTGTATGAATGTTTAGCTATCTCTTACCCTCCGCCAAGGGTGCCAATCAGCTAAGTATATATCTGCCGGGGAAGTTGCATGTACAAAAATGATATTGTTAAGATACAATAAAGTTTTGTACATACTTACCCGGCAGATATATACGATTAATGGCCCACCCAGCCTCCCCTCAGGAGATAGGTGGAAGAGAAAATCTGAGTTCAGAAAACGGGAATGGTTCCTATTCCCGCACCCAGCGGCGGAGAGGGTGATCACCTGACCTACCTGTAGCGTGTGCCGCGAGTTTTGAATTCTGTCGGGACGTCAGAGACATTAGCTAAGTATATATCTGCCGGGTAAGTATGTACAAAACTTTATTGTATCTTAACAATATCATATTTGTTCTCTCCAAGGCTTCATGAAGCATACTGCTCCTATCCAGCCACAAACAGCTTTGTCCCTTTTTTTTTTTTTTTTTTTTTTATTGCAGAAAAAAGAGGAAGAAGACAGAGATAAGGAAACTCCTCTTACCACTTACAAGTCGCCTCTTCGATATTTTCTAGTAAATTTCTGACTTTGTCGCGGGTTGCCAGTTAGCTCCAAACATTGCCAGTGCTCCTCATTTTTTAGAGATAATCAAGTAGATTTGTCCTAGTTGCTTATCTAGTTTTTTTAGGCGATGAAGGAAGCTAACCTTTGGCTTTCTGAAAGAGGTAACAGGGATGGTTACTTTAATTTCCCACCGTCACATCTTTGACACGATGTAATTAAAATTATCTTCTGTGTGGTTGTAGTAGTGGGCTTCCTTGATTGGACTGTTGGAGCTTTGGGCCGCAAGATATGGGAATGTTCGCTGCTGGATGAGGATTTTTACGGACCTTAACGAGACAGTTCCATGGAATTGTCTTCTTTTATGTTGGGCATTCTGAGGAAGACTAGAGAATTCATGTTCTTTCAACCACCAAATAGTGTATCAGACACAGAGGTCTACCCCTCTTTAGCCTCCTCTGGATAGCAAACACCTTTTGTTCCGACACGGCATACAAACCTTCGGTTCCTTTTACAATAGGAAGGTACTAGCGGCAGCTGGATAGGTCGTAAGCTTTCGAACAAGGGGTTCGTTAGTTAACTGCTTGTCCCGACAGGAGCGCGCGCGCGCGACTGGGAGGTAAACAAATCACTTTTGCGGTTTCGGCCTGGCTGGCGTGTGGACGTGTATCATCGCTCTCTGCCCGCTTCATCGTCGTTGCTTTCGCATGGTTGTGTTTTTCTTTTTCTATTTATCTAGTGAAACTGAATTGTAAGTACAATCATTTCATATTTATTTCCATTGAATTCAATTGTGAATTAAAGGATCTTGGTTTCTCCACCGCCCTCCGTTTTCTACCCGAGTGCCCGGGACTGAAAAGGGCGTAAGTGCGGGAATTCAATTTTCCCAGAAATGATCCTCGTATTGTGTATGCTCGGTGCCGAGGGCGGAGAGAGCGCTCGCTCCGAGCGTATATTTTGGTTGGAAATGTGTAGATGAAAATCGTAAGTAAGTGCTCTTTTCATTTATATTTTTTGACCTGATGCTCCGTTGCCGAGCGAATGCGCTCGACACGAAAACTTATTCTGTATGGAAGTGGAATCGCAAAGTACAGTATTCTTTTCATTTTCATATATTATTTTGATTGTAGCAATACTCTTTTTGGATCAGTTTCCGAGCTTACCCACGGAAATGATCCTTTCCCCTTTTTATTTGAATGAAGTGAAATCGCAAGTGCAGTTCTTTTTCATTTTCATATTTTATTTGAGATTGCATTGTTTACTTGGATCAATGTTTCCGCTATTTCCCGGGAATTGATCCTTCCCCTTTTTATTTGTATGAAGTGAAATCGCAAGCGCAGTATTCTTTTTCATTTTCATATATATTTTGATTGCATCAATTCATTATGGATCAAGGTTTCCCATTCATAATCGGGAATGGATCCTTTTACCCTTGCGCTTGGTACCGAGGGCGCAAATGCGCTCGATCCGAGCCCTTATTCATTGTGAAGTGAATCGTAATGCAAGATTCTTTTTCATTTTATTCCTTTTATTATTGATTGCATCAATATTTATTTGGTTCAAGTTCCGCTCAGTCAGGAATTGATCCTTATGCCCTTGCATTCGGGCCGAGGGCACGATTGCTCTCGGGCTCTTATAGTATTGTTGGGTACATGGGTGCTGTGCGGGGGTGGGGAACGAGAACCCCCTCCCGCTCAGCTCCCACAGATGGCCCTTTCCCCTTGGGGGGGGGGAGGTTATCGGCGTTTCTTCTCCTTGCCCGATCCGTCGAGCGCGGGGGCGGGGGAGGGCGCTCGGTGCCCGATGTACAATTGTATTCGGGGTCTTCCACTTCGTTCGGAGAGGGCTCACCCCCCCACCCCCCGCGAGAGGGGACTTTCCCCCCCACTAATCGCTACTACTGTTATTTCCGCAGGTGCTACTGCCACGAGGGTGGACTTGGTGAGGTATGGGCGTCCTTCCTATTTGCAGGGCGTGCTAGTTTCCAGGGGCTGCGGTTCTATGTCTGGGCCTACTGCGGTCACCCATGGAGTGTGACCACGCTCCAGGTGACGACGTCCCTCCTCACCTGGTGTACTCGCCTCACGTGGTAACAGTCTTGCCTACAGCCGCTGTGAGTGCCGTTCGCCGTACCGAGAGGGGGGCGTGCCGCCGCCGGCTCGTGGTTGCCAAGCGCTGCAGCGACCACACTTTCGCTGCCCTAGAGCTCGCCCCTGGACCTGCCGCCGGTACCAGGATGTTGCTGGCTGCTGCTCCACTTCCTGTGTTTCCGGTGCTGCCTGCCGTACCTGCCGATTCTGGGCTGACTGTCCATGCAGTTGCTGTGCTGGCTGTCCCTGCGTTTGCTGCGCTGGCTGTCCCTGCGTTGCCTGCGCTGGCTGTCCCCTACCGATGCTGTGCGGGCTGTGCCTGCTGTTCCTGAGATGCCCTACCTGCTGACGTCGTCCCTGTTCGTGGTGGTACTACCCCAGACTATGGTCTGTCTGTACAGGTGCGTCCGGGCCCTGTGGCTTCGGCTACAGCAGCCCCGGCTCCGCCCTGGATGGCAGATCTTACGTCTGTCCTGAGGAAGCTGACGAAGAAGAGGAGGAAGGTGTCGTCGTCGTCGTCTTCATCTTCTTCATCGTCGTCGGCTGCCGCCTCTTCCCCTTCGACTTCTAAGGCTTCACAGCCGAGGAAGAAGAAGGTTGCCTCCTCCTCTAAGAAGTCTCCCTCGGGAGCTTCTCGAGACCGTCTCACCTCGGTGGGACGGGAGGTTCCTTCCGCTGGTCCTCCTGCTCCTTCGGGAGCGGGGCCCGTCTCTTCTTCCGCAAGGAAGAAGACTACGGGGACCAGAGGAGTACCGGCTAACACCGGTACGTTCCTCGCCTGGTGTCAGTAGTTCTGCCACTGCATCAGGGTCCGTCTTGGCCTCTCGTTCGCGGGAGGGGAATACCGAGTGTACGGTCGCCTTACCATGTCGACCCCCTCCGCCCCTCCCCCCCGCGGACCCGTTGCACCCCAGGAACCAGACCTCGGAGCTCGCCTCAGCGTCAGGTTCACGGCACGGGGCGGAAGACGGTGACAGCCGCTCACGCGACTCTCACAGACCAGCTCTCGCTCTCGCGGCGACCAGCTGGCTACCCGGGGACGTGACGGTCCACGACCGGCCACGGGCTGAGGCTGGGAAGAGGTCCTCCCGTTCGCCGGTACCAGCCACGGCTGGAACCAGCGACGTGACGTGCCGTGAGGACAAGCACCGGTCTCACTGTGACAGTGGAGCCTGCAGGTCGCCTGACTGTCGCTCTCACAGAGAGCGATCGGGTACGGCAACCAGCACCAGCTCTTCTGACACTCGAGATCGGGGCCGCTGTGCTCAGTCCAGCCGTTCTCCACAGCGAGACGGTTCGACCAGGCCTGCAGCTCGATCGCCACCGCGGGTTGACGATCGCCTGCAGCCCTCCCAAGCCTGCTGGTTCTGCCAGCGAGCGAGGAGGGAGCGTCAGGTCTGCCTCTCCCGTACCTTCAACCTCCTCGGGTTACACCGGGAGGAGCGAGGTATTGAGGAGTGATCGTGATGGGGTGCGCCCCTCATGATCCCACCACGACGCCCTACGTGACAGGCACGGGTTCTTGGACCGGCCAGGACGTATGCGCAAGTGGATGGAGAAGACCGAGAGGGCTGTCGCTGTTCCCCCTTCTTAGGAGGAAGGTTCTCGGAATATGCTCTTGTTCGAAGGGCCTTAACGGTCCCACTCTGCAAGATGCTGTGACTTCCGAGATCCAGAGGAACTTTGCCGAGGTTATGGCGCTGATTCGTCAGCACAACGACCTCGGGGAAGGAGGTCGCCGCTCCCACCAGCAGAGCCACGTCTCGGCTCGAGTCGTTTTGGGGCCCGAGAGGGAACCCAAATCGACGGTGGGTCTGCCGCGATCGGAGCTTGCCGACTGTGTGAACCAGGTAGTCTCTCGTCTCCGGACAAGAAGGCTCTCTCAGTTCTGGCCGGTCGAACAAGCTACTTCACCTCCTCTACTGCGACAGAGGCGTTTCTACGTGTCTTCGGACACCGTATTTGAATACCCCTTCGGTCCTCCTGAGGTTTCGACCTCGACGAGGACTGGAATGAGTCGGAGGACGGTATCGGCTCTCTTCCTGTCAGGTGTCGATCAGCCCCACCCAGAAACGACGTTCACAGTGGCGGCAGACACTTACCTACAGTATGAGTTCGTAACCCTCCTCGGGAAAACTTTTTCTCCTGACGATACGTTTTCCCAGGCTCTGATTACGGCGATGGCTGCTCCTTTTCTTCTCCAACTGCTAGTTCCGCTGGGAAGGCGAGCCAGTATCCAATTCCTCCCCCATTCTCTCCTTACGGCTACGAGGGAAAGGGGAGGGTCCTACAGAGATTTCTCTGTAAGATCCCACTTTAGGGGCTGCGCTACCGGGGGGACCTTCGGGTCCTACCTGACGTAAGCCCCCGGTCATTGAGGAGGGACCCTGCCCCTTTCTCGATTTCTACGGGAATCGAGAGGACCACCAGCCGATATCGTTTGACTAACAATTTTTCGGTGGGGGGTTTCGCAGAGTGCTTAGAATTCTACGGAATTTCTAGCGCACTCAGAGGTGTTCGAGTTTTTTACGATCTCCAAACACTTAGGCGAGGACACGGTCCAAAGTGAGCGAGAATCCCCGATAATTGTTACACGATAATCGGGAACCTCGCTTATGCTCGAATTCCTGTAATTTCTAGCATTTGGAAGAAGACTGCTGGCGGAAAGAGAGTATCTCACAGTAGGCGATTAACCTGGCAATAGAGAAGAACGGACGGGAACTTCCAGTTTGGCTTGAACTATCGTCTTCGGTATTCTGTTCACCATTGAAGCTTTCCTTTGGGAAAGACTTCTCCTTCACTCTCTTGACTAGAGAACGAAGGCGGTCGATCTCCAATCCTTATTCTCATTCCTCGAGAGGAAAAGAATTTAGGATGGAGGTCGTGGTACAGAACCTACAAATATATACGTATATTAATTGTCATGACAACACCAAATCAGCTTTTGTATTTACCGAAATCCGTTTCGGTTAAAATATAATTGCTCGAGCGTATTCTTTATGCTCGATGGTTCTAGCCGAACGCATTCCTTCGTGGAATAATGGAATTAACTGGCTTAACTCAGGATGACGAGTCACCGAGAGCTACTGCGTATTGAACTGCCTGATAGCGGCTCAGTATCAGCTAGGTCTCGGAGATGAACGGTCGGTTACGTCTCTCTCTCCCTGGTTGATTGACTACCGAACCGTATCTCTGCCCAACAATCATGGACTTAGGTCTCTTGATTAACGGGGATTCTCGCAATAATGAAGGACCAATCTACTGCTGTGACGCTCGATTTCATCGCCTTCGACATTGCGAGAATTTTTTAATTTTCAACAGAGATATCTCTTGGACTCTTTCATCTTTCTGTTTACCGCACGGTAACAGAAGTCTGTACTAGTCACCCGCTGCATCGCACCGCGATAATGCGAATGAATTTTTGCAGACATCTGAGTTTGTCTTCAAAAAATATCTCGTATTCGTAGGTGTGCAATATTCATTGCTGCGCCCCGAATTAACAGATATGTCAGAAGACATCGCCTACTCTCCGACCTGACAGCTCTACTTCCAAATGTTCAGCCCATGAGAAGCAGTTCTTCAGGCAGTATTTCCCTGTCTTCATTACTGAAAAGCGCTCCGCTTTTATTGCAACTACGATCCTCACCGGACAGCAATGAATAGCGGTTAGCGTTCTCAGTCTTTGTAGCACAGGTTCAGAATCTTGAGAATCCTTCTCTCGGTTCAGCTGTGAAGACGTAGGTTGCATTTTCTGTACACCTTCGTCTTCAACGACACATAGTGTTGTTTCTCCTTAGCCGAGAATCAACTATACTATGAGATATCTTGCCATCAGGGACCTCGGTCTCTAGAAGGCAATTGACTTTCGCCTGTTGGGCACATGCCTTAAGAGAGTCATCACCTTGCCTTCTGGCTCGGTGACGAACAAATTATTTGTTTAGTCTCTTGGCATAACCCTTTTAAGGCGAAGGTCACGTGACTTGCTCGGGTGCTTGGACAACTTGCCTCCTCGAACGCAGTCAGTCGGCAGCTGTCAGAGCGCCCAAGTCTGTACGAACTTCGCTGTGGACTTAGTTCGGTTGTTCCATAACAGTCTTTTCTTCGTCCTAACGGCTTGTCACAGTACCCATACCATCGACACCCACCATTGAGTGTCGGTGTCCTATCCACTACCGAGAAGAACAACTTCGCTGCAGACGGATAGACCAGTATGGGTACAGGACATCACCGAAGTCGAGAAGAGGGATAGGTCATACGACCATTCCCTTCTTTTCCTCTGAGGTAATTGCATGACTTTTCCTGCGAAGTCAAGCATCCAGGGGATGGGGATTCGTGACGCTCGATTTTCGTACCGAATTCGTAGCGAAGACTCTGAACCCTTCGGTTCCTGACGATCGGTTAGAGTCCTTCACAATCCCCTCCCTAATGGACTTCACCGCCTTCGATGCGAAGGAGATGCTGCTTTGTCCTGTGAAGCGCGTCCTGAAGAAACTCGACATCCCAGGCTGAGTGTTGAAGACTCTTCGTCAGCACCAAGATGACCTTAGAAGTACACTCCCTCGAGTTACACAAGAACTTCTCCGTGGCGCAGGTACTGAAGGCAGGGGTCTGGTACAACCAGACCACTGGCACCTCCTTCTACCTTTTGGATATTGCCCACAGGTCCTTGGATCGTTTTCCTTGGGGACCGTGGTGGCTGCTCAACACGTTGTGTAGCTAACCCAGACCCTAGCAGGCTGAAACAGCATCGAGTTCCTGGTGTGACTGTAAGAATAGATAAGTGAATGAGAGAGTGACTGGCTTCTCTCCTATCTTTTCTCCCCCTCTACCTGTGGGTAGAGGGATACGGTCATCACCCTTGCTGGATAAGGACGAGATGCGGTGAGCGACTCGACAGAGCCCCATCCTATCCCTTTCACTAGGGATGGGAGCGAATATCCACCACTTCCTCCTACAAGGGGGGGGGAAGTGGATGCCAACAAGAGACAACCATAAACTTTATGTTGCCTCTTGCAAATAGGAACTTGTTCTTGTTTGCTGGTACAAGAGAATACGCTTGCCTCTCTCTTAGTACTTGGTCCAGAGGTCTGACCATTGATCCTGCGGTGCACACCCGATCAATCGACAGAGGCTTGGATCCCTCCCTCGCTCTTACGACCAGGGAGGCATTCCAAGGTTGGGCGAACACCAGTCTGTTCACAAAAGACTCAGATTCCTCCCACCAAGAAGTGAGTCTTCCTATTGTAAAAGGACCGAAGGTTTGTATGCCGTGTCGGAACAAATGACAATTGTCCAAAATTGCATTTTTCCTAACTATACAAACCTGAGTCCTTTTCACATAGTCCCA
Organism: Macrobrachium nipponense; assembly: GCF_015104395.2. Taxonomy (NCBI): domain Eukaryota; kingdom Metazoa; phylum Arthropoda; class Malacostraca; order Decapoda; family Palaemonidae; genus Macrobrachium; species Macrobrachium nipponense. The sequence goes on along the minus strand of NC_061107.1, from coordinate 84,441,225 downwards.
CCTCATGCCACCCCTCACTCTGCAGTTTTGCTTGGGCCAAAAGCAAAAGTGATTTGTTTACCTCCCAGTCGCGCGCGCGCGCTGTCGGACAAGCAGTTAACTACCGAACCACCCTTGTTCGAAAGCTTACGACCTATCCAGCTGCCGCTAGTACCTTCCTATTGTAAAAGGACCTCAGGTTTGTATAGTTAGGAAAAATGCAATTTTGGACAAATTGTCATTTTCCTGAGGGTACAGTGATTCAGGTAGCTTCTGACCTCCAGATGAAGTGAACCCTAGACTTTATCTCTCTCTCACTCAACCAAGTATTCTCGTGTTACCACTACTAGGTCACACCCTTGTCCTTCCACATGCACTCAGCTCTTTCATGGCAAGGAAGTCTAGGTCATTCCCTAGATCGGGGGAAGAGGACGTATCAACCCTCGAACCCATTAGGAAATCCTCCTCCAAATCCCTGCTAAGAAGTGAAGAGGCAGTCCTCCGGGCACCTTCAGGGGAAAGGTTCCACTAATTTGAATGAAACTGGGAAGCAAGAGGAGCAGAACCTTAGATGTATAATGTTGAGAGAAGGCTACAACATTCTTTTTCGAGAGCATTCCACCCTTATTCAGCTCTCCAATAGCTTTAGCCTACTATGGAAATTCAGAGTTCAGACATTTATTGCCCAGTCAAGAGAAGTTTCATCACTTGCAGAAGGAGGCCATGTCTTAGAGTTATTAGTAGCCTACTAACTCCTGGATTTTATAACTGATTATTAGTAAGTCCCCCAAGGCCTTAGGGGGCTTGAGGCCCTTATTAGAGGTGAGCACTTTGAATGTTTTTGTCCAAAGACAAAAATTCATAATAGAAAGAATCAACGACAGTTTTTGTTCCTTCAATCAAGGGGACTGGATTGGTGTCCATCGATATGGACGATGCATAGTTCCATATCCCAATTCATTTGAGGCTTAAAGGAGTTTCTTTGTTTCATCTTCAAAGAGAGTGCCAATTTACAGCTCCATGCTTCGGGTTTTCAACAGCCACACCAAGTTTAAGTACTCTCAGCTTAGCCCCATTGTTAATGGCTGCACTAGTCGGGATAAAAAATCTCTCTTTACCTGGAATATTGGCCTCTTTGGTCACATTCATTGAAGAAGTTCACAGAGGATGTGCAGAAAATTCCATCATTTGCAGGAGTTGGGACTTCTGATAAACTTGAGGAAGTTACAGTTACTCTCCCGTTTGGATTTTGTCTTTTTGGGGATGAGGATAGACTCGGATGCTTTCGGGCTTTTCCATCCCACAAAGAGTGGAGTCGTGTCTTCAGTAGGTGGACCATTTGCTAGCCCTTTCAAGATTGCTCAGCAAAGGAATGGAGGAGCCTGCTGGGCACCCTAGCCTCTATAGAACAGTTTCATGTTGTCTGGCAGTTTCACATGAGGAATCTCCAGCTCTTCCTGAAGATAACTGGAAAGGGAAAAATTTCCAGACTCATTTGTGTTCCAGGCAACATCGAAGTTAAGGAGGACCTGTCTTGGTGGAGATCAGAAGACAGGCTATTAGAAGGGAAGTCCCTTCTTCCTCTGAGCCCCAACCTGGTATTCTGTTCAGATACGTCCAATCCAGGTTGGGGAGACAGAGTATTGGGGATATTCCATGAGACAGTGGCACTTCAATTGAAAGAATTGACGGCTATCCACCAGGTGCTGTTGGAAGTTTGCGGACCTGGTCTGCAATAAAGTAGTAACTGTCTGCTCAGACAGCCTCCCTAAGAAACAGGGAGGAACGCATTTTTTCTCTCTGGGAAGCAGCAAGAACCCTTCTGCTATGGACAGACAGGAACCACACCAGAATCCTAACAAGTTCATATAAGGAAAATTCAGCGTCCTGGCGGTTTAATTAACCCTTTAACGCCGATTGGACGTATTAAACGTCAATGAAAATTGTCTGTCGGGTGCCGAACCGACGTAAGGTGGTGTCGGCCAAAATTTTTATTTTCATACAATGAACTTACCTGTCAGATATATACATAGCTAAGACTCCGTCGTCCCCGACAGAAATTCAAATTTCGCGCCACTCGCTACCCGGTAGGTCAGGTGATCTACCTGCCTGCCCTGGGCGGCAGGACTAGGAACCATTCCCGTTTCTATCATATTTTCTCTGTCGCCGGTGGTATCACATTGTTGTTACTACCTCCTGACTGGAATTCGCTTTTCAAGACTTTATTGATCATCTTTATTGGATTTCTTGGTGACGTACTGGATCGTTGTTTTGGCATTCGCTACTGTGGACTGGATTTGGACTTGCTTTTGATTTTTCTAATAGAATGTCTGATTCAAGTGTTAGTGTGAGTGTGTGTGAATGTAGGCTGCAAGGTGAGGATACCGAAGGCTTCGGTTAATACTCACACTGTATGTCGTAATGTAGGGGGTTTGACTGTTCTTTGGCTAACAACCTGTATGAGTGTGAAAAGTTGGATGCTAATGAATGGAAGACTCTAACTTCTTACTTGAAGAAGTTAGAGAGGGATAGGATTAGACGGGCTGCACAAAAGAGTGTGAGTACAAGGCCTATTGAGCCTTTTTCTGAGTCTAACAACTCTCCTTGAATTAATGAATGATTCTCCCTATGTATCTGAATCCTCACAGGCTTTGCATTGGATTCGGCTTCTGAAATCGCCAATCTGAAGGCTACTCTTCGTAAAAATGAAGACAAAGATGGCGGCCATGCAAGGTAAGGCTAGTGATTGTGATTTACAAAGTGAAGTGAGTGTTCCCAGTGTTGTGGAGGGGGCGTCTGACCGTCCCTGCGATGCTCCAGGCCTAGACCTCTTCCAACTCACATACCAGAGGAGTAGGAAAGTCGAAAGTCGTACGGAGGTTGTGGGGAATCCCCAACGGTCAGGCGTCCCTTCAGCAGGTTCTGTTCGTTACAGTCTGCTCAGGACCGCTCAAATAGAAGCGTCCTACGAGATTGTTTCTCGTCGTCTGGTTCTCCTTCACCTTAAAACGAGGGTGAAGGACTCGGATCTTTCTAGCCACTGAAAAGGCATTGGAAAGAGCGCGCGTTCGACTCGAGCCCGGAACGCTTCTCGGAGGAAGCCTCCTTCTTCTATCAAGAAGGCTAAGCTGGTTTCGACGCCTCCTAGAGCTGTATTTGAGGATCGCACTCCTTCGAGTTCTCCTGCTTCTTCTATTGAAGAGGACGCTGGGGTGGCTTCCAAGAGGATTTTGCTTGCAGTTCAAGAGCAGATTGCCTCTTGGTTGGAGTTCTTTCGAGGGATCCCCCTCGCAAGAAGGATGCTAGACTTCCTATTAAGAAGTCTCGTCTTCTTTCACCAGCCAGACGTGTGAAGCGTCCGCCAGACATGGGACGTCTTCCAGGCGCGAAGAGTCGTGCAAACGTCAGGATCTATCCGAGCGAGTTGCTCTAGATCAGGATACGCTCAGGCCTGAGACGCCAGCCAGGCGCACAAGGCGCCAGTTAGGCGTGAGGATTCAGCCAAGCGCGAGGCGCCAGCCAAGCGCGAGGATTCAGCCAAGCGCGAGGCGCCAGCCAGGCGCGAGGAGTTGCGTGAGGCGCCAGACAAGCGCGAGACGTCAGCCAGGCGCGAGACGTCAGCCAGGCGCGAGATGCCAGCCAGGCTACACGCTCCAGCCAAGCGCGAGGCGCAAGACAAGCGCGAGGCGCAAGACAAGCGCGAGGCGCAAGACAAGCGCGAGGCGCCAGCCAAGCGCGAGGAGCTGTTCAGGCGCGAGAAGTCAAGCAGACGCGAGACTTCTTTTTAGACGAGAGAGAGTCGGTTCACTCTATGAGCCCCTCTCCTAGTAGGAGTTTGTCACCAGTAGAGAGAGAAACGGGATGAAGATCCTCTCGTTTTTCAGGCCGATTCTCCACAAGGTGGAGAAGGAGATTCGGAAGAAGAGGGTGACGGTAGAGAAGGAGTCTCGAACTATAAAGTTCTGACTGACCTTCTTTTACGAGAATACGGAGATTTCTTTAAACTCCTGCCGCTCCTCCTTCGCCTCGATCACTGTTTTTCGAGTGCGATTGTGCCTAAGTCTTCGTCGGTCTTGAAGATGAGACCTACGATCTCTATGAAGAGAGCGCTTCAGTCCTTAGACAAATGGATGTTGTCTAAGAAGGATCTGGGCAGGACCACCTTCTGTATGCCTCCAGCCATACTTTCTGGCAAGAGAGGTTTCTGGTACCGAACTGGGGAGAACATGGGCCTTTCTCTTCCAGCGGCAGCCGAAGCGGACTTTTTTTCTTTTCAAACCTTGGTTGACTCGTCAAGGAGACCACGCTTTGAATGGAGCTCGCGTGTCTTGGGCGATTTCGGAGACGGATCATCTCCTCAAGGGACTCTTCCATATTTTGGAAGTGTTAATTTCCTAGACTGGTCCCTTGGAGTGATGTCTAGAAAGCTCATGACTCGGATGGTCTTGACCCCGAAGTCATTCTGAGTATTCTTGCTTGTATTGACAAGGCGGTACAAGACGGATCGGGAGAAATATCCTCTCTTTCGGAGCAGTACTCCTTAAGAAGAGGAGTATTTTTAGTTCATTCCTAACCAAGGCGGTTTCTCCCTCACAGAGAGCAGCCCTGGTTTTCGCTCCCATGTCTGACTTCCTGTTTCCTTACTCAGTTAGTGAAGGATATTTCAAGATCATCTGACTGAGAAGCGACTCGAGATCTTCTCCTGCAAACTGCAAGGAAGAAGAGACTCTTGTTTCTGTTGACAAGAAAGGACCGACTTCTACGGTCAGCCCTTTCGAGGAGGGCCCTCTCCAGAGCTACCTCTAAGAGAAGAGGTCTTGAGAGGAGAGGTAAGGCTCCTTCCCGTCCCTTTAAGAAAGGGAAGTGAGACAGACAGCTCCAAACCACCAGTGGGGGCCAGGCTTCTCGAATTTGCAGACGCCTGGTCACTCATAAACTCAGACGCCTCTTCCATGTCCATAATCAGGAAGGGATATCTTATCCCCTTTGAAGACAGTCCTCCACTAAACGACCATTCCGCGGGAAACTGTCAGCCAGATACAGGACCCTGTACTGAGGGATACTCTTCGTCTGATGGTGAATCAAATGTGGGACAAAAGAGCTATAGAACTGGTTCTAGAGCAAAACTCTCCGGGGTTTACAATCGGCTTTTCCTGGTTGCGAAAGCCTCGGGGGCTGGAGACCAGTTCTAGATGTCAGCGCTCGAACAAGTTCGTTCGAAAGGAGAAGTTCTCTATGGAGACTTCGGCCTCAGTCCTTGCGGCGTTACGTCAAGGAGATTGGATGGTGTCACTGGATCTCCAGGACGCCTATTTCATGTCCCGATTCACCCTTCGTCGAAGAAGTACCTCCGTTTCATGACGGGGGGGAAGGATCTTTCAGTTCAGGGCCTTGTGTTTCGGCCTATCCACAGCTCCTCAGGTCTTCACAAGCCTGATGAAGAATGTGCGAGGTTTCTTCACCTCAAAGGCGTCAACATCTCTCTATATTTTGGACGATTGGCTCATAAGGGCCAGAACAGAGAGACAGTGTTTTGGAGGACCTTTCTTTGACCCTAGACCTGATAAAGGCGTTGGGACTACTCGTGAACCTCGAGAAGTCACAGCTGATTCCCAGACAGAACTTGGTCTATCTGGGATTCAGATGGATTCTCGGGGTTTTCGAGTATTTCCTTCGCAAGAGAGAATCGTGAGAGGCTTGGAAAAAGTCTCTCTCTTCTTAGGGAAAGAACGAACTTCGGCGAGGGAATGGTTAAGTCTACTAGGCACCCCACCCTTTCCTCGCTAGAACAGTTCTTTCCTCTAGGAAGACTACATCTTCGCCCTCTTCAGTTTTTCCTAAGGAGATCTTGGAACTGGAAGACGGGACTTCTCTCTGACAGTTTTCTCCTTCCAATGAGATGAAACCACACCTGCAATGGTGGTTGTCCCCTCTAAAAGAGAACAAGGGAATTTCTCTGGAAGTTCCGAACCCAAGCCGAGTGTTGTATTCCGACGCATCGGAGAAGGGTTGGGGAGCAACACTAGGATCCGAGAGAAGTGTCAGGCACCTGGAAGGCAGCACAGGTGTCCTGGCACATAAATTGCAAAGAACTTCTAGCAGCACTTAGCGCTAAAGTTCTCGAACCCTTTGTGACGAACAGTGTGGTCCAAGTGAATGTGGACAACACTACAGCCCTGTCCTACATTCAGAAGCAAGGAGGAACACACTCAGTGTCGCTTTACGAGATAGCAAGAGTCTGCTAATTTGGGCCTCACAAAGAAAACATCGCCTCCTGACAAGATTTGTTCAGGGGACGAGAAACATCAGGGCGGACAGACCTGAGCAGGAAGAAGCCAGGTCCTTCACCACAGAATGGACTCTTCATTCGAGGTGTGTCAGAGTCTTTGGGATCTTTGGGGCACTCCTCACGTAGATCTGTTCGCCACATTCCTTTCCAAAAGGCTGGAAGTCTTTTGTTCAGTGGTGGAAGACCCAAGAGCTCTCGTGGTCGACGCCTTCCTGCTGGACTGGTCCTCATGTGGACGTGTACGCTTTACCCCCTTTCAAAATCCTGGGACAAGTGTTGAGAAAGTTCGTAGCGTCCACGGGACAAGGATGACCATGATAGCCCCGTTTGGGGCCAGCACAAGATTGGTTTGCAGAGCTGGAGTGGACAGTAGACTTCCCAAGATACCTTCCAAAAAGGATGGATCTTCTCAGACAGCCACACTTCGAGAGGTTCATCAAAACCTCCCCGCAAAAAACCTCGCTCGCTCTGACTGCCTTTCGACTATCGAAAAGACTTGTCAGAGCGAGGGGGTTTTCTCGCGAAGCTGCAAGCGCTATCGCTAGAGCCCGCAGAGCTTCCACTAGACGAGTCTATCAGTCGAAGTGGGAGGTATCAGAAGGTGGTGTAAGTCTAAGAAGTTGTCCTCCTCCAGTACCTCTATAACCAAAATTGCCGATTTCCTTTTGTTCTGAGAGAGGTCTCTCATTGTCTGTATCGACAATCAAAGGATACAGAGCATGCTGTCGGCAGTATTAGAAACAGAGGCCTAGACATTGCTGAGAATAAAGATCTGCACGACTTGATTAGATCGTTTGAAACGACAAAATCGAAGGAACTAACTCCACCCAGCTGGAACCTGGACGTAGTTCTCAAGTTCCTTTCGTCTGACAGATTTGAGCCTCCCCACGTAGCTTCGTTCAGGGATATAACAAGAAAAATGCTTGTTTTCTCCTATCTTTGGCGACAGCCAAAAGAGTTGGCGAACTTCATGCCCTAGAAGATGAAGTCGGCTTTAACAAAGACTCGGCCTTTGCTCGTTTAGAACTCTTTTTCTAGCGAAGAATGAAAATCCATCGAATCCCTGGCCCAAGAGATTCGAGATCAAAGGCTTATCGAGTCTAGTAGGGAGAGAAACAGAGAGGTCTCTTTGCCCGGTAAGAGCCTTGAAGTTCTTCTTACAGAAAGAAAACAAATGGGAGGCTCTAGACAAAGTCTTTGGTGTTCGATTAAGGACCCCACAAGAATCATGTCTAAGAACGCATTAGCTTTCTTCAATTAGGAGCGTCATTACGGATGCTCACAAGTTCTGTCCTGACGACTCTTTTCCGCTTTTAAGAGTAAAAGCCATGAAGTTAGAGCTGTGGCGACGTCTCTCTCTTTTCAGAAGAATATGTCATTAAAGAAAATCATTGACACGACATATTGGAGGTGCATTCAGTTTTGCATCTCACTATCTTAAAGACGTTCACGTGACCTACGAGAAATGTTTTTCTCTGGGACCATTTGTATAGGCGGATACAATACTGGGTACGGGAGCAAACACCAATCCTTAAATTTGTACATACCTTCTACTAGATATGTTCTAGATTCCTGCTGACAAAGAGGGTCGGTGCTGCACTGGCGGCCAGTCACTGTTGTTCAGTAAGGAACTCTTGTGATATCTTTTAGGGGAGTATAAATTAAAATTTTTTTTTGAGAATTTTTGTATAAATGGAGTTTTCGTTTCGAGTTATGGGTTGTTTGTTATGAGTTCGGGATAACTCAGAGCAATTCTATATACTAAACATGGTGGTGAGGATCAGGTGGTCGGGATTGGTTATGCTCCTTCACAAGGTGTGTTGTCATAGAAGTGGTCCAGTACCATTGACAAAGTCCTTTTAGGCTCTGCCGAGTAAAGCGGTTCTTATACCCATCGACAGACCCACAAGAACTCTAGCATAGATCTAATATCTCGCTAAAGTCTTGAGGTGATGCAGACTACCGGGCTACAGCCACGAAGTCCTACCACCCCTATCAGGTAGGAAAACCAAGGTTTTCTTTTATACCTACAACATATGTTGTTTACCTGTCTATTCCATATTAGCTGTCTCTGACCCTCCACCAAAGGGTGCCAATCAGCTATGTATATATCTGACAGGTAAGTCATTGTATGAAAATGATATTGTTATAATACAATAAAGTTTCATACATACTTACCTGGCAGATATATACGATTAATGGCCCACCAGCCTCCCCGCAGGAGACAGGTGGAAGAGAGAAATATGATAGAAAACGGGAATGGTTCCTAGTCCTGCGCCAGGGCAGGCAGGTAGATCACCTGACCTACCGGTAGCGAGTGGCACGAAATTTGAATTTCTGTCGGGGACGACGGAGTCTTAGCTATGTATATATCTGCCAGGTAAGTATGTATGAAACTTTATTGTATTATAACAATATCATTTTTTTTTTAAATTCGCGGAAAAATAGTTATGGGCCTACTAGGGCGGAAAAACTGAAAATCGAAAATTTTGAACTCATGCGCCTTGGGGGATGCTGGGAGCTCACGATCAAGCGTTGTTTTGTTTACAATCTTTACAAAGGCACGCAAGCGCGAATTTCTTTCTCTAACACTAAAAGGCATCAGCGACACATCTCAGAAATTATTTCGTCACTTTGATATAACTTTGCACCTTTTATATTAGCCATTACAAAGAGTATTATATATGGAAATGTGCGCAATTTTGTGTAGAATACAACTAAAAACAACTCATGGTTGTAGCTTTTATCAGTTTTGAAATATTTTTATATAAATAACAGTAAGTGCCAAAATTTCAACCTTTGGTCAACTTTGGACTCTACCGAAATGGTCAAAAAAACGCAATTGTAAGCTAAAACTCTTATATTCTTGTAATATTCAATCATTTACCTTCATTTTGCAACAAATTCTAAGTCTCTAGCACAAATATTTCGATTTATGGTGAATTTATGAAAAAAACTTTTTCCTTACGTCCGCGCAGTAACTCTTCCGAAAAAATCATAAATTTTTTCGTCCGATTGTTGTAATGTTTGCACCATTTAAATTAGCCGTTACATAAAGTTTTATATATGGAAATATGCGCAATTTCATGTAGAATACAATTAAAAACAACCAATGGTTGTAGCTTTATCAGGTGTTTTTTGAAATATTTTCATATAAAGCACCGAAAAGTGCCAAAAATTTCAACCTTCGGTCAACTTTGACTCGACTGAAATGGTCGAAACCCGCCCGCAATTGTAAGCTAAACTCTTACATTCCTAGTAATACTCAATCATTTTTACCTTCATTTTGCAACAAATTCAAAGTCTCTAGCACAATATTTTCTATTTATGTTGAATTTTAGAAAATCTTTCCTACATCTGTGCGGTAACTGCCGAAAAAATCAAAATTTTTAAATTGTCCGATTGTCATATTGTTTACACAGTTTATATTAGCTGTTACATAAAGTTTATATATGAAATTGTGCACAATTTCATGTAGAATACAACCAAAAACAACCCATGGTTGTAGCTTTTATCAGTTTTGAAATATTTTCATATGAATAACGGTAAGTGCCAAACTATAACAGTCAGTCAAATTTGACTCGACCGAAATGGTTGAAAAACACAATTTTAAGCTAAAAACACTACATTCTAGTAATATTCAATCATTTGCCTTTATTTTTGCAACAAATTGGAAGTCTCTAGCACAATATTTCGATTTATGGTGAATTTATGAAAAATACATTTTCCTTACGTTTGCGCGGTAACTCTTCTGAAAAAAATCTGAAATTTTTCATCTGTTTGTCGTAATGTTTGCACCCATTTTAAATTAGCCATTACATAAAGTTTTATATATGGAATTGTGTGCAATTTCATGTAGAATACACAAAAAACAACCCATGGTTGTAGCTTTTATCAGTTTAGAAATATTTTCATATGAATAACAATAAATAGAAAAAAATTCTACCTTCGGTCAACTTTAACTCAACTGCAAATGGTCGAAGACTGCAATTGTGAGCTACAACACTTACAATCTAGTAATATTCAATCAATTATCTTCATTTTGCAACAAACGAGAAGTCTCTAGCACAATATTTCGATTTATGGTGAATTTTAAAACGGCTTTTTTTACGTACCGCGCATTACAAATTCATGCATCATTTTGTGATAGTATTTTCTCTGTGTTGCTTTGATTGTTTTACAATTTGTTATATACCCAAAATCATTGCAATTTAGTGTACAATACAACGAAAAATCATTAAACTCATTAGCTTTAACCGTTCAGCTCACAGCGTGATTTGTTATACAATTACATATGAAATTTTTTTTTGCGCTGTCATATATTCCAATATATATATATATATATATATGATGAATGATATTTTTTTTAATTTCTGATGGTGCATACTAAACTTCAGGCAATGACAAAAACAAAATGAGCCAAAAATGAACTAACTTAATCTTGAAAAATTAAGCGTGCTGTGATTTTTTGAAAAAAAACTTTTTTTCCGCTTCGGCGCTCACTCGCAAACGCCGCCGGCATATGGGAGACACTTTCGGAAATATCGGCTCGGCGTTTAAGGGTTAAGCTGCAAGAAAGCAAAATCTTTCCCACTGTGTTCTATTTTAGCAGAACTAGCTCCTTCTGATAGGAACTCTGGATGGCAACTACAGTCAAGTGCAAACCCTGTTCTATCAGAGTCGGAAGTGGCTTTATTGCAGGGAGAAGAGTGGAACTCTGGCTAGATGGTGGTGTATCCTAGAAACCAGAAAGCCTAGACAGATTTAACCAAGATGTTATGGTGAGGACATATGCGTCTCGTCCTCGGATTAGGACATCTTGCCATTTACCTTAATGGTCTTATTCTTCTGAGACTCAGATTTAAGAGAAGCATTTACATCTTGTTAGCAAAGCTAATGACATAAAGTACAACCTGTACCTCATTAGCTTTTAAGAGCTATATATCTCATACGTCCATTTTGCATTCGACCTATTGGTAGTGCAATCATTCATCATTTCTCATGGCGTAAGAGAAATTTTTAAACATCTAACTTACCTGGTAGTTATATATATAGCTTAAGTCCCTGTGACATCACGGCAGAATTTCAAAACTCGCGGCAATCGCCGATTGGGTAGTCAGGTGTACCACCTGTGCGCCCTCTACCCAGGTACCTGGAACCATTCCAACTATTCCTCAGATCTTCCCTGCCGCCGTTTCGGTGAACATTGTGGATTTTCGCTGCTTTCGCCCGTGTTTTTCGCAATTAGTTTTGGTGAAGTACACTTGGCTTGGCTTTCGCTTGTTTTGGGATTTGTCTTGGATTTTCTTGGTACTGTTTAGATTTTGTGGTTCGACCCTTGCTTTTCTTGATCTCTTTGACTTTTCCAATATGTCTGACTCTTTGAGTGTTAAGAAGTGTGTGAGGGGATGTAAGACCCGGCTTCCTAAAGCCTCCTTAGACCCTCACTCCATTTGTGTGAAATGTAGAGATAAGGTTTGCGAGTTGGATAATAGATGTGATGAATGTGTAATTTTGAATAATGATGAGTGGATGGAATATGATCGCTATGTACGTAAACTTGAGAGAGACAGGATCAGAAGGAGTAAAAGTAGTATGTCTCGTTCTTCTAGGGATAGTTCTGTTTCCCTTGTTAACGAGCCTATTAATCCTTCCCCATGTAGAAGTTTTTCCTTAGCCCACTCTTGATAAATCTAATGATCCAACTCTTAAAAGATATGTGTAGCCATTCAAGCTCTGGGCGAGAAAGTAGAATCTCTCGCAGAAGACAGAGCAGCAAAAATTGTGGTCAGATGTTAGAGAGTTGAAAAGTGCAAGTGCTAGTGCTAAAATCAGTGCAGTGGAGGGTGCAGCTGCTCGGACCTGTCGTGCTCCTAGTCCTAGACCTCTTCCAAGCTCACCAACCCCTGTGAGAAGGAATGTCGACAGACGAAGGGAGGCGAGAGGCGTTAGCTCCCGAGCAGTCGTCCCCTCGAGTGTTCCTGTTGACGCTTCCCAGGACGCTCGCCCTCGCCATTGGAAAGGCGAGGTAAGTGTATGCTCTTCATTGGACGATGCAGCTCCCAAACGGGGGCTGGCGTCTTACGTCAAGACCTCTTAGAGAAAATTTTCCACGATCGAACAGCGTCATGAAATTACTCCTCAGGCTCCAGGTTGCAGTCATTGGAGCAGTCCGGGAGCGAGTTTTCTTCCGATTTCGAAGGGATTTCTCCTGCCAAGAGTAGTAAGATGTTGCACAGGCGGCCATCTACTTTGGTAGGAGACAAAGGGAGGTTGGAGAATGTCAGTGCCCCTTCCAAAAGCAGTAAGATGTCGACAGGCTGCCATCTGCTTCGGTAGGAGGCGGAAAGACGTCGGACACAGTTGATCCTTTTGCCGAGCAGTAAGATGTCGCACAGGCGGCCATCTGCTTCGGTAGAGGACAAACAGATGTCAGACGCTTATATACCGTCTGTACATGCTCCTCCTCCTCCTTCAGGTTGGTTCTCGTCTCCGGATGATTCACTGATTGAAATGGAGAGAGGGTCTAATGTGGTTGCTGCTTCTCCTGACCGGTCTCAGCATGGGGCTCCCGGATCTGAATATAATTCAGGGAAATGCAGAATAAAACTTTCTTCCCTCATCGAAGGTCTGGCGTCCTGCAAGCAAAGAGAAGATGACTCGACATAACGTCGAGTGTCAAGTACATAAATATCGTGACGCCGGACACCAGAGAGCCGAGCGTCAAGAGTGTCATGGCGCCAAGCGTCAAGAGCATAAAACTTCATGACGACGGATACCAAAGAGCCGAGCGTCAAGAGGATCATGACGCCAAGCGTCAAGATCTTGAGTGTCAAGATCTTAAACATCATGACGCAGGACGTCAAAGAAACGAAGGATGGATAAGCGCCGAGCGTTCACACGTTCATGACGCCGAGCGTCAAGATTTTAGATCCTTCAGCAGGACGATGAGCGTCAGCCTCTTGAGAGTCATGACGCAGAGAGCAGACAGTTGGAAACATCGTAACTGCGGACCGTCAAGAGATTGGACGTCGTGACATCGGACGTCAGGAAATCGACATTCATGACGTCAGGAGGCAAGACGTTGCTACTTCCATTCGAGGACACCCGAAGAAAGGGAAGTTGATATCGCCTTTACTCCGGTGATTCCCTTAGAGGTTGTTTCAGATGAGGAGGATCAAAGGAACATCATGCTTCGTCAGATTTAAAAAGACTTATGAAAGTTTTTAACGAAAATTTTCCCAGAGAGCTTTATTCCAGCTGCTCCTCGTTCTCCTCCTTCAGAGTTACGCTGGGAAATCTTTTAATAAGACAAGTTTTACAAAGATGGTTTTGTCTTGCTCTTCCAAGAGAGCTCTAAAGATGATGGGTAACTGGATGCAAATGAAGAGAGAACAAGGCAAGACAGTTTTCTTTTCTCCAGCAAGTAGCTTCCAGGTCGAGTGTATGGTATGAGACGGGAGAAGCTCTTGGTCTGGGAATTCCTTCTTCGGCACAAGGGGACTTCTCGAGTTTAGTCGATCTTCTCGTCGAACGGCTATGAATAGAACTAAAGTATTTTGGTTGACTTCGGAGTTAGACCACCTTGTCAAAGGAGTGTTCAGAGCTTTCGAGGTTTTTAACTTTTTGGATTGGACCCTGGGAGGCTTGGGAAAAAGGTGGAAGTTTTTTAAAGGCAGTGACACAGAGGAACTTGTGCATATCATGTCGTGCATGGACAAGGCTTTGAGAGATGGGGCTAATGAATTAGCAGCACTATTCGCTGCGGGGGTCCTGAAGAAAAGGGCTCAATTTGTTCTTATTGAATAACGGAGTTACTCCAGTGCAGAAGTCAGAGCTCCTTTATGCCCTCTTTACCGCTACTATTTCCACAAGAGTTGGTTAAGGAAGTCTCGTCAGCATTAGCACAAAAGGCGACTCAAGATCTAGTTTCTAAAACAGCAAGGAAGGTAAGTCTGTGGCCTTTTAGCACGTAAAGCGAAGGAAGAGGCTCCAAAACATCAGGTTTCTCAGCCCTTTCGAGGAACTACCTCTGGCAGACGTAGTTTCAGACCCTCAGGAAGAGGTCTCAAAGAAGAGGATCAAGACAAGGACGAAGCACAGCTCAGACAGCAGTAGGAGCCAGACTTTCCAACTTCTGGCAAGTTTGGGAAAAAAGAGGAGCGGACGGACCGTTGGTCCATCAAATGCTCAAGGAGGGGTACAAAATCATTCTAGAAAAACCTCCTTTAACAGCGTCCCCAATAGATCTATCGGCCAGGTACAAAGAGCAATAAAAAATTCAGGCGATTCACAGCAAATGTCGCTGTTGTTAGAAAAGGAAGCAATAGAGAAGGTGCGGGATGTAGAATCACCAGGCTTTTTACATAGTTTATTCCTGGTGCCCAAGAACTCGGGGGGGATGGAGACAGTGCTGGACGTAAGTGCACTCAACGTATTTGTACAGAAGACAAAAATTTACGATGGAAACTACAAAATCAGTCCTGGCAGCAGTCAGAAAGGAGGACTGGATGGTCTCACTAGATCTCAAGATGCGTACTTCACATTCTCATCCACCCAAGCTCCAAAAAATATCTGAGGTTTGTATACAAAGAGGAAGTATTCCAGTTTCGAGCTCTTTGTTTCGGTTTAAGCACCGCGCCTCAAATTTTCACAAAAAAAAATGATGACCAATGTTGCAGGAATGCTGCATGCGAGAGCTGTCAGAATCTCTCTGTATCTGGACGACTGGCTCCTCAGAGCTCCTTCCTACAGTCGCTCCCTGGAGGATCTTCAGAAAACAATAACGCTGTCAGAGGAATTGGGACTTCTAATAAACAAAGAAAAATCTCAACTGATCCCTTCTCAAGAAATCCTTTATTTGGGCATGAGGATTCAGAGTCTGGATTTTCGGGCTTCCGTCTGCCTCAAGGACAGATCAAGCCTGCAAAAGATTCAAAAGCTTCCTAAGCAAACAGAAGTGCTCTGCGAGGGAATGAATGAGCCTTCTGGGGACCCTTTCCTCTCTGGAGCAATTTGTTTCTTGGAAGACTAAATCTTCGCCCCCTGCAATTTCACCTAAATCGCATTGGAACAAAGGAAAGGATCTGAAGACAATGTCGATTCCTATTTCGGAAACAATGAAACAATGTCTTCGTTGGTGGAACGACCCGTTAAACTTCAGGAGGGTTTGTCCCTAGAACAAAAGAACCCAGACCTAGTGTTGTTGTCTGACGCCTCGAACTCTGGGTGGGGAGCAACTCTGGGAAGTTGGAGTTCTCGGGGTCCTGGACAAAAGAACAAATGAAGCTCCATATAAACCAGAAGGAGCTGTTGGCAGTCTTTTTTGGCCCTCAAAGAGTGCATAGAAGTGGTTCAGAACAAAGTAGTGCAGGTCAACTCCGACAACACCAAACGCGTTGGCTACATTGTCAAACAAGGCGGAACCCACTCGAGGTCTCTACGAGACGTCAAGAGAACTCCTTCAGTGGGCAAAGGTGAACAATGTGAGGCCTAGTCCACTCGGTTCATCCAAGGGGAGAAGAATGTGTTGGCAGACAGCCTAAGCAGGAAGGGTCAAGTATTGTCCACGGAATGGACTCTTCATCGAGAGGTCTGCAAGAACCTGTGGCGCATGTTGGGCGACCTTGCATAGATCTGTTTGCCACAGCGAAGACGAAGAGGCTGGAGACGTACTGCTCTCCGTGCCAGATCCAGAGTCTCTTCATATAGACGCTTTTCTCCTAGATGGTCGCACCTCGACGTGTATGCTTTCCACCTTTCAAAATAGTAAACAAGGTGATTCGGAAGTTCTTGTCACACGAGGGCACCAGGATGACTCTCGTAGCCCCCTTTTTGGCCAACAAGGGAATGGTTCACAGAGGTACTAGAATGGATGGTGGACACACCGAGAAGCCTTCCTTTGAGAGTAGATCTTCTCAAACAAACTTGGAAAGGTATCACGAAAACCTCCAAGCTCTACGTCTAACTGCCTTCAGACTATCGAAAAACTCACGAGAGCTAGAGGCTTTTCGAAGGAGGCAGCTAGTGCGATTGCAAGAGCAAGGAGAGCTTCTACTATCAAGGTCTATCAATCCAAGTGGGAGGTTTTTAGAGGATGGTGCAGAGACAACTCTGTTTCCTCTTCCAGTACCTCTGTGACTCAAATAGCTGACTTCCTTCTGTACCTTAGGAGAAGGCGAAAATTTTCGACTTCAACGATTAAAGGATACAGAAGTATGTTAGCTGCTGTTTTCAGACATAGAAAGCTGAATTTATCTGAAAATAAAGATCTACAGGACCTTCTCCGATCCTTCGACACCACGAAAGAAGTACAACAGGACTCTCCTGCATGGAACCGGGATGTAGTTCTGAAGTTCCTAATGAGTGAGAGATTCGAGCCTTACATTGGTCTCGTTAAAAGACTTAACTATGAAGACACTCTTTTTGGTCAGTTTGGCTACAGCCAAAAGGGTTAGTGAAATCCATGCTTTCAGCAAGGCGATAGGATTTAGGCATGGCAAAGCTATATGCTCCCTACAGCTAGGTTTTCTGGCTAAAAATAAACGCCCTTACAACATTGGCCAAGGTCTTTCGAGATCCCGAATCTTTCGGATCTAGTTGGAGAAGAGTTAGAGAGGGTCCTATGTCCAGTGAGAGCTCTAAAAATTTACCTAGAGAAAACGAAAGATTTATGTGGTAATTCAGATGCTTTTTGGTGCTCTGTCAAAAAGCCTGTTTTACAAATGTCCAAGAATGCGCTTTCCTTTTCATTTTTCTTAGGAACCTTATAAGGGAAGCTCATTCAGAATGTAGTGAGGCGGACCTCAATCTTCTCAAGGTGAAAGCACACGAAGTGAGGGCAGTAGCAACCTCTGTACCTTCAAACAGAACAGGTTCTTACAGAATATAAATGGATGCAACTTTCTGGAGAAGTAAGTCAGTGTTTGCTCACACTATTTGAAAAATGTGCAGACTCGTTACGAAGACTGCTACACCCTGGGACCATTCGTAGCAGCGAATGCAATAGTGGGAGAAGGATCTACCACTACAATCCCATAACCCAATACTACCTTTTTTCTCTCCTTGGGACGGTTGAATTTTTATGGTTGTTTGTGGAGACTGGACGCAGTCTTCCACAATCATTGATTTTCTCAGTCAGGTGGTCATTTCGTTCCTTGGTAGCACCCGGAATAAGGGTATTGGATGAGGTCCTGTCACATAGAGGTTATGCACCGGTTTGACAGCTCCTTGAGGTCTTCAGCCCCCTGGGTGGATCGCTGGATCTCTTAGGAAAGCAGACATAATGAGACAGGGTTACTAAAGTCAGCTTCCTTAAACAGGTACGAACCCGTAAGTTGTTTATTAACTCTTATGTCAATTCCAACGATGTTGGCTGTCTCTTGACCCTCCACCAAAGGTGTCAGTCAGCTATATATATAACTACCAGGTAAGTTAGATTGTTAAAAAATGATATTTTCATAATAAAATAAATTTTGAACATACTTACCTGGTAGTTATATATAATTTAATTCCCACCCTCCTCCCCTCTAGAGACTAGGGGCATGGAAGATCTGAGGAATAGTTGGAATTGTTCCAGGTACCTGGGTAGAAGGCGCACAGGTGGTACACCTGACTACCCAATCGGCGATTGCCGCGAGTTTGAAATTCTGCCGTGACGTCACAGGGACTTAAGCTATACGTATATATAACTACCAGGTAAGTATGTTCAAAAATTTATTTTATTATGAAAATATCATTTTGGAAATTGCTAATTTAGGCAGTACCTTGAAAATTTTAATTATTGGATGGTATTGAGGAGGAAAGCATAGGTTCCCTCCTATTGTTCGACTTTCACCTGGTAGTGAGGATAGAAGTTTAGGGAGCCAAGAGGGTACAACTGTACCAGAGTACCCGACACATAGTGGATGGGTTGTGGGTTTTACTTGAGTGTAGGTGACATAATAATCTGGTTGTTTTTTTGTTATGGTACTGTGCCCAGGGCAAAGGCAAATTGTAGTTCCTTGTGAGCAATTGGAATCATCCTTGCTACAAGACTCCCCCTTAAGTAGAGGCGACCCTCGGCTTTACTGCCGCGCCACTACAGGGTTAAGTTGAGAACAACCAACCAAGGCAGTCTCTACTGCAAGCTTCTTAACTAACAAGGAACAACAAGCATTGTTTCAATGCTAGCAACTTATCTATTTCTAATGCATTACATGATTTAACGTTTTTAAAGTAGAGTATGTCCATTTATCCCACCTTTGGTCAATGTGGAGTCAGCTATGTAATTACTGGGTAAGTTGCATAATTAAAAATGATTAATTATACTTAGCCAGTAATTACACGATCAGAGCCCTCCCACCTCCCAGAGACTGTGTCACTACACACTTATTGGTGTCGCTACCGCGAATTTTGAATCTATACTGCTGCAAATAACAGAAACTATAGCTATGTAATTACTGGGTAAGTATAATTAAAACTTTGTTTATTATAAAAAGCATCATATTTAAGTGGTATTATGTAATAGGAAAGGGGAAACCAGCGAGAAGTCCGAAAACAAGGCAACTGGAAGCTGAAGGAACCATGTAAAGAACCGTTGCTGTTACATACTGTGTGTACTGCAGTGGTCACTGTAAATGAGCTTACTTATTACAGATAGAATGAAATAAGGCTCTACAAATGGGAGTACGATAAGACTTCAAGTTAAATTAGTGTTCTTAGTATATACGGTACTGGTTACATACCATTCTTATCTGGAGATTTAAGTTGTTTTAATTTTTCAGAGATCACAAGATTCAGGAGGCCGTGATGAAGGGAATGAAGTTAAGCAACAGTTGAGCAGTTTGGAATTTGTGCGACGAGTCATTGAAAATCGCATGAACAGAATTGATAGAGGCTCTGAAATTGATTCAATGGGAATAAAGTAGTCTTTACATATATTTTTATTTTATTAAAAAATTTAAAAATAGGTAATTTCTTATTTTTTTAGTATTGATTATTTCAAAGAAAAGTAGGTCATTTGTTTCTTTTTGACTGCTGTACTGCTGTGCATTTCAGGGCCGTATCTAATTGACTTTCGTAAATAAGATCTTACCAAAGCATCAGATGTGGATCATATTTTGGAAATAGCTATTTGAACCCATGGCCTAATTGGCAAAATATGCAGGGATGTTTAATGTGGATAATTCAGGCACTTATCATAGTAAATCAAAGAAATTTAAGGGAAAACTCAGCTAACTTTAGTTATCACCCAGAGAGAGGCTATTTATGATGTAAACTATGACATCAGACGTAATAGCAGGGTTCCCAGATGTATGATAATGATCGTAGGCAAAACATTGTTGAGAATGACGATAATATTATCATAGCAGTGGAAGTTGGTAACTATAGATAGATAGATAGATAGATATTTTTATTGACCACAATACAAAATAATATAAATTTTACAAAAGAGTGTTTGGTCCAAATTACAAAATTAAGTACAGTAGATTTTGCACAATCTCTTATACAGACTAAATGAATTTCAATTACACATATATTGTACTAAAACTAAAACAAAACCAATTTAACTATACGCCATCAACAAGTTCCTGTAATTACATTTTACACATTATAATAACGTGTTACATTCAATACAAGGAAAGAAGCTTATGTACAATTTTACATACTACATCATAATCGGTTCTGGTTACTAGCAAGTCTAAAGCTGTGGTAACGTTATATGTCTGCCTGATCTGTAACGAAAGTGGACAATTTTCAATGACATGAGTCTCTGTCTGGACCTCACTGCATGAACACAACCTCTCATCCATCGGCAGACGGCCCCTACCTCTTCTGTTCCACCGACCTGTCTCAACTGCCAATGAATGAGCACTCAACCGCATTCTTGTCCATGATACACGTTCTATTTCATTAAGTCTTAATTGGTTTGTATAAATATCATGAACGACTAAATCTGGGTTAACAGTTTTATAGAACACAATCTTATTGGAATTGGAGTTTTTGACCTTTAATTGCAATTCACATTTTCCTTCCTCAATATCATCAGTATTATCAGAGATAAGGTTTCGTATATACATCGAAACACAGTTATTATAGTTCATCACTATTCGCATGGTGTGAATTAAAGGGCCATCATCCATTTTATTCCTTTCAAGCACATCTTCTTGAAGAATCTTCTTTGCCTTGATTTATTAATGCCCTCATCGGCGGAAGTCCCAGTTCTACCATACATACGTCATTATTAGTAGTTTTTCTGACCCCAAAAGTTGTTTCATACACCATTTATATTGCTTTTTGATGGTTTAATATCCCCATTTAGCCATGACTCACATGAATATAATATAGTTGACATAATAGCAACATCAAAAATTTTCTTCTTAACTAAAAATGGCACATCATTGTTTCTACTTATAATTGAAATAAATTTCAGAGTATGACACATTTTACTTATTGCATGCCTTCTGCGTGATAGCTGTGTGGGAGAACCATCAGCCGTAAAAGGACTGCCTAGATAAATGTACTGATTACAGTAACTAATCACATCAGAATTACATACTATGGGTTCTTTGTCTTCCTTAGTACCATTTATCACCATAAATTTAGTTTTACTGTCATTAATAATCATCCCATAGGAATGACAAAATTCACACAAAATCCATATTTTATGTTCCATACCATCCTTTGTAGTGGATAGGAGGACAGTGTCATCCATCATGACCATAATATGCAACCAGCAAGAGAACTATCCAAAGGGCAATTACGTTTTATCATTTGTATCATATCATTTACATATAAAACAAATAAAATACATGAGGTAGGTGAGCAATTGCTCACACCAACAGTAGCAGCAAGGAGAGAGGTACCAATCACACTATTTGTGCAACGATATACAGCCACCAATGCTAAAAGCATAGTCATCCCACATCCCATTCGTTTTAGTACAGAAAATAACTTATGTCTAGATACACAATCATAAGCTCTTCTAAAATCAACAAAGGTTACAAAGCTTCAATTTCTTTCTCCTAGCTACGTCCACCAATAGCCTCAAAGTTACTATATGCTCTACACATCCCCTCCCCGCTTGACTTCCTGCTTGCTCCCTACACGGCTTAAACCACTGACTAAGACGAGGCACATAAGACCATATCGTAAATCTTAGCTATATACTAATTAATTACATTAATGCCTCTGTAATTACCCGGAGAAGCCCTACTTCTTGTTTGAATATTTTATGCATCTTTGCTGCTATCCAATTTAATGGGTAAGAACTAGACAAAAACAAATAATTAAATGTAGCAATTAGCATGATCCACTCAAACGGTAACATTTTGAACAAACCTGGGGGTAGACCGTCAGGTCCACTGGCTTTATTGGACTTTAACCCTTTTCACCTGAGTCTGTACCTCAGCTGGAGTAATAGGATCATCTAATACAGATATAGTTTACATCTAAATGAAATGGTCTATATTAAGACTGTCTACATTAGGAGGGTTAAAATATTTGCTCAAAATATTCTTTGAATTGTTCATCACTCGGCTTAGAATCTGAATTACTTGAGTCCTCTGTAATGAATGACCTTTCCAATCAATTGCACCCCAGATCCGAGGCCTGATCATTTTCCTCCAACAATCTATCCCATCTACTCTGGCCATTATTTATTCAAAATTCCTTCAGGATTCTCATGAGACACACTAGTGGAGGCACAATATTAAAGTAAATTTGCTAAGGCGTAAGGCTGACAAATAAAATATATCCTCATCTCTATCTAGCTTTGACACTCTTGGCCACTAAGCTTAGTCAGAAACACATCACCGTCTATCTTTTGAAACCGAATTGACCGCCTTTTGGTCAGTCGCATTGAACATCGTTGATATGTCACTATATTCCGCTCCATGCATGCCCAACTCTGATGCTTGCAACTTAATCGACTCAAGAGAGACGGAAGGAGGTTGCAACACAATTGAAATAGGAGCATGATCTTGATGGTATAAATCATTATCAATTACATGAAAATCGGTGATAAACTTAACCAGCTTCTTTGATACGATACGTGTCAATTTCAGAAATCCATTCTCTCCTCTTCAAAAGGTCTTTCTGCTCTGGTAATAAGAATAATACATATGGCAATACTATCTTCATTGTACAATTTCATACAATCAACTTACCTGTCAGATATATACATAGCTAAGACTCCGTCGTCCCAACCCCGACAGAAATTCAAATTTCGCGCCACTCGCAACAGGTAGGTCAAGGTGCATCTACCGGCCTGCCCTGGGCAGGCAGGACTAGGAAAACCATTCCCGTTTTCTATCATATTTTTCTCTGTCGCCGGTGGTATCAACATTATTGTTACTACCATCCTGACTTAGATTCTTATTTCAACCTTTTGATCATCGTTTCTCGGCTTTTGGTGGGGACGTATCTGGATCGTGGTTTTTGGCATTCGCTACTGTGGACTGAATTTGGACTTGCTTTTTTATTTTTCTCAGTATGTCTGACTCAAATGTGAGTGTGAGAATGTGTGTGAATGTAGGCTGCAGGGTGAGGATACTGAAGGCTTCGGTTGATCCTCACACTGTATGTCGTAAATGTAGGGGGTTTTGAATGTTTCTTCTACTAATACCTGTCATGAATGTGAGGGGTTAAATGCAGAAGAATGGAAGACTCTAACTTCTTATTTGAGGAAGTTAGAGAGGGATAGGGTTAGACGTTTGAAGAGTGTGAGTACAAGGCCTATTGAGCCTTTTATTGACCCTATATCTAACCTTGATGATTTTGATTCTCCCTCTGTGTCGAATTCACAAGCTTTACTTTCAGAATCGGCCTCTGAAATCGCCGATCTGAAGGCTACTATCCATAAGATGAAGTCCAAAATGGCGGTCTTACAAGGTAAGGATAGTGAAAGTGAAGTGTTCAGTGAAGTGAGTGCTCCCAGGTGTTGTGGAGGGGGCGTTTGGTCGTCCCTGCGACGCTCCCAGGCCTAGACCGCTTCCAAGCTCCCATGCCCAGAGGAGAAGGAAAGTCGAAAGCCTTAAGGGAGGTCGTGGGGAATCCCCAACGGTCAGACGTCCCTTCAGCAGGCTCTGTTTCGCTTCAGGCTGCTCAGGGCTGCTTTAGAAAAAAGCGTCCTGCGAGAGTGTTTCTCTGCCTCTCCCTCTCCTTCAACCTAAACGAGGGTGGAAGGATTTCGGACCTTTCCAGGCCACTGAAAAGGCATTTGAGAGAACCTGATTTGAATTCAAGCCCGGAGCGCTTCTCAGATGAAGCTCCCTCTTCTATCAAAAAAGGCGAAGGTTGCGTCAACACTCCCTACATGGACGTAGCGGACCGCTTGCCTTCGAATTCTCCTTCTCCTCCCATTGAAGATGACGTGTGGGAGAAGCTTCAAGGAAAATTCTTCTTTCTGTACAAGAACAGCTAGCCTCATTGGTGGGAGTTTTGGCGAGAGATCTCCTCGTAAGAAGGACGTTTTCTCTTCCGATCAAAAGTTCTCGTCCTCCTCTCTCCTGCCAAACGCGAGGGCGTCTTTCAGACATGAAGCTTTGTCTTCCAAACGTGCTGAAGAAGTTTTGCTGTCTAGATCGAGATCGAGAGAGCCATATTTCAGAGACGTGACGCCAGATAGACGTTGAGGCGTAACATACAGCGTCATCTAAGCGTGAGGCGCCAGCCAAGGTTTTGGCGCCAGCCAGGACGCCAGTTGAGTGCGAGACGTCTTCCAGGCACGAGGCGTCATCGCCAGACGTCAGGAGTCCAGCCAAGCGCGAAGCGTCAGCCAGGACGCTCGGCGGACGAGAGGCGTCATCCAAGCGCGAGGCATTATCCTTTTATGAGGAGAAGCATAGGCGTTTGGCGCCAGCCAAGAGGGAAGCTTCTCACAAAGCTCCAAACTTGAAGAGGAGTGATTATCATTCCCTTAGTCCCTCTCCTATCAGGAGTTTGTCTCCCCCAGAAGAAAGACGTTCCTGATCTACGGAGTCTCCTCTAGACCCCGAGTTGGAGGAAACTCAGAAGACGAGAATCGTGGAAGAAGAAGGACTGTCAAGCTACAAAGTCTTGACAGCCCTGCTTCTTGAAGAATACGGAGACGCTTTATCCCCTGCCGCTCCTCCTCCTCCGCGCTCTCTGTTCTCGAGCGCAAAGGCGAAGAAGTCTCATCTTTTCTAAGAATGAAACCCACCATTTCTATGAAAAGGGCTCTTCAGTCTTTGAATTTCGTGGATGGATTCGAAGAAGGAGCTGGTCAGGACGGTCTTCTGCATGCCCCCAGCGACGACTTGCTGGTAAATGGGGCATTTGGTATCAGACGGGAGAGAATATGGGCCTTTCTCTTCCGTCTTCGGCTGAAGCGAACTTTTCGACTTTAGTCGATGTGTCAAGAAGACAAGGATTGAAACTCTGCCCGTGTGACTTGGGGCATTTCAGAATTGGATCATCCTCCTCAAGGGACTCTTCATGTATTGGAAGTTTTCAACTTCTTAGATTGGTCCCTTGGGGTGATGTCCAAGAAGGCCCATGATTCAGAAGGACTCGATCCAGAAGTTCTCCTGTGTATTCTGTCGTGTATCGACAAGGCGGTACAAGATGGCTCTTTAGAGATCTCCTCTTTATTTGGAGCGGGACTTCTTAAGAAGAGGACAGTCTTCAGTGCTTTTCTGACTAAAGCGGTCTCCCACTCTCAAAGAGCAGCACTGTTGTACTCTCCCTTATCGGACTTTTTGTTTCCTTCTCAGTTAGTGAAAGACATTTCCCGATCATTAACTGAGAAGGCGACTCAAGACCTTCTTACCCAGTCATCAAGGAAGAAGAGACCTGCGACTGCGGTGGAAAAGAAAGGACCGAGTACGTCAGTTCAGCCCTTTCGAGGAGGAGGCCCTACCTCCAGAGCACCCTCAAGAAGGAAGGCTCCTGAGAAGAGAGGTAGGTCTGCCTTCCGTCCCTTTAAAAAGGGTAAATGATGCTTCTCTCCTCCAAACACCAGTAGGTGCCAGGCTCTTAGAATTTGCGGAAGCCTGGGCACGTATAGGCACGGACGTCTCATCTTTGTCCATGATAAGGAAAGGATACCTTATTCCTTTCCACGACAGTCCTCCCCTGACGTCAACTCCGCGGGAACTGTCAGCCAAATACAGGGATCCTGTACTGAGGGATACTCTTCGACTAATGGTGGATCAGATGTGGGACAAGAGAGCGATAGAACTAGTACTGGATCAAAACTCCCCGGGGTTTTACAATAGTGACTGGCGGCCAGTCACTATTGTTCAGTAAGGAACTCTTGTGATATCTTTTTAGATTAGTATAATTTTTTGGGGGGAAATTATAGTGTGTGTGCATAATGTGTTTTTGAGTTATGGTTGTTGTGAAGAGTTTGGGGATAACTCGGAACAATTTTTTATACTAACACGGTGGTTAGGATCAGGTGGTCAGGATTGGTTGTGTGCTCCTTCATAAGGTGTACTGTCATATAAGTGGATTAGCACCCATTGACAAAGTCCTTTCAGGCTCTGCCGAGTAAGTGGATAAGACCCCATCGGCAGACCCACAAGAACTCTTGGCCATAGATCATATATCTCGCTAAAGTTTCTTGAGGTGATGCAGACTACTGGCAGCAATATCATTTTTCTGTTAACCTATAGAACACTATTGTCATTATACAATTTTGTGTTGGACTAAAGGAATACTATATAGCACTTTTAATACAATTTCTATAAGCCCTTTGACTAAATAATCATAGAAAACCTTTGGAATTGGTAAAATTCAATCATATTTGAAATGAAAATATGATTATTTAGGTCTGATATACCTGGTAACCTTACATAGTAAACACCGCCAACGACGGTGAGTGCAGCCGATTATTCATAGGCCAAAAGCCAGGTTGTACGTGACTGCCTAGCAAATTGTCTTTGTTACATATAACAATATTGATGATTATAATATTAATAACAAGAATAATGCCAAATATAACTGTACTGAATATTAATGTGATTATTATTGTTATAATGATAATCACTAATAACATCATTATCACGACTTCACTTGCCGTGTGCATAGGAAAAACAAAGTATGTTATCTAATGTGTATTCATTGGGTAAATACAGGTCTTTATCCACACTGGCCCTACGACCGTGTGGCATATTTAGTGGGTATCTGTGACTATCCTTGAAACTCCAGGGTAACAATGGTTTTCGAAAGAGTGTGCGTATGGTGCATATTACAAGTTAAAAGAAATGCGAATTGAGCCTGGAAACTGTACTACACTAGTAATATTTCCATATGATACCCATCCCCTTATTGTACTACTACTTAGATGTTTGAATGCATGAAAAACAATACATGTATAAGAATTTTACATACTACTGTTACTAATACTACTAACATCTGAGTCTTCATTCATAAAGTATATGGGTGGAGTGATCAGTAAAGTACGTCGTACTACTGTATCAGTGAGTGGGATTGCCTTCAGTAATGACTGTTGTACTAGCCTCTATCTTTTGAGCCAGCTAGATTTAGCTAAATTTCCCTTCAAATTTCTTTTGATTTACTTTGATAAATGACTTAATTATCAATTTGTTCATGAAACTTACCTGTCAGATATATATATAGCTTGTATTTTCTGAAGTCCGACAGAATTTCAAAACTTCCGGCACACGCAGTGGGTCGGCCAGGTGGTTAGTACCCATTCCCGCCGCTGGGAGGCGGGTATCAGGACCATTCCCATTTTCTATCATAATTTTTCTGTCGCCGGTGCTGGAAACACCTGTTTTCCAGTACCTCCGTCTTAGGATTTTGGAAACTTCATTGCCGTTAAGTATCCTAATTATCTTTTAATTTATTTATTTGGATTTGTGGCTAGGCATACGCTATCTTAAATTGATTTGAATTTGATTCATTTTTGCATAAGTATCTGAATCTAGTTAGGCTAGTTTCAGAGGGTGTTGTCTGCAAAGATAGGGTGTGGGCTACCGAAAGCTTCGGTAGATCCGCACTTGGTATGCACGAGGGGTAATGGGTCTTGCTTCTTTGTTGAGATTTGTCATGTAAGGAGTGTGAGATTTTGGTTTGTCTAATTCCGTAAGGAAGACGTATGATTCGTATGTACGCAATTAATCAATAACATGTCTAATTCCATAAGGAAGACGTATGATTTCGTATCTACGCAATTAATCAGTTAACAAAAGTCAGGTAGTGAACTTGCTAACCTTCCTGTAGACTTTATTTTGCCTAACCCTGTAGTATGGCCTACGGGTTATGAATATGTTCTGCGAGAGGTGATCGCTCTCCTTCATTGTTGTGTAGAGTGCTACTTTCTTATTGGGTACTCCTAACCCTGTAATGTTGCCTTCGGGCCTAAAACAGTGTATGTAGATGTTATTGCCCTTTCTCTTATACTCTTTCGATTCGTAACTTAGAATCGAAAGTGCTTGCTTTAGAGAGGCAATAGTGAAGTGGCTTAGTGCAGTGACAGTGCCCCTTGTTGTAGTGGAGGGTGCGTCAGATCGGCCTTATTTTCGCCTCTAGGCTGGGACCTCTGCTTGACTCCCAGGACCCGGGAGAGAGCATGTCGAAAGCCGAAGGAGGGTTACAAGGAACCCCCACCGATCTGGCGTGCCTTCGGCAGTTTCTGATGAAATCCCCAGACTGCCAAAGTGCGTGCACGTGCACGAATCCTGAAGGATTGCTTCTCGTCCTCCGAAGCGTCCTCCCCGCGCAGGGGTTGGAGCTTTCGGAAGGACTCGCGCCCTCTAAATAGAAGCTTTATAGAGGAGGACGCTTCACCTTTCTCTCTCTCTCTCTCTCATCATGCGTTTCAGTGAGAAGTAATAAGGCGAACGTCGCCTGAACATGTGTACGTCTTTCCACTGAGAAATACGAAAAAGAAGTCGTAGTAGCAGGACGCTTTTGAGCACTGACGTCCGAGCTTTGTTCTGTGAGAATAAGAAGGCGTTACCTCGCCCCTCGTATTCTTACACGATCGACCCTTCTCCTGAGACTGCTTCGTGCAGTCAGATTTTTCTCCGAGATTTATCTCGCTCTTCCCTGAAGGCAGTTTCTCTCGCGCTTGTTTGACGCCTGCCAGGAGCGTGACGCTTTTCTGCACGCTTATTTGGACGCTCGCTTGGGCGGGACGCCTCGGATGGGTGCCAGGCGCGCGCGGGTGCACGCCAAGCGCGCGCCAGTGGACGCCGAGCGTGCGCCAGTGGATGTCGAGCGACGCGCCAGTGGACGCTGAACGCACTCCAGTGGACGCCGTATGCGCGCCAGTGGAAGCGCGAGCGTGCACCAGCGCACGCCAGGTGTGTCGCCTGGCTGAACGTTTCTGTTGAACTCTTCAAGCTCTTGTTTCAGATTTGGGCCTAAAGAATTTTTACCTCTACCTTCGGTGATACCTTCTACCTCACCTGCAAAGAATGTGAAGTAAGTAGCTTTGGAGGAAGCTTAAAGTGATCAGGCAACTTCTTCTTCAAAACCCAGCAAGACATTGGGTTCGTGAATTCAAGAGGTCTCTGTCAATTAATATTGCTTTTCGCAAAGGTGGATGGAGTTAAGGAAAGCAAGGAAGATCTCTTTGCTCTACCGCAGTCAGACTTGTGATAAGGCGGTTACGGGTTATGTAAAGCTCGACGTCCTGCACGTCAGACGCTCTGCTACGTTTCAGTAGGATTCTTGCAAAAGCGCTCATCAAGAGGACGCTCTTCAGGAAAGCGCAAGACAGGACTTCCTTTGCCATACTGCCAATATATTTAAGTTGCAAGCTTTTTAGTCCCATCTGAAAGGGCTTTTCAGATGATAGATTTTTGTTAGTTCCTAAGTTCGGGACTACGCTGCCGAAGTTGAACATCGGGGTCCTACCTGCCGAAAGCCCAGTCCTCTTATCAGGATTTCTTGCCCCTTCCTCGATTGATACGGAATGGGAAAAATAATATGCTCGACTTCCTGGATTAATGTTTTGTCAATTCAGTTGACTTTCCCCCATTGACAATATACTTATCGTTTGCCAAGTAAGTGGGTATCCCCTCATTGACAAAATATCTCTTTGTCCCGTAAATGGGTTAGTTCTCATTGACAAACATCTCAATAACTTTATATTGCGTAAGCGGATAAGCTCTTTTTGACAAGATTCGTAAGAGCCCTCATTCATCATCGCAGACTCGTACAAGTAATAGACTTGTAGACTGTGTCAAATGAACGCTTATGTCCAATAACATAAGAAGCTTGAGCTATCCGCTTCGATTCTCATAAGATTTGTTCAATAAACTTGCCTGTCAGATATGTATGTAGCGGTGTTTCCGAATTCAGCTATAGATATCTCTGCCAGGTAAGTATGAACAAACTTTTGTGTATCATAACAATTTCATATTTTGCCTTGCGTTATTTTACTACTGGTTGGTCAAATCATATACGTTGCTGTAGTTACCTCTTCGGATGACAACCGAGAAGTCTATTGTCTTTTATTTTAAGGGCATTTAATTGTTACTCCCTGCAGCCTACCAGGAGTTTCCGATTTTTCTTTTACCGTTGTATGATATGTTATGACGACACAAACGCACTTCTGTATTTAGCGCCTTCTGTTTCGCTTAAATATAACCAGCTTGAGAGTCTTTCTGCTCAAAACAAATAACGGACCTATTTCTTCGTAGAATAGAGTAGCTGGCAACCCACGCATAACGGTAAGAGACGACGAATGTAAGCTGCTGCTGTCACTGTCCGCTCCAGTCCAACCCACCGAGCCAGTCCCAGCTTGTTCGCTGTCATGCGCGGTAGTTTACGTCTCTCTCTCCTGCCGGATTGACTGACTAACTGTATCTCTGCCCTACAATCTCGGACTTTAGCCTAGATTGAGGGGATTTCTTACATGAATGAATAAACATTGCATTCGTTTTGCTTTACTATGTTCAACAGAGATATCTCTTAATCCATTTCGGTGCTCGTTACCGCACGGTATAGAACTACGAGTCTACCGCAACATTGCACTATTATATGCTCTCCTGCTTAGGCAAAGCGCAGCCTTATTAGGGGAGTAAGCATCCTCGGGGAGGAATGGATGAGCTTGCTGGGGACCATTTCCTTCCTGAAGAAGTTTGTTTCCCTGAATAGACTGCAATTCAGACCTCCACAGTTTTTTCCTACTTGAAACTGAAATATTATTCAAGATCTAGGAATGATTCTGAACATCTCTCAGTGCGTCAAGTATCACCTGAGGTGATAGAAAGAAGGTGCCGGACATCTGGATAGGGTTTCAGATGTCCTGGATCTTAATCTGAAAAGAAGTAGAAGCAATTCGGTCGTCCCTCCAGTCCTCGAAACGTGTATTTGGAACCAGTGGTCCAGATCAACTCTCTCTCATATCTTAAGAAGTATCTTCTCTCGGTCCCTGTTCGAGTTTACGAGAAAGAGCCTATTATAACAACAGGCTTAGAATGTAACGATCCTCTAGAGGTTCGTTACAGGCTTGCAAAAGTCCGTACGAATCGTCTCGATCGACGGCAGCAACTACTGACTTCCGAGTGGAATCTTTCTTTAGAAGTATGTTGAAGTTGTGGAGACTTTAGGGACGTCCTTTCATTCATCTCTTCGATATGTTGAGGACGAAGAGGCTTCTTCTTCTCTGCTCCCTTATTCTTGATCTGGGATCGGTACCATTAAACGCCATCCTATGATATTGAATGGGGATGGATGTTTAGTCTCTTTTCCCCCCCTTTTTCAATCGCTTCGGAAATGTAATAAGAGGATTTATGACGTCACAGGGAGCGACAATGATGCTGAATCGCCCCATGTTGGTCTTCAGGATCCTGGATTCATAGAGGTCACGTTCTTCCTAGTTCACTTTCCAAGGACCTTTTCCGAGAGAGTCCGTCTACTCTAACTCGAAAGGTACCTATAACCTCTCCGCTCTGAGTCTGGACTTCGTTCAGACTATCGAGATGTTGACAGGAATAAGATTACCGTCTTCCCTTTCCGTCTGAAGAATGGGATAAGCGGCAGTCACACTATTAAAGAATACGCAATATGTTGTTGACGGCCTTTTGGGCTCAGAGATTTGCTTCTGTCAAACAACAAAGCCCTTCACGATCTTTGAGTTCTGTGGAAATCTCGAAACTCGCTCACCATCTACTTTTTGTCTCACCTGTTTTCTCGGAGTCAGACACTCGTGCGAGATCAGGCGACATATAGTAGCCCTGAGTTTCTTGTTGACGAAGTCGGTTGCGTTTATACACCCCCGATGATCGTGTAACATGAGACCAGGTTGGACTGTCAGGCATTCTTCCTTCGGGACTGAATCGCCTTTTTGCTCCTCGCTCCTTTCTCCTGGCACCAGAAGCTCGAGTCAGGAGTTGCTGACGGAGTTGAGATTCGCTGACGACGTTGGGTTGTTGTTGATACACCCCCAAGGTTTGCTTAGATTGAATCGCCCAGGCAGTCAGACACTCATCCTCAGCGAAGAATAGTGCCTTATGGTCTTCAGGGTACAGCCTTGCTGTCCTTGATTCGTCTGACTGGTCAACTGGTCGGTCACCTGACTTTAGTACAGACGGACTGACTGTGCATGTCCAGATCGAAGCTTTCAATATGGAACTTAGACGTAGTCTGAAGTTCTTGATGTCAAAGCATTCGAACCTCTCCTACCTGTTAACTTCTTGCATGTGATCAGGAAGGCCTTCTTCTAACCACCCTAGATACGACAAAGAGGGTTAGTAGAGATTTTAAGCCATCGTCAGAAGTTTTGGCTTTAGAGAACACAAGGCGGTGTGCTCTCTAAGCCTTCCATTGTGGCTTAAGAATGGAAACCCGTTTTGTCCTTGGGCCAGGAGCTTGGAAGCAAGGATGGCACAAGTTAGTGGGCAGGAGCCAGAGAGAGTCCTGTGCCCTGTCGGGTCTCTCAAGTTTTATCTACATAAAACTAACAAGAAAGTCGAAGTCATTCGGGCAATCTGCAGTGTTCCGAAAAGACCAGACTTGCCCATATCGAAGAACACCCTGGCTTTAGTGTTAAGGAGTTCTTTCAAAAATGCTCCTTCATTGTGTTTTGCACAAAGATTTGAAATCTTTTTATCTGAATGCTCACGAGGTGAGGGCGCGGCCTCGGAAACATTTCAACAGAGCATGGCACTCAGCAAACATCCTGAGTACCATGTTTTAGCGAAGCAACTCTGTGTTCACTTCACACTCCCTGCGAGATGTGAGGATGGCATATGAGATCTGCTGCTCGCTAGGGCATACGTGTCTGCAGACACAATCTTGGGGCAAGAAGTACCACTCATCCTATCCTGTAGAAAATGGTAGGAAGAGCTCTTAATTTAGTTGTTGGGTCGCCGACAACGGCGACTTCTTAACTCTTAAGCCTTAGTTAACACACCTTAACTTTGGCTAGGTTGGTCAGGTGGTGATATATATTTATATATATACTTATTTTACTTCTTAGCCCTCATGGTATGGTCAATATGGTCTAGTCACGTCGTGGTCTCACCCCTGTTGACAGATCATCTGGAGTGCACCAGCTATATAGGTCTCTACCTTGCTGGCAACTCTAGTAGCACAAGCGACTTACGTGGCAATAACCACGAAGCCAGCTATGCTAACAGGTGGAACCAAGATGTAAATCATCTGCATGCATTTGTTTCCCAAAATCCTTCTATTCTGTCCCTTCCCACCTCCAACGGTGGGATTCAGGTATATATATCTGACAGGTAAGTTTCATGAACAAAATGATATTGTTATGATACAATAAAGTTTGTTCATACTTACCTGGCAGATATATATAATCAAGTACCCACCCACCTCCCCTCAGGGGACAGTGGAAATAAAAATTATGAATAGAAAATGGGAATGGTTCCTGATACCCGCCTCCCAGCGGCGGGAATGGTACTAACCACCTGGCCGACCACTGCGTGTGCCGGAAGTTTTTTGAAATTCTGTCGGACTTCAGAAATACAGCATATATATATCTGCCTGGTAAGTATGAACAAACTTTATTGTATCATAACAATATCATCTTTAGACATCACTGCATATTTATCCTAATTACGCTGCAGCTTCAAGTAGCTACTTCGGAAATATGATCCATATCCGATGCTTTGATAATATTTTTGATGAAAATCAATTAGACACGGCCTTGAAATGCACTAGTAGTTCTTATATGTTAGAGCTGAAATGTTTTCATAAAGCTGGAAAAACATATTCAGAGCATTTGAAACCATATTTTTAATGCAAGTGTTGTTTCTATTCATCTCTACAAATGCAGATCTATTATGTCATCTTCTCTGAGCCATTTTGAAGGTAATTGTGAGTGTTTAAACAATTTGGAAATATAATAGAATGTACAGACAGACTTGCATTGTCACATAAAGAAATTTTTTCTCATTCTCACCGGAGAATTGTGCAAAACTGTGAAACGAATGAAGTTTTTTTCATGACAAAGATATGCTCTCCTTGCGTCTGTATAGGGCTTAGCTATGATTGTTACGACAAATTGTGACTTCTCATCCTCTTTTAAAATGATCACAAAAATCTCCTTGCCCAGTATCAATACAGTTTACTTTTGCTTGTTTTTAAGTACGTAGATGTAGAATAATTTTGAATAAGCAGTGCAATTTTATACGAGACAGAAAAGTACATGAACTCTACTGTTTCAGCATCATGAAGTTGTATTTCAGAATTTGATTTGAAACTGCTTTACAGTGTCCCTCTTGGTCTGTCTCCGGTTGTGCTACTGTTTGTCTTGCAATGTCTGTCCTGTCCATGTACCTTATTCTCATCTTATTTCATAATTTTTGTATTTCCCTGCTCTTAATGCTGTAGAGGAACTTTCCTTAGCTATGGTATATGTTCTTTACTTTTGCATTTCACATTTTTTCTTTTGGCTTCATTATTCTCTATTGGTCTGGTGTTTGAAAAATTTAAAATTGGTATGAAAATGGCTACAGGAATTTGTATAATTTTATGATAAAGTAACCATTGTTCTAAACTTCATTTACACTAGTGGCTGTTAACATTTTTCATAAGTACAGAAGTAAACTTCATATATGTAATGATGTACAATTTTCGTGGTCTAGTGTAGATATATATAGAATTTTTAAATGTAAATTCTAATTTTTTTATACCTTGCAATAATGTGAAACATTCAGAAAGTATATCTATCTCCAGTAATGATTTTCATTTGCAGAAGCTTTCAGCAAACATGTATGGAATAAGAATTAGGTCATTCATTGATGTCTAAGAGTCAAAGCCCTTTAAAAACCCACATCACTTTAAAAGCCTTAAAACTATAGCAGAGTCCACCAGCTTTGCTGCTAAGCCCCACCCACTGCATGCCAGTGATTGGCTTGCTCTTGAAGTGGGAATGAACGTTACACTGGTTAACAGTCTAAATGATTACCAGCTCTTGAAGGGGGAATGACGTTACACTAGTTAACAGTCATAAATGATTACCAGTACGGATTTGACTCCATTCGGTGATTGTTGGCTTCCCAAAGTTGTGAAGTATGCAATTGATACTCTGATAAAAGATATATAAAATTATATTTCATTATGAAGATCTTGGATAATTTTGTCTGCGCATCTTTTTTTTCATCATGAGCAGCCTCAATACACATGCATCGTGCTTTTTTTTTCTTTTAAATTGGTGTTGGCCTACATAAACAATTTGATATAGACCACATTAGTTTGAATTGGAGCATAGACTTAGCAGCCAGTTCCGATGTAAGTGTATTAATTAATCGTAATCCTGCATGTCAAATATTTTTAATATCATTTAGGGATTAGGCCTACACATGATTTCTTAAATTTTAAGGCAATGACTGGATAGGCCTAATCACCAGTTTCTATTTTCAGGCAATGTAGGGCATAGGCCTACTTGTCAATTTCTTATATTTTGAAGCAATGGTAAGCATACGCCTACACATCAAATTCTTATTTGTTCTGATACGTAATACAAACCATTGGTCCTTTAACAATAGGAATGTAACTTGTGGCAGCTGGAACTGGTCGTAAGCTTCGAACAAGGGAGTACGGTAGTTAACTGCTTGTCCAACAGTTCAGCACACCGCTTTCCTTTGCTTTCGGCCGCGCTGGGTGACAGACGTGTTTCTCCACTTCTCTCTGCCCACCATCGTTGCATACTTCGTTCTTCAAACTTTGGTTTGCCTTCTCTTACTAGTGTGTTTGTGTGAAAACCTGTAAGTACTTGTGACTTTCGTATTTTCATTTTATTATGGATTCTTGTGAGCTTGAGAGTTCCCCACACACCCCCCCCATCAGCTGCAGATGCCCTGGTGTGGAGGGCCGTAAGTGTGGGGCCTTCTGCTCCTTTCCTGAAGTTGACCCTCATGATTTATGTGCTCGGTGTCGGGGGTGCGAATGCTCTCGCACCGAGTTCCTGTTATATTTTGTTGTGTGTGGTCGGAGGAGCAGTGGGCGCAATTTGAGGGGAGGAGGAAGCGACGTAAGCCTTCCAGGGAGTCTACAGAAAGTTTTACCGGCTACTCCCCTGGTCTCGGACACGTTGTCCTCTTTCCTCCCTCCATCCCAACTCCCGTGTATGGCTCCCCCCTCCGGGGGGGGGTTTTCTCGCTCCTCCTCTTCGCCCGATCCATCGAGACGTGGAGGAGGGGGCGAGATACCCCGACATTCAGTTGTACTCGGGGTCTTCTGTTCGCTCGGGGTGGGACTTGTCCCCCCTGGGCGAGGGGGAGGGGAACACCCCACTAACCCAACCTTTGCTCCCTCAGGTTGTGCCTGCCGTGGGTGACGACCTCAGCCAGGTTTGGGTTCTCGCTGGGTCTCCAGGGACACCGATGTGTTCGGGGGCTGCTGCATCACCTGCGAGTGGCTCTGCTCCGGTAACACACGGCCCGGTAACCACCACTACCACCACCGTCTCGACCCGGGGTATGCCGCCCTCCTCACCTGGTGTCACTCAACATGTAACCATGGGTAACACCTTCAGCTGCTATCCAGGCGCCGCTTCCAGGTATTCTGAGGAGGGTTGTGACTCCGCCGCCCGGGTTCGCCGCTCTTGCCTGAGCCCCGACTTCCGTGCCACAGCTTGCCCCTGGACCTGCCGCCAGTACCCAGGATGTCGCTGGCCCGCTGCCCCGCCTTTCCTGCCGTACCTGCTGTACCTGGACCAACCCCTGCCGACGTCGTTCCTGCCCGTGGTGTTGCTGCACCAGTCGCGGGTCCTTCTGGACAGGTGCAGCCGGGCCGTATTGCTTCGGCAATTGCCCCAGCTCCGTCCTGGATGGAGGACCTGACCTGTCCTGAAGGAGGAGGAGGAGGCTGCCTCCTCCCCCCTAAGAAGTCTCCTTCAGGAGCTTCTAAGGGCCCGTCCCACTCCGTTATGACAGGGGGCGGTCTTCCGCTGGTCCTCCCACTCCCTTTGGGAGGGAGCAGGGCCCATCTCTCCTTCCGCAAGGAAGAAGAAGACGGGGACCAGAGGGGTACCGGCTGCTAGGGGCTCTGCCGCTACATCAGGTTCCGTCTCTGCCTCTCGTTCGCGAGAGGTACGGCGTGTCAGTCGCCTGCGGGTGACCGTGCAGCCAAAGTCCAGACTTCCGAGTTCTCTCGGCCCCAGGACCGAGGCACGGAGCGGAAGACTGGTGAGAGTCGCTCAGGTGACTCCCGCCAGACCAGTGATCGCTCTCGTAGCAATATGCGGGTACCCAGGGTTGACGCGACAGTCCCCAGACTGGCCGCGGGCTGAGGCAAGGAAGAGGTCCCCTCGGTCGCCGCTGGAACTGGCCCAGCGGCTCGACACGCCGTGAGGACAGCTCCCGCTCCCACCGCGACAGCGGACTCTGCCAGTCCCCGTGACCCGCTGCTCCCATCGGAATCTGGGCGGGTAGGGGGACCAGCAGCAGCTCCTATGATACTCGGGACCGGAGCCACTGTTCTCGGTCCAGCCACTCTCCCCAGAAGAGCCCGCACGACCATGGCCTGCAGCTCGATCGCCACTGCGGGTTGGCGATCGCCTGCAGCCCCCCAACACAAGCACAACCGGTTCTGCCGGTGAGCGAGGGGGGAGCATCAGGTCTTCCTCTCCGATCCCTTCAACATCCTCAGGCTACGCTGGGAAGAGCCGAAGTGACCGTGAGGAGCGCGCTCCTCACAGTCCCACTACGACGCCCTGCGAGCCTGGCACGGTCTTAGGACCGACCAGGTCGTATGTGCAAGTGGCCGGAGGAGACCGGGAGGGGTCTGTTGCAGTTGCTCCTGTGGAAGGAGGAGGGTCTTGGGAGGCGCTCCTTCTTGGAGGGACTTGACGGTCCTACCCCACAAGACGCAGTCACTTTCTCGAGATCCAGAGGTAGTTTGCAGAGGTTTTTGCACTGATTCGTCAGCACAACGACCTCGGGGAAGGGTCGCCGCTCCCACCTTCTGAGCCTACCTCCAGGCTCGAGTCGTTCAGGGGTCCTATGAAGGAACCCAAGAGGACGGTGGGTCTGCCGCGATCGGCTCTGGCTGACTCCGTGTTGGGCCAGGTGGACTCGCTTGTCTCCGGACAGGAGGGTTCGCTACGGTCTCGCAGGTCTTCCAAGCTACTTCCCCCGCTTTCACTGCAACAGAGGAGATTCTACGTGCCATCGGAGGACCCTATGCCGCCCAAACAGTTTAAACCCGGAGCTAGCTAGGCTAACTCTGGGGTGTCCTTTGCAGCAGCTCCTGTGGAGACCTTATGGTTCTCGCAGGCAGGAGGCACTCGCCTTTGATCGACCGCCATGGTGGCATTCCAAGCAGTCTCCTGGTTAGACTTGTTGTCCCTCACAGTGTCTAAGGTCGCGACCACCTTGGGAAATATCACTCCTGAAGGTGACCTGGCTTTCGGTAGACTGTGCCAGTCTGGAAGTGGAGCCATCTCCTACCTAGCCGACCAGACGGCAAACCTGTGGGCCAACCTGGTCTTAAGGCGTAGGGACGCAGTCCTTACCCGTGACCAGGGCGGCTGGGCGTGAGGTGGCTCTGAGTCTTCGCAACGGACCGGTGCGGAGTTTCCTCCTCTCTCTTCCCAGGAGAGATGGTGGACGCTGCGGTGGAACGACGGCGCACTGACGTCAGTGACCGGTTAGTCCACCGGCAGTCTCTAGCTATGCGGCCAAGCCCAAGAGCTTGGGTAGCGCATCTTCTGTGGCCAAGGCGATCACATCATCGAAGCCCAGAGGAAAGACTCTGCCTTCGACTTCTTCTAGGAGCGACCGTATCCAGCCCTCCTCCCAGCCCTCCTTCTCACAAGGGGGAGCTGGGAAGAAGCCAAAGAAAGGTGGGAAAACGCTAGGGACGTAGTTGCCCCTCCCCTCTGTTGGAAGTGGGGGGGAAGGGGGGGGTTGCTTGGCGAGCCATTGGGCAGGAAGTGGGGGGTTGCTTGGCGAGCCATTGGGCAACATGGCAGCGCTATGGAGCGGAGACCTGGATAGTAGACGTCCTTCGGGAGGGGTATCTACTACCCTTCGAGTCTCGGCCACCCCTCACCTCCAACCTGGTCCACCTTCAGACCTACGTACCCGGAACATCCAAGGACGTAGCACTTCGGCAGGAAGTCCAAGCCATGCGGAGCAAAAGAGCTGTGGAGATTGTCAGGGATTGGTCACCGGGCTTCTACAGTCGTCTTTTCCTGGTGGAGAAGTCTTCGTGGAGCTGGCGCCTGGTGATAGATTTCTCTCCCCTGAACCGATTCATTCGCCAGTCTCGGTTCATGATGGAGACGGCTCGCTCCGTGCCCGACTCCATCAGGGAGAATGACTTCATGCTTTCGGTGGACTTGAGGGACGCGTATTTCCGGATACCCGTTCATCAATCCTCCAGGAAGTACCTCCGCTTTATCCTGACGGGACAGTGTACCAATTCAGGGCACTTTGTTTCGGTCCTCTCAACTGCCCCGCAGGTGTTCACGAGAGTGTTCACTCTGGTGTCTGCTTGGGCACCTCGTCAGGGATATGTCTTTTAAGGTATCTCATGACTGGTTAGTCCTGGCGAGCTCCCACTTGCAGTTGCTACGGGACAGGTATCAGTTCCTCAAGTTCTGCCGCAATCTGGGGATTGTGATGAACTTCGAAAGTCAGATCTTGAGCCCAAACAGAGGATGAAGTACCTGGGTATACTGATCGATACGGTAGCAGAATGAGTCTTCCCTGCAGACTTGTGGATCAGCAGATTCAGGGAGATAGCCTACCAGTTCCTGTCTCGGCAGGAACAGTCAGCTCTGCAGTGGCAAGTCGTGATCTGCCACCTGTCGTCACTCGAGAAGTTAGTCCCTCACGGGTGTCTTCACCTGCGGTCTCTCCAGTGGAGACTAAAGGAGAGTTGGTCACAGGCAAGAGACCCGCCGTACTTCCCTGTGTCCCTCACGGAGGAGGTGAGGCAGGACCTAGCCTGGTGGCTGGACGACAGGGACCTCGTAAAAGGAGTGCCTTTCCGTACTTCCCCCCGAAGATGTTGCTGTTTTCAGAGCGTCAACCGAGGGATGGGGCGAGCACCTGGAGGAGTTGCTGGCTGCAGGAGTGTGGGATCGTCACGACAACACCTTCACATCAACGTCCTGGAGCTCAAGGCAGCGTTTCTTGCTCTCCAAGAGTTCCAGGACCGTCTGATGGGACACCCGGTGGTGTTGATGTTCGACAACACCACAGTAGTGGCATACGTCAACAAACCGGGGGGCCTAGTGTCCCTCCCGTTACACCAGTTGACGTTGCAGGTGCACGAGTGTGCCGTGGCTCACTCAGTAGAGCTGTCAGCTCGTTACATTCCAGGCAAGAGGAATGTAGTAGCAGACAAGCTCAGCTGTCAGGATCAGGTGATTCGGTCCCTACACCCAGACTTGGGCGGAAAGGCTCTTCAACCTGTGGGGGTGTCCAGTCGTGAATCTGTTCGCCACCCAGCACAAAAGGAAACTTCAGGTTTTCTACTCGACTGTGCCAGACCCATGGGCAGCTGCAGAGGATGCTCTTCAACACCCATGGGACAACCTCTTCGTCTACGCCTTTCCCCTGTTCTGTCTGAATCACAAGGTGATCAGCCGAGTGTGGTCACCCGAATCTCCAGATGATCCTGGTGGCTCCCAAATAGCCTCAGGCCATTTGGTATCTGGACCTGCTGGCTCTGCTTGAGGAAGCACCAAGAGAGATTCCCCCTTGG
>NC_061107.1:84292416-84400350 GCF_015104395.2 Macrobrachium nipponense | reverse complement strand
GTCATATATTTCAAAAAATGTAAGAAAATGTCACATGTAACCAAATTTCAGAAAAAACACAGAAAACATTTTCAAAACTTTTGTTCACTCATCGCTGATGCATTTGACCAAAACGAAGTCGTCATCAAACCTCAGTTCAACTGTTAAATAGATTAAAAAAAAATTGTCATGACATTAATATTGGTTCAAAAGCAACCATAAAATTTGAAATATTCCGTTTTGAAAAAATGTAAATACGCAAATACGTAGTACAAAAGTAGAATGCACTCACTGATATCAACGTTTGAGTAGAGTTTGTGTGGTGCAATCATTAGAGTGGCTGTGCAAGCAAGAACCACCCGGTGTAACATACGTAGATCTACAATGAGTTGCAGCAATGAAATTATCTTGAAAACATTTGTTTTATATTTGTCAGAGGAATATTTGGATTTTCAATCAAATAAGATTATTTATGATATATTTCTTGACCACTTGAAAAATTATAGCTTACTAACAAATATTTGCCTATGCAATTATTCTTTTATTAAAGCCAAGATTTTGTTCTCAGGTCTAGG
The DNA here is from genome assembly GCF_015104395.2 of Macrobrachium nipponense. Classification (NCBI taxonomy): domain Eukaryota; kingdom Metazoa; phylum Arthropoda; class Malacostraca; order Decapoda; family Palaemonidae; genus Macrobrachium; species Macrobrachium nipponense. The sequence continues at coordinate 84,399,796 of NC_061107.1, read as the reverse complement.
TGCTAGATTTCTTTACTTTACACTCAGCATTCACATCTTTATATTAACAATCTCTGACCAGAAAGAAAATGAGGTTATCTACATGTTCTTAAGTGAGCAGAATAACTTTTAAGAAAATAATATTTTAAGCCAGTTAAAAAAAAGTGTTCCATGTGCCATGATATTAATATTAATAGATATTTCAATTAATAGCCATCTTCTCTATATAATCAAAATCACCATCATCTTTCATTCCTCAAAAAAACATGCAATCTCTACAAATAGATTAATTAGTAACAGATTACATCTGAGAAGGCTTAGATTATGTTTTTAGACCTATAAATCATTTTTGCAATGTACAGGCAGCTTAAACACAGCCTAAAACGTCAGCATTTGAAGAAAACCTGTCATAATTCATATTCCTATTTTGAAAATGTTATGACGTTATAATGCTGTAAAGGTGCATGTATATGTGTGTTGTCATTGATGACACCACTAACCTTACCACACCGTACTTTGAACTAAGCAACATGAAAAAAAATCAGTTCAAATCACACAGATTATGAATTATACCAATGCATGAAAGGGATCATATTTATATACCTACAAGGGAAATACTGCTAGCTGTGAATTCACAAACTTTTCAACATCTATATCATTAGAAATAAAAAAAAAAAAAAAGATTAACACCATTTGGCAATGTCAAGTTGAGTCTGAAAATCTGGCTGAAACAAAAAGAATCATGTCACATCAGATTTGAGCATCATTGTACTTCCACTTACTAGTTGGAGCGCACCCCATGACTTTATTAACTGCCTGGCTTTTTATCATATGTGAAGTTTGATTGCACCACATGGAATTTTTCATAGTCATTTTTTATATAATTGAAGTACTATTTTAACAATCATAGTTATTATTCTATGTGTATATATATATATATAGAAGTATGTATGTACTTTTGCAAGTTGTGGATAATGGAAATATGAAATGTAAATGAAAAATGAGTGGAAACTTAAAAAAAGAATTTTAAGTTCTGGAAAAATATTTTTGAGGGATAATTTTATTTCCTTTTTTTCATTTTCATATTAAAAATTGCGGCAAATATTTTGATAATTTTTTTTTTTTGGCTTCTGTCTGAATTCTTAAGCATATTTACTACTTATACTGTAAGACTAGGAAAGTTTCCTTATATTGTGTGTGTTCAATTTCCTAACCATTTTTTATTTTTTCATAGGTTGGAAGTAATGTTCTGTTAAGTAGCAGTGCAGAAAGACATGATCGACGTGTGACAGGTTCTAGCCTGATTGACGAGCAACTTCAAGATGTTGTGAATTTAGCCATCCGTGATTTTGTGTTGACTTGGTATAACCAGCTATCAAACCATCATGCATTCATTGCAAATCTGCATCGTGCTCTTCAGCAGTCTATGGTAGTTTTAGCAAACAGGTTAGTTGATACCAGCTTATGCACAGCAAAATTATTTGCTGGAAAGTCTGCAATTTAGATTATGAAAAATGTACCATCATAGAATCTTGGAATGTTCAATAACTCTAGGAGTTCTATAAAAACTTAATTATTGTTCTAAAAATCCCCTTTTCACAGTAGATTAACTTTTCTTTCTTCTGAAAGAGTATATGCAGCTGTTATCAGTGCTGAGTATGTCTACTCTTGTGGGTATAAAGGGAAGTGAAGTGAAGATGTTGATTCAGTAGACAAAGCTATAGTTAGAGTGACCTGATAGATATGCTAAATCTGTGAATGACTATTGAGTTTTCTGAAATGTTCATCCTCAATAAGTGGCGGACTTCAAGGAGTTATGAATCTGACAGTCTAATGTTGAAACATAAGCCTCTCATTGGATTGTACAGTGTTAATTACATGAAAGTAGGTATTGGAGCACTGTCATTTCTTTTAAAGCCTTTTCTTTGGTTCCAGCATGTCTGATGTTTAGTACAGTAAAAAATTTTTTATTGAATAGAGTTATGTGGTACAAAAAGAATATTCATTCTTTATGTTGTGGGTAGCCAAAATGGAGGAACAGTCAAACTTAAAGTTTGTTGATAGAGAAATTAAATTACTGAGCTGAGCAACAATAACACTGAATGTCACAAGATTACTGCAGTTCCTGAAGTAGTATTTATCTTTCAAGGATTAATTAAGTGATTCTTATATGTCATTGGTTAGACTCAAAAAACAGTAACTCAGACATTTTCCTCTCATTTCTAGCTTTTCCTTGAAGAAAAATAGTACTAGATTCTTTTGTTTGTCATCAAAATACAGTACAGTACATTTCCTTTAAGTATATGAGAAAATAAGTTTTTTGTTTTTTAAAGAAATCTGACACTGATATAATAAATATATATATACAGTGGTCCCCCCGTATTTGCGGGGGATGCGTACCAGACCCCCCAGCGAATAGTTAGAATCCGCGAATGTTTGGAACCCCTATTTTTTAAAAAGGCTAAAAACAGCCTATTTTGTTTGTTAAAACTTAAGAAAAACCACTAAAAATTTTCATACTTGGTTTTTTTAATAGTTTTATCACAAAAAGTGCATTTTATGATGAAATTGATAACGAAAACCAGGAATTTGTGGATATTTCTCATAGAAAAATACTGCGAATGCGCGAATTTTCCGCGAATAATACAGGGAAACGTTCCCGAGAGAAATCCGCGAATGTGTGACTCCGCGAATCCGGAGAACACGAATACGGGGGGTCCACTGTATATATATATATATATATATATATATATATATATATATATATATATATATATATATATATATAGATAGATAGATAGATAGATAGATAGATAGATTGATAGATAGATAGATAGATAGATAGATAGATAGATAGATAGATAGATAGATAGATAGATACATACATACATACATACATACATACATACATACATACATACATACATACATACATACATACATACATACATACATACATACATACATATAGACCTTAGTCATGGTTTGCTCATGAAATTCTTTTCAATTATCTCAAGATGGAAGGGACTGCTGAGGAAAAGGAATGAAGCTATAACATTTGATTGGTATGAGGAACCTGAATAATTTTTAAAAATCACATTGGTAGGATAGAAATAATGAATTGCCCGAATGGTCAAAAGAACTAACATAGTAATTGAAATAAGATATTTGGTTCCTAGGTTTTATGATGTTGAGTACATATTTGTACTTTAATTTATTGTAAATTATAATTTTGTATGGCTGTTGTTTAGTTATGCTACACATTGAAGTTTGTCCTTTTTGTAAAACTACTGTATTAAGAATAAAGAATTTGGAAGAGGTGTAGTGAAACCATATCATTGTTCATATTGAGTGTTGAATAGTTTTCTCTGTTTGGGCTTTTTGCATGTTACTTAGTTTACATTTCAAAGAAAATTTTCCCGTTTTGAGAATATTTTTATGTTAACAGGTGTAAGAATATGGATTGGGTAGGATATTTGACTACTCGTCTTGTTGATGACATTGCATGTCATCTTCGTATCTTTCGAGAAGCAAGATCAGCAAGCAGGGGTAAAGTGTCAAGTGATGAACTGATAAGTCATTTCTTTGATTGTGAAGCTGAAAAAGAAAAGGATATTTGTCGCGATGAAGTTTGCCTTAAAGTTGATGCTGAAAAGGGTAAGTATAATTCTTTTTGCGCTTAGGGTTTCTACTTTTACAATTCAGTAAAACATTTTGTGCATAGAATCATTTGACATAATCTTGAATAATTTTGATAAGAAAAATAAGAAAACAAATTTTTAATAATGGAAATAAAATAAGAGATATGGTAGTGGAATCCAGATTTTTGCAGATTACTTTGAGAAAATGAATATAGTCTTTAAGCTCTGTGCAAGGAATAGCAAGGAAGGAGGTGGGCATACTGTGAGAAGAGAAGGGGAGCCAGGAGGCAGGTAGCTATGACAAAGAGGAATGTTTGGGAGGAATTAAGTATGATTCTTAGCATAGTGAAGGAGAGTGTTGGGATTAGCAAGTAGGTGAGGAAAGAAAAGATAGAGTATAGAAATGTTTATATGTAATGATAATGAAAAAAATTGCCAAAAACGAAAAAAGAAAGAAAGATGAAGTCATTGATATTTAAATGTACCTAGTAATGAGTGTGGAAATGAACTGTAGAAAACTGACTTTGTTCCGATACGTTATACAAACCCTCGGTCCTTTAACAATAGGAAGGTACTTAGCGGCAGCTGAACCGGTCGTAAGCTTCGAACAAGGGGGTTCGGTAGTTAACTACTTGTCCGGCAGTTGGTGGTCAGTCCAACTGCAAGGAGAGGAGTCACTTTGCTTTCGGCCGCGTTGGTGGATGGACGTTTTGCTCGCCTCTCTGCCTGCTTCTGTTGTATGCTTGGTTTGCTTCACTGCGTGAAGACGTTTTTGCTTTTCCTTTTCCTGTGTGCTAGTGCAAAGGATATAAGTAAGTACGTGTGTGTTTTTATATTCATACAGTGCTTCATTGTAATGGAAATGGAATCACGAGAGCCGGAGAGACCCCCTCGCCCCCCCAGCAGCCGCAGATTGTGCCCTTTTGTGGAGGTCCGTAAGTGTGGGGCCTTTCGGTCCTCTTTTGAAGTTGACTCTCATGAATTTTGTACTCGGCTGTCGAGGGCGAGAATGCTCTTGCACCGATACATGTGATGTATGTGTATCTTGGTCGGAGGGGCAGTGGGAGCGCTATGGGGGAGGAAGAAGCTGCGTAAGCCGGCCAAGGAGTCATCGGAAGGATCTCCAGTTATTCCCTTGGTTACGGACACGTCTTCTTCTTTCTTTCCCCCACCTCAGCTCCCTCCTATGGCTCCTTCCCCTTCGGGGGAGGTATCTCGCTCCTCCTCTCTCAATCAGTCGAGCGTGGAGGGGGGCTGAGGTACCCTGACATCCAGTTGTATTCGGGGTCGTCCGTTCGCTCAGGGTGGGAACTGTCCCTCCCCCCCCGGCGAGGGGAAACCCCCCCACTGACTCAACCGACTTTTCCTTCTTCAGGTTTGGCTGCCACGGGGGACAATCTCGGACGGGCCTGGTACTCGCTGGGGCTCCAAGGGACACCAACGATTCAGGGGCTGCTGAGTCACCTGGCAAGAGGGGCCATGCCGGTAACCCATGGTTCGACTACCACGACGGTGTCCACGCCGGGCTACGCTGCTCCGCCATACCTCTATACCAGCATGTAGCCACGGTGACCCCGACAGCTGCTGTGCAGGTGCCGCTGCCGGAGGTGAGGATGTCCACGGTGTTGCCGCCACCTGGGTTCGCCGCTCTCGCTCCAACCCCTGACTTCCGGTGTCCCAAGAGCTCGCCTCTGGGCCTGCCTCCTGTGCAGAGGATGCTGCTGGTTACCGCCCCCCCTCCTGTTCCTGACTAGGATGCCGCTCCAGCCCCAGTACTAGTTCCTGCCGCCGTTGTTCCTGCCCGTGGTGTTGCTGCTCCCACCTCAGGTCCTTCCGGACAGATGCAGTCGGGCCCTGTTGCTTCAGCAACTGCCCCGGCTCTGTCCTGGATGGAAGAAATGACGGTGGTCCTGAAGAAGCTGAATGAGGAAGAAGAAGAAGAGGAGGAAGGTGTTGTCTTCGTCTTCATCGTCTTCGTCGCTGTTGTCTGCCGCCACTTCCCCTTTGACTTCTAAGGCCCCACAGCCAAAGCAGAAGAAAGTTCCCTCCTCCCCCCCAAGAAGGCTCGTCCTGAGACTTCTAAGGGCCTGTCCCACTCCGGTGGGACGGGTGGGACTTCTGCTGGTCCTCCTGTTCCTTCGGGAACGGGGCCCGTCTCTCCTTCCGCAAGGAAGAAGAAGACAGGGACCGGAGGAGCACCGGCTACCTCCAGTACCTCCTCGCCTGGCACCAGAGGTTCTGTCTCGGCGCCAGGTACTGTCTCAGCCTCTCGCTTGCGAGAGGTACCGAGTGTACGGTCACCCGCGGGTGACCGTGCAGCCAAGACCCAGGCAACCGAGTCTGCTCGGCGCCAGGATCCAGGCACATTGCGGAAGACTGGCGGGGGTCACTCAGGTGACTCCTACCAGACCAGCGATCGCTCTCGTGGCGATCCGCTGGTACCCAGGGCTGATCCCAGACTGGCTGTGGGCTTAGGCTAGGAAGCACTCCCTTCGGTTGCCTGAACCAGCCTCGGCTGGTCCAAGCGGCGTGGTGCGCCGTGAGGACAGGCCTCGCTCTGACCGCGACAGCGGACTATGCAGGTCCCCTGACTGCTGCTCCTATCAGGACGGGCGGAGAGGGGGACCAGCAGCAGCTCTTCTGACGCTCGGGACCATCGCCGCTGTTCTCGGTCCAGCCGCTCTCCCAGGGAGAGCAACTCGACCAGGCCTGCAGCTAGATCGCCACCGCGGGTTGGCGATTGCCTGCAGCCCCCTCAGCACACCGGTTCTGCCAGGGGGGAGGAAGCGTCAGGTCTCCCTCTCCAATCCCTTCAACTTCCTCGGACTACACCGGGAAGAGCGAGACGATCAGGAGTGATCGAGAGGGGCACGCTCCTCGCAATCCCGCCACGACGCCTTACGAATGTGGCACGGTCTCAGGACCGACCAGATCGTACGCGCAAGTGGCAGGTGGAGACTAGGAGGGGTCTGTTGTGGTTCCTCCTGTGGAAGGAGGGGGGTCTCGGGAGGTGTTCTCGCTGGAGGGACTTGACGGTCCGACTCCGCAGGATGCAGTCACTCCCGAGATACAGAGGTCATTTGCAGAGGTTATTGCGCTGATTCGTCAGCACAGCGACCTCAGGGAAGGATCGCCGCTCCCACCTTCCGAACCTACATCAGGTTTGGAGGCGTTCTGGGGACCTAAGAAGGAACCCAGGACGACGGTGGGTCTGCCGCGATCGGCCTTGGCTGACAGCGTACTGAGCCAGGTGGACGCTCTTTTCTCCAGACAGGAGGGTTGGCTTCAGTTCAGTCTTCCAAGCTCCTTCCCCCACCTCTACTGCGACAGAGGCGATTCTACATGCCTTCGGAAGACCCTCTGCCGCCCAAATAGGTTAACCCGGAGCTAGCTAGGCTAACTCTGGGGTTGTCTCTGCAGCAGCTCCTGTCGGAGAATCTCTGGTTCTCGCAGCAAGAGGCACTCGCCTTGGAATCTACCGCTATGGCAGCATTCCAAGCAGTCTCATGGATCGACCTGTGGTCCCTCACAGTGTCGAAGGCCACAGCCTCCTTAGGGAACATTTCTCCTGAAGGGGACCAGGCTTTTGTGAGACTGTGCCAGTCTGGAGGTAGGGCCATCTCCTTCCTGGCCCACCAGACGGCTAACCTGTGGGCCAACCTGGTTCTCCGGCGTAGGGACGCTGCCCTCACCCGAGTGACCAGGGCGGCTGGGCGAGAGGCGGCTGGGCGAGAGGCGGCCTTGGGTCTTCGCAACGGACCAGTGCTGAGTTCCTCCTCTCTCTTCCCCAGAGAGATGGTGGACGCTGCGGTGGAACAACGGCGCACTGACGATAGTGACCATCTTGTCCACCAGGCAGTCTCAAAGGTGGCTGGGCAACATCGAACGACTGCGGCTAAGCCCAAAAGTTTAGCTAGCGCTTCCTCTGCGGCTAAGACGATTGCCTCGTCGAAGCCGAGAGGAAAGACTGCCTTCGACTTCTGCTGTAAGGAGCGACTGTAACCAGCCCTCCTCCCAGTCCTTCTCTCAAGGGGGGATCTGGGAAGATGAAGTCGAAGAGAGGAGGGAATCGCTAGGGACGGCGTTCCCCCTCACCTGCTGCCGGAAGTGGGGGGGTGCCTGGCGAGTCATTAGGCAACATGGCAGCGCTTCAGAGCAGAGACTTGGATAGTAAACTTCCTTTGGGAGGGATATCTACTACCCTTCGAGTCTCGGCCACCCCTCACCTCCAACCCGGTCCAACTACAAACCTACGTTCCTGGTTCGACCAAGGATGTAGCGCTTCGGCAGGAAGTAGAAGCCCATGCTGAGCAAACATGCTGTGGAGATCGTATAGGATCAGTCGCCGGGCTTCTACAGTCGACTTTTCCTGGTGGAGAAGTCCTCAGGGAGCTGGCACCCGGTGATAGATCTCTCTCCCTTGAACCTGTTCGTTCGCCAGACTCAGTTCACGATGGAAACAGCATGATCAGTGCTCGGTTCCATCAGGGAGAATGACTTCATGCTTTCTGTGGATCTGAAGGACGCGTAATTCCAAATACCCATCCATCAATCCTCCAAGAAGTACCTCCGCTTCATCCTCGACGGGACGGTGTACCAATTCAGGGCACTTTGTTTCGGTCTCTCAACCATCCCACTGGTGTTCACGCGAGTGTTCACGCTGGTGTCAGCTAGGGCCCACTCGGTAGGGATACATCTGCTGAGGTATCTCGACGATGGGTTAGTCCTGGGGAGCTCCCGCACGCAGTTACTGCAGGACAGGGATCGACTCCTTGAATTCTGCCGCGATATGGGGATTGTAGTGAATTACGAGAAGTCAGATCTCGAACCCAAGCAGAGGATGAAGTACCTGGGCATGCTGATCGACACGGCAGCAGGGCGAGTCTTCCCCGCAGATTCACGGATCAGCAGGTTCAGGGAGGTAGCAGAACAGTTCTGTCCCTTCAGGTGCAACCAGCTCAGCAGTGGCAAGTCGTGATCGGCCACCTGTCGTCTCTCGAAAATCTAGTCCCTCACGGGCGTCTTCCCCTGCGGTCTCTTCAGTGGAGACTAAAGGAGTGTTGGTCACAGGCAAGGGACCCTCCTTTCTTCCTCGTGTCCCTCACGGAGGAGGTGAGGCAGGACCTAGCCTGATGGCTGGACGACGGGAACCTCGTAAGAGGAGTGCCTCTTTGCACTCCCCTCCCCCCCGGAGATGCTGCTCTTCTCAGACGATCGATCGAGGGATGGGGTGCACACCTGGAGGAGGTGCTGGCTGCAGGTGTGTGGGATCATCACGACAAGCACCTTCACATCAATGTCCTGGAGCTCAAGCCAGCATTCCTCGCTCTCCAAGTTCCAGGATCGTCTGGTAGGACACTCAGTGGTGTTGATGAGCGACAACACCACGGTAGTGGCGTACGTCAACAAGCAGGGGGGCCTAGTGTCCCTTCTGCTGAACCAGTTGACGTTGCTGGTGCACGAGTGAGCCGTGGCACACTCAGTAGAGCTGTCAGCCTGCTACATTCCAGGCAAGAGGAATGTGGTAGCTGACAAGCTTAGCCGTCAGGATCAGGTGATAGGAACAGAGTGGTCCCTTCACCCAGATGTGGCGGAAAGGCTCTTCAACCTGTGGGGGTGTCCAGTCGGGGATCTGTTCGCCACCCGGCACAACAGTAAACTCCAGGTTTTCTACTCGGTTGTGCCAGACCCATGGGCAGCTGCAGAGCACGCTCTCCAACACCCGTGGGACAACCTCTTCACGTACACCTTTCCCCTGTTTTGTCTGATTCGCAAAGTGATCAGCAGGGCGCTGATCACCGTGAATCTTCGGATGATCCTGGTGGCACCCAAACGGCCTCAAGCCATTTGGTACCCGGACCTGCTGGCTCTGCTCGCCGAAGCACCGAGGGAGATTCCCCCCTGGCACAACCTCCTGCGCCAGCCACACGTAGAACGGTACCACCAGTCTGTCGAGTCCCTGTGTCTTCACGGCTGGCTATTATCCACCATCTCTTGTGAGCGAGAGGCTTTTCTCGCAGCGCAGAAACAGAGATGGCTGGAAACCTCAGACAGTCCTCTGCAGCTGTATACCAGGGGAAGTGGTCAGTCTTCTGTGGTTGGTGTCGTGGACGGGGTCTCTCTCCTCTCAGAGCCACTCTTCAGCAGGTAGCGGATTTCCTCGTCTTCCTTCACGGAGAGAAGCTCCTCTCCGTCTCCGCAGTTAAAGGATACAGAGCCGCCCTGGCCCTAGTCCTTAAACTGCGAGGTGTGGATATCTCCTCTTTTGAGATCTCCCTCCTGATGAAGAGCTTCGAGAGGTCTTGCCCACCCAGGGAACTTAGGCCCCCGGGGTGGGATGTGACCCTCGTCCTTAGGAGTTTGACTTGCAGACCCTTCGAGCCACTCCAAGAGTCATCAGACAGGGATCTGACCCTCAAGACCCTCTTCCTGCTGGCCCTGGCATTGGCGAAGAGAGTAAGGGAACTTCATGGTCTTTCCTTCGACGTCAAGCATTCCAGGGGATGGGGATCCGTGACGCTCGATTTCGTCCCAAACTTCATAGCGAAGACTCAGAATCCTTCGGTCCCTGATGACCGGTTCAAGTCTTTCACGATCCCCTCCCTGAAGGAATTCACCGATAATGATGCGGATGAGATGCTGCTTTGTCCTGTGAAGGCGCTACGGCGCTATCTGAAGAGAACTCGGCACCTCAGGCCTGAGTGTCGACGCCTCTTCGTTAGCACCTGGGTTACCAAAAAAGAAGTGTCCAAGAACACTCTTTCTTTCTGGCTGCGTGAGGCGATCAGGAGGGCATACGACACGGCTGGTAGTGACGACACCCGTACCCTTCGTCCGAGAGCCCATGAAGTCAAAGGTATTGGTCCAACCCTTGCGTTCCGCAAGAACTTCTCTTTGCCGCAGGTACTGAAGGTAGGGGTTTGGGCCAACCAGACCACCTTCACTTCATTCTACCTTCGGGATATTACCCACAGGTCCTTGGACACTCTTTCCTTGGGACCCATGGTGGCTGCTCAACAAGTTGTGTAGTCTACCCAGCACCCAAGGGACAGTACAGCATCGCTTCCTTGTGTGACTGCATGAATGGATGAGTGAAAGAGAGTGTGACTGGCTTCTCTTCCTCCTTCGTTCTTCTCCTCTACCTGTGGGGAGAGGGCTGCGGTCGTCACTACGCTGAACAGGAGGCCGATGCAGGTAAGCTACACAACCGAGCTCCATCCTATCCCTTTCAGTAGGGATAGGAGTATATATCCGCCACTCCCCAACAAGGGGGGGGGAGTGGAAGCCAACAAGAGACAAACCCATGACTTCATTGGCTCTTGAAGCAGGAACTAGTTCTTGCCTTTTGCTATTTATAAGAGGTACGCTTGCTTCCCTCTTATAAATTTGGTCCAGAAGTCTGACCAATGATCCTGCGGTGCACACCCCGATCAGCTGGGCAGAGGCTAGGATCCCTCCCTCTGCTCCTACGACCAGGGAGCGATCCAAGGTAGGACGAACACCAGTCTGTTCATAAGACTCAGATTCCACCCACCAAGAAGTGAGTCTTCTTATTAATAAGGGACCGAGGGTTTGTATACGTATCGGAACAAATAACAATTTGTCTAAAATTGTATTTTTCCTAACTATACAAACCTGAGGTCCTTTACACATAGTCCCACCTCATGCCAACCCTCACTCTGCATTTCATGGGCCTAAAGCAAAGTGACTCCGCTCCTCGCAGTCGGACTGACCGCCAACTGCCAGACAAGTAGTTAACTACCGAACCCCTTGTTCGAAGCTTATGAACCGGTTCAGCTGCCGCTAAGTACCTTCCTATTGTTAAAGGACCTCAGGTTTGTATAGTTAGGAAAAATACAATTTTCGACATATTGTTATGTTGCAGAGCATCCCCTTTTCCTCTGCTCAAATGATAACTTCCTTTGTTAGATTTTTCTTATATACTACTGGTAAGCTCTTGGATCATGGGCTTGCATGCTTTTTTAATGAAATAGTATCTTGTTATTCAAGATGGTCCTGGTGCTTCTCCATTTTAGAAAATTAATAGATTATTTAAAGGGTAGTAACAGAATGGCTGGAGTAGAAAGGCATTGCTAACTCAAAGGTGAACAAAATTGCCCCATTAGTAGAAAAACTAGGATCTGCGATGCTTGTGTAAGATTATTACCTTTCCTCTCTTGTGATTACACTTTGTGTGAGGAAGTTGCACAGAAATGTTATGTCTTGAGGTAGGAAGATAGACTGAAACTTCAGAGACTGAGATTGTTTGGCAATATAATGAAACAGGAAGGGAAGTGGTCAGTCAGAGAAGTAGTAGAAAATGAAGTAGCAGGAGGAAAACTGGGCCCAGGATATAATTTAGAAAGGGCATAGTACATGAAGAGAAGATAAAGTATTAACTCGAACAGGAAAGAGTTAGGTAAATTCATTATGTATTTTACTTCTTAATGGGAATCCTTATATAAAATTTCTGATGATTAAGGATGATTTAATGTATTTGATATGCTATACAATAGTATGTATTATTATATTTGAAGGATGTATAAATACAATACAGTATCTGGGCCCCTGATGCCATCAACCAATAGTGTTGACAACAAAATTTTTTTTCCAGATTACTTGAGTGACCTGGTTGAAATGGTGCTGTATTATGTTTTGCCACCAGAAGACTTCTCCAATGCTCCTTTGACAGCTGCTGTTGTGGAGATATTAGTGTCGTCTGTCATTCTACCCATAGTTTCCCTCATCTCTGATCCAGATTACATTAATTCTTTAATTGTTTGGGCTGTAAGTTTTTACTGTTCAGTTTTGTTAACCTAACATGAAGTTTTTGGATATGATTGTTTTCGAAAGGGAAACCAGGATAAAATATATATTGTCAGGAGGTAAATTCACTGGCACCTTTCATCCTTGAGCTGTGAAATACATATCTTCACAGGAATTGAGTGATTTGACCATCTTAGAATTATGACTGACTGCTAGTTTTCAATGGTTTCAATTTCCTTTTAACATTTTTCATTTCTCTTCAGTGTACAGACATCCCAATAACAAGTGAATTGTTTGTGAATGTCATCAAGTCAACTGGAAACTTAGAAGAGTTACAAGCAGTTAAAGACCTTGTTTCAAAAGAAATGGCAAATCTTGTAAGTTTTAAAATTGTTTCATAGTTGAAAATTTTATTTGGAAGTTACCCAAATGCCATTAAATACAAATATTTACAATGAGCTTGGAATATATACCCTTGCTTATTTATGTGGCAAGTAAAGATTCACTCTATTATTTTGAATACAATACATACACTGTAGTTAAATATGGTATAAGGATCTGTGATACTACTTCAGAATCTTTCTAAATAAACTTATATTTTTAAATAATTTAACTGAGACAATTCTAAACTTAAAGGTGAGGTCTGAATTAATTTTTATTCTTTGAAATACTCCAAGGGTAAAGAAGTTTAATTTTTAATTATGCAACTTACCCAGTAATTACATAGCTATAGTTTCTGTTATTTGCAGCAGTATACGTAGATTCAAAATTCGCGGTAGCGACACCGTTAAGTGTGTAGGTGACACCGTCTCGCTCCCCCTAGCAAGAAGGTTAGGAACAACACAGCCAATTAGCTCATTCCGTTTCTGCGACTCTTGGTGTAAACATCTGGTGTCGGCAGCAGTTATTCAATTTTCGCCGGTAATTTACCAGATTTCGGTATACAAACCGAGAGTGGAATAACATCAACCGAAAGCTTCAGGATGAGTTTTTTCCTTGTTTTATTGCATTTCATTGAAGTAGTACATCTTTAGTTTGCATTTACAGCGACTTGCAGTTAATTGGTCAACTACTATTTGACGAGTGTCGAACTATAATATGTAAACATTGGTTGTAGTGGACCAGTGTTTACGCTTACGCTTGTTAGCAATCAGATATTGTTCGATAACACGTTTCAGTAGCGATCTTTTGATTAAATCATTTTCACAGTGAGTAATACAACAAAATGAGATGTCACTTAACTAATAAGGAAGTTGCATAATAGTGGAAACCCTGCATTAGCTATCTTCCGGATGGAGTAGCGTAATAATGTAAACATTGCATTCATTATCAGAACGATGTTGGTGTTGAATATTATTTCCGCAAAAACGTGTTGGCAGGATTAATGATTATTGTTTTAAGGTGTTTTCACCACTTTAGCTTCTTATCATGTCCGCTACTGAACAAATTTGCAATATATTTAAACGCTTATCAATCTTTTCAACGTCAGTGTAAAAGTTTAATGTAGCAGGAGAGAATTAGTTATTATGGATTTTCGGAGGGCGTTCTATTGAAATCCTATTAAAAGCAAGAATAAAACTATTATTATTGATATTTTTATTGTTGATGTAATAGTATTATTGGAAACAACTTGAAAACGTACAAGAGCCCACTACAGAGAGAACATCCCCATAGAGGGCTGTACTTAAAAAACATTAAGGGAACAAAGTAATGTTGATTTAGCATGCGGCCTTAGCTTGAATCAAATCAAAACTGTTAAGTAGCTAGAATGACAATAGAGTACGCTTGCCTTCAAAGCTTTTAGCTTAACTGGGCCGAATTATTCGAGCTGATCTTATCTTTAGCCATATGTTTGACGTAAGATTATGTCATGCATTTATCTCATAGTTTACTGAGCCTAGTCCCCCTGATCCCAATTCCTTGACGAGGTGGGGGGATTAGGGATCCACTGCAGAGAGAGTATGCCCCTTTATGCCTACTCTCTCTGCTGTGGATCCAACTGAACATTGGGACCTTTAACTCCTTTACTCCTCCTTTTATAAATTTTCCCCCTTCCCTCCTTCTTCTTTCGTTGACGACCTTGGCATGGTTTTGGACTATTGAATTGACTGCTCTTTCAACTTGATGGAGGGTGGAGTTGAATGGCATGCCTCTCCACCCGTAAAACTAGAGTACCTGATGTGGTCGAGCGAGGGGAAATTTTTAAGTCAAGCCATGCCCACAGTGTTGGGTCCGATCTCATGGGACTGACGACCCTTAAGGCACTGTGGGTATGGCGTATATCCAGGTGAGGGACCCAGGGCAGTTACCAGTGTGTGTAACGGCATTGCCCCTCCCCCAGTTGGGCCTCCTTGGTGAGAGGGACCTCAACCTGGATGAATTTTTTTTAATACTTTATATGGAGAAAAAAATTAACCTCACAACGACTTCTGGCATGGCAATGGACTGTTCTCAGGATAACTCAAATAATGAAAATCAGAGTGGTATTAAGACATTATTACCATACAATAAACCCAAAAGAAATAGATATCGCCAGGACCCAACCTTGATTCACTTTGATTCTCTCTTTGGGGAGTCAAACTGGTCAAGGTTTTTGAACTTAGAAGCTGACAAAGATATACCTTTATTAAAATTAGAAAATTACCTATTGAATCGATGTCCATCGCAAGAGATGAGCATAAGACAAATAAAAAAAAGGGAATGGTTGGTTGAAACAACAACCAAAAACCAATCGCAAAATTATCAATGTATAAAAAATATAGATAACATAAATATAAAGGTCACAAGGCATGATACAATGAACAGTGTGCAAGGCACAGTTGTAGTACCAAATCTTGAGGATGAAACATTAGATAGATTAATACTTTTAGATTCATTAAAGAAAAGGTACAATAATGTTGAAGACTGCGAAGTATATGAGGTCCCAAGTAGGAAAGACAAAAGTCAAACTATCAAAATAGCCAAGATAAAGTTCAGTGGCCAAACCTTACCCTTAAAAATTAAAATGCTAGGATTAAATAGGGAACTAAGACCTTATGTTCCTAAACCTATGCAATGCAAGAACTGTTGCAAATATGGTCATACAGCAATTAAGTGCAGGAATATTTATAGATGTGCCTTTTGCACTCGCATGGACCATAAAACACGCTGGGACTGTGGCCAACCCAAATGCGTAAATTGTGGATTAGAACATCATGCCAGATCTAAATTGTGTGCGTTCTATATCTACAATACAGAACTTAAATTACTACAAGAACGAACTGGAATGACTATAAGAGAAGCAAAGTTAGAACTGAAAGTGAGAGGATTAAATGACCCAGCTAAGAAATATAGGTATGCAGACACCTCAAAGTCAAGCAATACCAGAACTGAGACAAATGATAATAATAGAAATAAAGAAATACCACCACAAAAAATACAAGATGAAAAGAACTCTTCAAACATACATAATATTACGACCGTGGAAAATCGATTTAGCTCTTTATCGGAAATTGAAATAGATAATGACATAGAGGAAGACAAAGAAGAATTAAAATCACAAGAATGTGAAAAAACAGATAATACTACTCGAAAAAGGCAACTGGATAAGACCCCACCTAATTCCACCAAACAAGTCTGTAAAAAAATAAATAACCCACCAATCTCGCCGAAAGCTAAAGTTCAGAAACAAAACACTAATATTCCACTGTCTCCCATAGTAACAATAGTACCTCTAGGAACCGAATCACAAAACTCAGATGAAATGGAAAACCAAAATACAGGTCACTACAGTGAAAACGAAGAAATTCACCCATCACCAATTATAGGCGCCACAGGAAAAAACAAGGAAAAACAACAAACCGAGAAACATGACGATACATGCGGCTGCAGTAAATGCTTTATAGCAATGTGCCACAAAAACAAGACTATTACTAAAGACAGCCTAACCAACACCATAAGAAATTTCATGAGGAATAGGAGTAAGGAAAAAACAAACATCAAATCTCATGAAGAAGGTTGTATGTGTATTGAACACTTAGAATATTACAAGGAGAAACACATCAGTGTTGTAGATAATATTCTAAAGAAAATCAAAATGGAAAAATTAAATCAAGATAGTAAAAAAGTAACTGTTAACGAAAGTAAGATTCAAACTACAACAAAAAATGAATCAAGACCTACAAAAATACAAATTAACTTATAAAAAATTTTAAGAAAATATCAGCTTTAATAATCTAGGGTAATTTGACCACTTATATTACACCATTCAATCGTTATATAATTCAATGGAATATAAATGGATTATTAACGAGAATGCACTTAGGGGAAGTCCAACGACTTATTAGCGAACACGAACCAATGATTATATGTATACAACACATAGGAAAACGTGTTCCAAAAAAGGGATTTTGACGTAAGGAAAAATCTATTTCTGGGCGATTGGCTCGTGTCGCCAGCGAAATATCCTTTAATCTATTATTTCTAGGGTAAATGTACTAACACATACCAGAGAATAAATAAATAAAGAAAAAGGTCAGTATAACTGACTCGCTCACTCTCCCAGAGAGTGTCGGTATGAACACTATGGCGAGTGAGACCACTACCACGAGCCAAATGCCAATAGAATTCTCCCACTACAAAATCCCTCAAGAGGAGAGCCGACCCACAGAGTGGGCAGCACCTACTACTACTACTCCATCCCATGCTGCCGACTGCTGCGCCTCTGGTGGCCATCCTGAAGTTAGCAGACAATCTTGGCGATGGGATGGGTAGGGCGGGATTTCGCTGGCGACCACGAGCCAATCGCCCAGAAATAGATTTTTCCTTACGTCAAAATCCCTTTTCTGGGCTCAGCTCGTGTCGCTGCGCGAAATCGTACCAGAGAAATAGCACAAGATTGTAAAGAAATTTAATAAAATATAAAAAGGTCTCAAATAAAAGATAAAATAAAAATAAATCAATATAATTGCTAATAAAGATACATATACACAGTGATACAAAATAGAAATATTACTTAATTTATACTTAATTCTAATAATATTTCTTAACTTAAGATAATATACATATATACAGGAGAAATATATCATATGTAACAAAAAATGTATCTGTGTAAAGCTATGTATCAAAACATTCTAAAGCAATTAACATAAAAGTTGAATAAAACAAACTCAACAATAATAAAATATAAAGGAATGTATATGACTTAATATACAAAACCCGTAATCATTATAATAAGATGTATCTCCTAGCATAAAAATAAGGAGATGACATCCACGAGATCAATAACCATCATCAAATGTGAGTGTCCCTACCAAAAAAATAAGGGACACCCACTACATCATCATAAAAGCAGCTAAGACACAAGGTGACCGTAAATGAACAAGGCAGGAATAGACGAACTGTTGGGTGAGGCAGGTAGAAAGGAGGACTGGATCTTCTACTAAGGGTTAGTCAGAGTCAGGGGAAACTATGTTCCCCGCTGCAACTGCTGAAAATTTCAGAGCTTCCAAGGACTTTAAGTAATGACGTTTGAACACTGTCGGCGATTTCCATCCAGTATATTTTTTCAACTCATCGAAGTTCATATGTTGGAAATAGTTAATTGAGGTGGCTACTGCCCTGACATCATGTGCTTTTGGGAAAGAGTCAGGATTGGCTTGTTTAATGAAGTACAGGATTTGTTGCCTGATGCCTTTAATAGATAAAGTGCCACCTTTTTCTCTCTTAACCTCTTCATTACCGAAAGTTTGTTTGGAGGTAGGTGGGTACCACCATTGAAGTCTACTATACCGCACCGGGTGCATAAAGGTGGTACGCATAGTACCACCAAAACTCCTCTTTTCAGATAGGGACTTCCAATCATTCTGTAATTTCGGTTTGAAGAGTTTGGAGCAAAATAAACAGTATGACACGATGCCAGACGTATGATGAACCCCAAAAAATAGTATTATTACTGCTTATAGTAGTGTGTAGGTGACAGATGAACTGCGTCTCAACAAAAAATCACAAAACCAGACAAGCGTAAACATGTAATAACTTCTACCCAAGTAAAAAACCAGTTGTATCATCATTTACTGTATTTATTTATTTATTCACTTATTACATTTTACAAATAAAAGATATGAACACCAGATAAATGAAGGTAGAAATAAAGCCTTATAGTAACTTTATATATAAAAAACCAAACCAGAGAAAAAGCAAAAAAGCGATTTTTTCTGAGGACAAGAAACTTGAAAAATTAGTTCAGATACCCCTAATGCCCCTAAAGTTGTTTTCTGTGATGAAACTAATCTTGAAAACGTAGAAAAATGACATCGCCCAATTTTTGAAAGATATACTATAAAATTTGCGATTTCCATATTTATTGGCGGGGCTTTCGCTTTAGTTTTTGCTCTCTTTTTTTGTTATTACGTGCTTATTTACTGTTCTATTTTGATAATACTTTATGTGCATGTTCCAGGTGCAATATACCAACATTCTGTAAGACCCAATTTCTATTCAAAACCGTAGTTTTCCCATCGACCCACCAGGGTCCCTTGTACAAGGGACACTGAGTTTCACATTTTTTTTTCATAAAATCATTATTTTCCCTGTAGGATGATAAAACTAACAGAGAATATGCGTTATTATAGTGCTAATAATACCTGATAATTTCATTAGCCTGTCTTGATTAGTGTATTTTTGGCAAATATTTTTACGATGGGCACCCCTCCAAACTCGAGTCACTACCGAGAGATTCAGTTCGGCAGCGAACACAATGTTTACATTCTGCTCACCCACCCGGTAAAGAAGGGGCTAAAGAGAGGACCCGATGAGGATGCGGAGGTCCTAGATAGAAAGGCTCGTAAGGCTGAAACTGGGCAAAGAGATACATCTTGTGGAAGGGGTAGTACCTTCCATGGTTCCCACCTCCATCAAAGGATCTTCATTCTTAGCTATAAAGCTCTACGTTCCGGAGAAAGTAGCACTTCCCCTGTGGGAAGGAACTGAATATGATCCGGATCCCTGGATAAAGCCGACAGTTCTGAAATTCTAGCTCCTGAGGCCAAGCTTAATAAAAATAGGGTTTTTCTTAAGAGCATTATAAACGAGCATGTGTCATTATTGGTTTCTGAAGCCAGCTTTAGAACATCGTTTAAGAACCATGATACTGACGTAGGCCTTACAGAAGGTCTAAGTCTAGCACACGCCTTAGGAATAGACGAGAAGTAGGAATCTGTCAAGTCTATGTTGAACCCAAATTGAAAAATCTTTTTCAAGGCTGACTTGTTTGTCGTAATTGTGCTAGCTGCTAAGCCTTTTTCAAATAAGGATCTGAAAAAGGATATAGCTGAATTGATTGTCATGATCCTAATATCTGATTCTTTCAGGAAGGTTGCTAACTTTTTGACAGCAGCATCATACTGTCTCAAAGTTGAATCTCTTTTATCGGATTCCAAGAAGAGAATATTCTGAGGGTCAATATTCGCATCCCTTTTCGCTGCAAACTTCATGAAATCCATAAAGTTAGGGTTTTGAGAATCCCTGAGGAAGCGAACACAGTCTTCGTTTGTACTGACTGGGAGAGCCTGGGATTGGGGATCCGAAGAGGGCGAAGACCCAGTTCCAGAATGAGAGGGTACCAATTGCTCTTCGGCCAGTCTGGGGCTACTAGAGCCACTTGACCCTTGAATGTCCTGAGTTTGTTTAACACTTTCATGAGAAGATTCACTGGAGGAAAGACATAAATCTTCTCCCAGTTGTTCCAGTCTGGAGCCAGGGCGTCCGTGGCATAGGCCAGAGGGTCCCAGGTTGGGGGCCACATAACACGGGAGTTTGTGGTTCGCTTGAGATGCGAAGAGATCCACCTGTAGACCTGGAACTCTCTGAAGAATCCATTGGAACGAACTGTTGTCCAGTGACCATTCCGACTCTAGAGGTACTGATCGGATAGAGCATCTGCTATGACGTTTCTCACTCCAGCTATATGAGTGGAGGAGAGATGCCAACTGAACTTGTCCGCCAGAGGACCGAAATGGCTACATGACATGATTTAGATGACGTGACTTGGAGCCTCCTCTGTTCACACAATGTACTACCACTGCGCTGTCCAGGACTAGCTTTATGTGGAGTACTTTGGCGGACGTAACCTTTTTAGAGTCAAGAACACTGCCATTGCCTCCAGTATCGTTTATATGGAACTGACGGAACTGAGGTGACCACGTTCCTTGAACCTTCTTGAACTGGGAATATCCTCCCCAACCGCTTAATGAAGCGTCTGTGTGGATGGTGAACCCTGGAGGAGGAAACTGAAGGGGCACTGACACCGACAAGTTCTTGACTTTCGCCCACGGCCGGAGTCGATTCTTTAGAATCAGAGGGACTGAGGACAATTTGTCCCTGGACCTGACATTTGCTCGTGAGCGCCAGATTCTGGTTAGGTCTTTCAGTTTGGCTTTCATTAGGATGTTCGTCACTGATGCAAACTGGAGAGAACCCAGGATCCTTTCCTGAGATCTTCTTGACGCCAGTTTGTGACTCAGAAATTGCTTGACTGACTTCGCTATTTCCTTCCTCTTGGATGATGGAATCGACAGAGTATGGGAGGATAGATTCCATTGAATGCCTAGCCACTGAAAGTTTGACTCTGGAGTGAGTCTTGCTTGGTCCGTGTTTTATCTTGAAGCTAGATATTCCAGGAACTGAATCACTTTCAGTGTTGCTCTGTTGCATTCCTCGACTGTTGAAGCCCAGTCAACCAATCGTCGAGATACGCTACTACCATAATCCCTTGCGATCTGAGTTGTTGAACTACTACTTCCGCCAGCTTCGTAAACACCCTGGGTGCTACGTTGAGCCCGAAAGGAACTACCTTGAAGGAGAATGTCTGGTCTCCTATCTTGAAGCCCAGATACGGACGGAAGTGTCTTGCAATAGGGATATGATAGTAAGCGTCTGTAAGATCGATAGAGGTGGTGACGGCCCCACGGGGAAGTAAGGTCCGTACCTGCGAGATCGTGAGCATCTTGAACTTGTCGCAGCGAATGGCTAAGTTTAAGCGGGACAAGTCTAAGATTACCCTTCTTTTTTGTGAGCCTTTCTTTGGAACGCTGAACAAGCGTCTTGAAATTTTAACCTTTTGACTCTCGCTATAGCTCCTTTCTGAAGGAGATCCTCCGCATACTCCGTCAGTTCCTTGGAAGGAAGTTGGCGGAAAGGTCTGGATGGGGTGGGTTCGTTAACCAGCTTCCAACCCAGGCCTTTTGACACAATGCTGTGAGCCCACTTGCTGAAGTTCCACCGGTGGCGAAAGTGAAACAGCCTCCCTCCTACCTGAAATTTCCTCATGGTTTCTGGTAGCCTCCCCGGCCTCCTCTGAATGTTTTCCCCTATTAAAGGGACCTCCCGATCCTCTCCCACGAAAGGATCGCTTACCTCTGCCTCCCTTACCCGAGCGGGTCATACTTCTGTGAGCTTGACTCTCGAAGGATTGATTGTAAGCTGGAGAGAGGGCGTAAGAGGTGGAGGGCTGAGGCTGAGGGGAGATAACATAAATAGGCTGTGATTGAGCCTTTGAAGTGGAAGGTTGGGCTGTTTGCACTAAGGGAACAGCCGGAACTTGCTGAGAAAAGCGTGGTTGCTTTTTCTGATAGGGCTGGAAACGTCTGGGTTTCCTTTGACCCTTACCTCTAGCTGCTAGATCTTGCCGCCTCTTGGCCGTAAGACCCCAACGGTCCTTAAGGCTCTGTGGGTTCAACCTCGTAGCCTCTGATTGAACCCCTTCCTTCACCATCGCTTCTGGGAAGAGGTCTGCTCTCCAGATGCTCGACGCAAGTAACCTATTCGTCTCGTGCCGAATAGTTGCTTCTTGTAGGACATGCTTCCTACAATTCGTCCTAGCAGTGGCAAACTCAACATATCTGCTGTACCGTTTGAGTCAGAGATTTGGTCATAAGTTTGAAGAAGAGGCGTTTTCTGAGCCATAGGCTATGGTAGCCACCCCTCGGTCATAGCCATGGAATTAATAGATCTGGCTAACCGCGATTTGGCGTCAAATTCAGCCTGAATAAGGCTATCTGGAAGCCTAGGTAACTTTTCACCAAACTGCTCCATAGCACAGTTCCGGTTTGAGTTTGCCAGCTGAGAAGGTGTTAGGTAAGTCCTCTTCCCACAATTCTCCGGCTGAAGGAAGTAACGGAGATGTAGGATCTGCTTCCTTCAGTTGAGGCATGGGGTCCCCTTCTGGCCGCTGGAATGGTAGACGTCGCGATCTTTGTCAGGAAAGGGAGCGGGGGTACTCTCATCCATCGTAAGATCGTAAACGGACTCTTGAAAGGTTGGATTTTCGTATTGGAACAATCCATGTCCTCTAGACACCTGAGCCATTCTCTCTGAGCCTGGTCACGTGAATAGAGGACTGTCTCCTTTGGTACTTTATCATCCCGAGATCATGGCTGAGGCGGTGAGCCTTGCGTAGCCGATGAACGGAGGCTGAAGGTCTCCGGGTAGAACTCGAAGTCCTCGATCCTCCGAGTTCCACATTCCGGGATAGAAATGAGTCCGTCTTGGAAGGGGTCGTATGACGCTACTCTCCAAGGTTGTTCATTGAGAACGGAGGTAGAGAGTCATACGGGGGAAGCTGGGCTCCACCTGTATTGAAAGGTGGAGGAGAGGCTAGAGAGCTTGGCTCAGTCCGGCTATAATGCTGTCTTGGGAAGGGAATTAATCCTATCCGACAACCGAGAGATCATTTGTTCCATGCTACTTTTCAGAGACCCAACCAGGTCGCCCACCTGTTGTAACAGACCAGCATTGGAGTCCAAAGCCGGAGCTGCTGCGGAGGTGGAGGGGTGGCTCTGAATTGGAACCAAGGGTAGCGGAACTGACGACTCTGCCGGAGTGTGAGATCTCTCTCTGGAGGATTTACTCCTCGAGGACTTAGAGCCGGACCCAGAAGCTTTAGATCTCTCTGCTCCGGGATTCTAGCCGGAGACTTACGAGAGGAAGATGACGCCGAAGCCGTCTTCTTAGACGACGACGACGTCTTTGTCAAGGATTTCACTGCTTGACCCTTGACCTTGGGTCTAACTGAAGCGTCAGGAGGAGTATATTAATTCGTCACCCGTAAAGCCTTGGAAGGATGGAGAGGTTGCAGGAGTAGAAGAAACAGTTGCACCCAAGGGTATCCCTTGGGTGTCCACCTTACCTACCTCGACCAACAGGTCGTCTACTACCTACCATAGGTTCTACATTAATATCCAACGTCGCGACTTCCGAGGAGATGTCCTGGCCTTGGTCAGTCAATGAGGCAGCCAGCTGTTGCTGGATGAAGGCGATAGTCGGGGCCGCCTCTACTGGATCGACGTATCCTGTCGCCTTGCCTCCGGGGAAGATTAGTAAACCGCCAACCTTTTCTCCAGGATGTAGGGCATAACCCTTGGCGGCGTTCTTCCCGAAACCGCCGACCCAGGCCCGCAGGGGTTGCCAGTGCGGTATCCCTCACGGCCGGCGCTGGGAAGAGAGGGTATTGATTAGATTTAAGAATAACTTAAAACTAAAACTAACTTAAAGCATAACTTAAAATTATAGGCTATAAGGCCCCTTGAATTTACCTTAAGTTAGAGTGATTGATGTAAACTTAAGCACTAAAACAGATGAGGACCAGCTACCGGAGATGGTATACTTACCCCGTCTAAAAGCTGGCTCACCAGATCGTAACATATGGTACACGTCTCATGGTACCAGACCTGGATGTCCCCAGTGCGGAGTCGCGCATGGAGCATGGGACCGGCAACTTCGTGTCCACATGGGTGTCCTGAAGTGTGGCGGCGCATCCCGGATGCTCACAGTTGGTGGTCTGTAAGAATGGAAAGACACATGAGTATCTTAAAGAATATCACTTACAGGCTAAAGGACAGAAGAACTCCGTTGCATGCCGGAGCTCGGAAAAAATTTGGGCATAGCCCCTCCCTTAATCGCCTGAATAGGCTATAAACCAACCCCGGAGGTATCCGGTGAAAACATGAAGGGAGGGAAATGGTTTAAGGTACTTAAGATAAACTTAATAGTTTAACATATAGATCTTAAACCTAAAAGCTCGAACGTACCGGACTAGTCCAGTGGCGTGGCGGAGTGTATAACTCAGTGAAACGGAGAGGTTAGAAGGGACCGACTGTATGTTCCGGTCCACCCCGTGGGGTAGACTAGCACCTTTCCGCTGGATGCCAGGTCTCCGGTGGTAAAGGAGCCCTAGTAAGGTGGGAAAGAGCAAGGGGCATACAGACTCGGGCTAGTAACGGAGCGACGGAGTAGTAACGGAGGGGGGGAAAGGCCAGTCCCCCCCACCTTACCATCCGACCGACGAGAAGCCGGAGAGGTCGAGTCAGGTCTGGGTCTGTCCGTCCCTCTCCCCCTCCGCCTGGGGGGGAGAGAGGGAGGCAGGCTCGGGTATGCGGAGCGAGCATGGGCATGGCCTAGCCACCCCCCCCCGCCACCCTATGGAAGAGCGGGAGGGGGGCCAACGGGGGGCAAGGTGACTGGACAGGCGTCTGGCTGCCTCGTGAATCACATAGTGACACAGGGCGTAAGAACACAACTAAGCCTTAGAACAAAACCAACTGATCAGAGAGATGCTATCGGGAAGCAACCGAGCTGAAAAGCGGTCAACATAAAGCGGCCCAATGGGCCATGACCTAGGCTAAGCGAGCCAGACGCCTAACTAACCTAACAATATCACATAAATATACAATAATGAATAACAAAATGAAGAAAGAAAACAAAATAGTAGGACAAAAAATCCAGGAGTGTACGACTAACCCGTAAGGCAAGTCTACCACTCAAAGCTAGCCGCAGGCCGATACTAAGAGCCGTGGCTAGGGTCTGGATGGAAGAGCCTACATAAGGTAAAAGACATGCATGCATGACAAAACCGTGTAGACCTTACCCTAAACAAAGCGGATAATAAAAATAGAGCGTATAAAAGCCAGGGGAAGTTCTGGGTATGGGCGACCCAGAACGGACCCACCACGAGGCAGAACCATGCTGCCATGCTTCCGACCTAGAGACCGTATTTATACCTAAAAAACGGCAAATACGTGCTCAGGGCCGGAAAAAACCAATTAGCAATAAAGATTGAGTACTTAACTTAGCTGCTGCGATGGCTGCACGCTCCATGGTAATAAAATCCAAAGGAAAGGGCACAAAAACACAGAAGAAAATGGCAGTGTGTCTCGTTGTGCGCTAACTGAAAAGGATGGCCACCAGAGCGCAGCAGTCGGCAGCATGGGATGGAGTAGTAGTAGTAGGTGCTGCCCACTCTGTGGGTCGGCTCTCCTCTTGAGGGATTTTTTGTAGTGGGAGAATTCTATTGGCATTTGGCTCGTGTAGGTCCTTCACTAGCCATAGTGTTCATACCGACACTCTCTGGGAGAGTGAGCGAGTCAGTTATACTGACCTTTTTCTTTATTTATTTATTCTCTGGTATGTGTTAGTACATTTACCCTAGAAATAATAGATTAAAGGATATTTCGCGCAGCGACACGAGCTGAGCCCAGAAATAGGGAAATATCTATTAGCTACAACATCACAGGAAAATGAAAATAATTTAGGAACAGCAATATATGTCCATAATAAAATTATATACGACAAATTAGATATAGATTGCACTGAATTGCAAATTTCAGCAATAACAGTGAAAATAGAAAATAATGTGTTTGATATAATTAACTTATACAATCAGCCTAATAAAAAGTATGATTTAAACAAATTACAGAAAATAATAAAAGAGTTTAAGAATCCAATATTAATTGTAGGAGATTTCAATGCGCATAACTCAATATGGGACTATAACAACATTACTCCGGATAAAGATGGAGCAAAAATAGAAAACATAATGAACGCTAATAATCTTTGTTGTCTGAATGACAGCGAAGTAAATCATATTCCAGAACCCATGGAACATTTTCCACAGTAGATGTCACCTTTGTTCAACAATATAGTTGACAGACTAGATTGGAATATATGTGATGACTCCTACTCAAGTGACCATTTTCCCATAATAATATCCTTATTAAATAATGAACCAAAACCATATTCTCCACATTACAACATGCAAAAAGCAGATTGGGACATTTTTTACTTTCATACCGATAAAATACCGCCCTATGATCATTTGAGAAATCACAATGAGACGAACGATTTCATTGTGTCCTTCATTAAAAAGGCAGCAGACAAAGCTATTCCTCATTCAAAACCCCATAATAAAAAACTTAAAGTCCCCTGGTGGTCAGATGATCTAACTGAATTAGTACGAGAAAAACACTCTCTAGCAAGAAGGTTAGATACTCTAAACAGAAGATTCAATAAAGTTAATAAATCAAAACATTCACAGAAGAAAATATATTAAAAATGACAATTTTACTATTAGAAATAGATGTATTAAAACCTTTACATAATAAAATATCAGCCAAATTTAGAAAAGAAGTAATAAAAGGTAAAATAATATCTTGGAGGTCCTATGTGTCAGAAAATAACAGCGAAACATCCATTCAAAAAGTATGGGAAAAATCAGAAAAATAAATGGAACAAACATTAGACCACCCAGACAAGCTATATTAGATAATGGAAATAAAATTTTAGATCCCTTTGAAATAAGTAACATACTTGGGGCAAGTTTTGCCAAAATAAGTAGTGACGAAAATCTAGACAAACATTTTAAAAAAGTAAAAAAACAAAGCAGAGTCTTTATACTTAATTTTGAGACAAAGGAAGATATATATTATAATAAGAAGTTCAATATGGAAGAAGTTAGAATATGCTCTCTTGAACAGTAATAAATCTGCCCCTCCCGGAGATGATGTGTTTGCTTTGAGATGATTTGCCACCTAGCACCTTGGCAAAATCATACTTATTAAAATTTTACAATCATTTATGGCTCCAAAACTTATTTCCAGACAAATGGCGAAATGCAATAATAATTCCTATACCCAAACCAGGAAAAGATGCTAGTAATGTGAATAATTATAGACCTATCTCATTAACAAGTTGTATATGCAAGTTATTGGAGAAAATGGTAAATGCACGACTTACATGGCACATTCGTGAAAATAAAATTTAAAGTCCTACACAGTTTGGTTCACAACGTAATAGGTCTACATTAGATTCTCTGTGTAGTTTGGAAGACCATATACGTAGAGGATTTGAAAGAAAACAAATTCAATAGCTGTCTTTTTTGACATTCAAAAGGCATACGACACTACATGGAGGTATGCAATATTAAAATCTTTACATAGTAATAACATCCGCGGCCATCTTCCTAAATTTATTAAAAACTTTATGACTGACCGCACTTTTCAGGTGAGAATAGATAATGTTTTTTCCAAATATTTCCACTTGAAAATGGAGTACCACAAGGTAGCGTCCTTAGTGGTACTTTGTTCACATTGCAATTAACAACATCAGTAACATGCTACCGGTTGGAATTAAGAGTAATTTGTATATGGATGATTTTGCAATATATTACACAGCATCACGCATAAAACATGCAGAAAGAATTATTAATAAAACTATAATAAAAATAAATGAATGGGCCTCATCAGTAGGATTTAGATTTTCCATAGAAAAAACCCAAGCGGTCATTTTTTATAAAAGTAAAGACTTGCACTCACTTGAAATATTTATCAAAAAGTTCCGTATATACCCCAGAACACCATAAACAAAAACCATAGAACATATAAGACAAAAAAGTTCACATTATGCAATATATACTGACGGGTCCAATCGCAACATGGCGTAGGATATGCAAGCTATATCGCAGACAAAACACATCAATTTTTTTACCCAATCATGCCTCAGTCTTCACAGCAGAGTTGTGTGCAATTAAACAGTAGCTATCAAAAATTATAAAGCAAACGTCAATTAATAATTTTGTGATTTTTAGTGACTCGAGAAGCGCCATAGAAGCTCTTCAGAATTACAATCCAAAAAATAATATATTGTACAGCAAATTCAATTTGAACTCCACAAATTTATATAAAAATGGCAAAAATATTGAAATATGTTGGATCCTTGCTCATGTGGGGATAAGAGGAAATGAAGAGGCTGATAAAGCAGCTAAAGAAGCATCAAATGATAAAAGCAAATGTAAACATCCCCACCAGTGATTATATAAGATATATAAAAACAATAATTGTAAATAAATGGCAAAACGTATGGGCTGAAGAGCCTGAAAATAATAAATTAAAACAAATAAAACAGGATGTTTACAAATGGAGTTCAGCATATCAAAGAGAGAGACATGCTCAAGTAATCCTGACACGCCTCCGTATAGGCCACACTCGTACTGACACACGGGCACTTGATGAGCCAACCCCCCACCCGCGACCCTGCTCCCGAGTGTTCAGAGTGCAAGGAGTTGGTAACAGTCAGACATGTCTTGTGCTAAGTCCAAAGTATGACCAGCAGAGCTGTCAACTTTTGGAAATAAGACAATAAAAGAAATTTTGTCAGAATCTTTTACATTTTCAGTAGTTTCCAATTTTGACTTTTCTGAGGGAACTGCAATTTAATTGATAAAAATATAAAAGTTTTTTTTTTGTTTTTTTTGTGAATTTTTAAAACAAAAATTCAAAAATTTAAAAATTTAAAACTTAATTCCGATTTTAATATACCGTTTTAGTATGTATGTAAGGGAACATGAGTAAAAATGTATTTATTGTGTGTGTGTTCTAGTATGAAAGCGTTTGCCTTTGTGCAATTTTTTTTATTTATCCTGAATGACCAATTTGGTCCCAGTTCTGGCCTAAGGGCTAGACCTGGCATTTTATCTAATCCTTCGGGGCAGCCCTAGGAGAGCTGAAAATCAGCTCAGTGGTCTGGTAAAACTACTTTTCTGGGCTCAGCTCGTGTCGCTGCGCAAAATATCCTTTAATCTATTATTTCTAGGGTAAATGTACTAACACATACCAGAGAATAAATAAATAAAGAAAAAGGTCAGTATAACTGACTCGCTCACCCTCCCAGAGAGTGTCGGTATGAACACTATGGCGAGTGAGACCACTACCACGAGCCAAATGCCAATAGAAATCTCCCACTACAAAATCCCCACAAGAGGGGAGCCGACCCACAGAGTGGGCCGTACCTACTACTACTACTCCATCCCATGCTGCCGACTGCTGCGCCCCTGGTGGTCATCCTTTTCAGTTAGCGCACACGATTCACACGTGCCATTTTCTTCTCTGTGTTTTTTGTGCCCTTTCGTTTGGATTTTATTACAATGGAGCGTGCAGCCATCGCAGCAGCTAAGTTAAGTACTCAGTGTTTATTGCTATTTGGTTTTTTCCGGCCCTGAGCACGTATTTGCCGTTTTTTGTTTTTAGGTATAGATACGATCTCTAGGTCGGAAGCATGGCAGCATGGTCCTGCCTCGATGATGGGCCCGTTCTGGGTCTCCCATACCCAGAACATCCCCTGTCTTTGTACGCTCTATTTTATTATCCGCTTTGTTTAGGGTAAGGTCTACACGGTTTTGTCATGCATGCATGTCTTTTACCTTATGTAGGCTCTTCCATCCAGACCCTAGCCACGGCTCTCTTTATCGGCATCGGCTAGCTTTGAGTGGTAGACTTTCCTTCGGGTTAGTCGTACACTCCTGGATTTTTTCTCCTACTTTTTGTTTTCTTTCTTTCATTTTATTATTCGTATTGTTACTATGTGATTTTGTTAGGTTAGTTAGGCGTCTGGCTCGCTTAGCCTATGTCACGGCCTATTGGGCCTTTATGTTACCGCTGGTCAGCTCGGTTGCTTCCCGATAGCATCTCGCTGATCAGTTGGTTTTATTTTAGGCTTAGCTGTTGTCCTTATCGCCCCGTGGTCACTATGTGATCACGAGGCAGCCAGACGCCTGTCCAGTCACCTTCCCCCCCTCCCGCTCTTCCATAGAGTCGGGGGGGGGGGGTGGTTAGGCCTGTCCATGCTCGCTCTGCATACCCGAGCCTGCTTCCCTCTCTCCCCCCAGGCGGAGGGGTGAGAGGGACGGGACAGACCAGACTGGACTCGACCTCTCCGGCTCTCGGGCCCGATCGGATGGTAAGGTTGGGGGGACTGGCCTTTCCCCCTCTCCATTACTATTTTCGTCGCTCTGTTACTAGCCCGAGTCTGTATGCCCCCGCTCTTTCCCACCTTACTAGGGCTCCTCTTTTACCACCGGAGACCTGGCATCTAGCGGAAAAGTGCTTAGTCTACCCCACGGGGTGGACCGG
This sequence comes from Macrobrachium nipponense, assembly GCF_015104395.2. Classification (NCBI taxonomy): domain Eukaryota; kingdom Metazoa; phylum Arthropoda; class Malacostraca; order Decapoda; family Palaemonidae; genus Macrobrachium; species Macrobrachium nipponense. The sequence goes on along the minus strand of NC_061107.1, from coordinate 84,369,195 downwards.
AACATACAGTCGGTCTCGTCTAACCTCTCCGTTTCACTGAGTTATCACTCGCCTCGCCACTGGACTTAGTCCGGTACGTTCGAGCTTTTAGGTTTAAGATGTGAAGTTTATTTTAGTACCTTAAACCATCCCCCCTCCCTTCTTTTCACCGGATACCTCCGGGGTTATAGCCTATTCAGGCTAGTAAGGGACGGGGCTATGCCCGAATTTTTTCCGAGCTCCGGCATTGCAATGGAGTTCTTCTGTCATTTAAGCCTGTAGTGATTTTCTTTAAGATACTCATGTGTCTTTCCACTTACAGACCACCAACTGTGAGCATCCGGGATGCGCCGCCACACTTCAGGACCCTTGTGGACACGAAGTTTGCCGGTCCCATGCTCCATGCGCGACTCCGCACGGGGACATCCAGGTCTGGTACCATGAGACGTGTACCATATGTTTATGATCTGGTGAGCCAGCTGTTAGACGGGGTAAGTATTCCATCTCCGGTAGCTGGTCCGCATCAGTTTTTAGTTCTTAAGTTTGTATCATTACTCTAACTTAAGGAATCCAAAGGGCCATTATAGCCCTATAAGTTTAAGTTATACTTTAAGTTATCTTTAGTTTTAAGTTATTCTTAAATCTAATTGATACCTCTCTTCCAGGCACCGGCAGTGAGGGATACCGCACTGGCAACCCTGCGGGCCTGGGTCGGCGGTTTCGGGAAGAACGCCGCCAAGGGTATGCCCTACATTCTAGAGAAAAGATTGGCCGCGGTACTAATCTTCCCCGGAGGCAAGGCGACAGGATACGTCGACCCAGCAGAGGCTGCCCCGACTATGCCTTCATCAGCAACAGCTGGCTGCCTCATTGACTGACCAAGGCCAGGATATCTCCTCGGAAGTCGCAACGTTGGATATTAATGTAGAACCTATGGTAGGTGTAGTCGACCTGTTGGTCGAGGTAGGTAAGGTGGACACCCAAGGGATACCCTTGGGCGTAACTGTTTCTTCTACGTCCTGCACCTCTCCATCCTTCCAAGGCTTTACGGGTGATGAATTGTATACTCCTCCTGACGCTTCGGTTAGACCCAAGGTCAAGGGTCAAGCAGTGAAATCCTTGACAAAGACGTCGTCGTCGTCTAAGAAGACGACTTCGACCTCATCCTCTTCTCGTAAGTCTCCGGCTAGGAATCCCGGAGCAGACAGGTCTAAGGCTTCTGGGTCCGGCTCTAAGTCCTCGAGGAGTAAATCCTCCAGAGAGAGATCTCACACTCCGGCTGAGTCGTCAGTTCCGTTACCTTTGGTTCCAATTCAAAGCTACCCCTCCACCTCCGCAGCAGCTCCGGCTTTGGAATCCAATGCTGGCCTGTTACAACAGGTGGGCGACCTGGTTGGGTCTCTAAAGAGTAGCATGGAACAAATGATCTCTCGGTTGTCGGATAGGATTACTTCTCAAGACTCCATTATAGCCGGACTGAGCCAAGCTCCTCTAGCCTCTCCTCCACCTTCCAATGCAGGTGGAGCTCAGCTTCCCCCGTATGACTCGCTACCTCCGTTCTCGATGAACAACCCGTGGAGAGTAGTAGCGTCATACGCCCCCTTTCCAAGACGGTCTCATTTCTATACCGGAATTTGGAACTCGAAGAATAGAGGACTTCGAGTTCTACCCGGAAGACCTTCAGCCTCCCTTCATTGGCTACGCAAGGCTCACCGCCTCAGCCATGATTCGAGATGATAGGGTACCGAAGGAGACGGTCCTCTGTTCATGTGACCAGGCTCAGAGAGAATGGCTCAGGTGTTTGGAGGACATGGATTGTTCGAATACAAGAAAATTCCAACCCTTCAAGAGTCCCTTCACGATCTTCACTATGGATGAGAGTACTCCACTCCCTTTCCTAACTAAGATCGCGACCTCTACCATCCCAGCGGCCCAGAAGGGGGACCCCATGCCTCAACTGAAGGAAGCAGATCCTACATCTCCGTTACTTCCTTCAGCCGGAGAATTATGGGAAGCTTACCGAACACTTCTCAGCTGGCACTCAAACCGACTGTGCTATGGAGCAGTTTGGTGAAAAGCTACCCAGGCTTCCAGATAGCCTTATTCAGGCTGAGTTTGACACTAAGTCACGGTTAGCCAGATCAATTAATTCTATGGCTATGACCGAGGTGGCCACCATAGCCTATGGTTTCAGAGCCGCTTTTTAAACTCATGACCAATCCCTGACTCAAACGGTACAGTCAGATATGTTTGAGTTTGCCACTGCTAGAACGAATTGTAGGAAGCATGTCCTACAAGAAGCAACCATTCGGCACGAGCCAAATAGGTTACTCTCGTCAAGCATCTGGGGAGCAGATCTCTTCCAGAAGCAATGGTGAAGGAAGTACAGTCAGAGGCTACGAGGGTTTGAACCAGAGCCTTAAGGACCGTTGGGGCCTTACGGCTAGGAGGAGGCAAGATCCTGCAGCTAGAGGTAAAGGGCAAAGGAAACCCAGGCGTTTCCAGCCCTACCAGAAAAAGCAGCCACGCTTTTCTCAGCAAGTTCCGGCGGTTCCCTTAGTCCAAACAGCCCAGCCCTCCACTTCAAAGGCTCAATCACAGCCAATTTTATGTGATCTCCCCTCAGCCTCAGCCCTCCACCTCTTTATGCCATCTCTCCAGCTTACAACCAAACATTCGAGAGTCAATCTTCTCAGAAATATGACCGCTCGGGTAAGGGAGGCAGAGGTAAACGTTCCTTTCGTGGGAGAGGATCGGGAGGTCCCTTTTAATAGGGGAAGCACTTCAGAGGAGGCCGAGGAGGTTACCAGAACCAATGAAGAACTTCAGGTAGGAGGGAGGCTGTTTCACTTTCGCCACCGTTGGAACTTCAGCAAGTGGGCTCAGAGCATTGTGTCAAAAGGCCTGGGTTGGAGCTGGTTATCGAACCCACCTCCATCCAGGCCTTTCCGTCAACTTCCTTCCAAAGAACTGACGGAGTATGCGGAGGATCTCCTTCAAAAAGGAAGCTATAGCGAGAGTCAAAGATTAAAGTTTCAAGGTCGCTTGTTCAGCGTGCCAAAGAAAGGCTCACAAAAAAGAAGAGTAATCTTAGACTTGTCCCGCTTAAACTTAGCCATTCGCTGCGACAAGTTCAAGATGCTCACGATCTCGCAGGTGCGGACCTTACTTCCCCGTGGGGCCGTCACCACCTCTATCGATCTTACAGACGCTTACTATCATATCCCTATTGCAAGACACTTCCGGCCTTATCTAGGCTTCAAGATAGGCGACCAGACATTCTCCTTCAAGGTAGTTCCTTTCGGGCTCAACGTAGCACCGAGAGTGTTTACGAAGCTGGCGGAAGTAGTTGTTCAACAACTCAGGTCGCAAGGGATTATGGTAGTAGCGTATCTCGACGATTGGTTGATCTGGGCTTCAACAGTCGAGGAATGCAACAGAGCAACACTGAAAGTGATTCAGTTCCTGGAATATCTAGGCTTCAAGATAAACAGGACCAAATCAAGACTCACTCCATCAATGGAATCTATCCTCCCATACTCTGTCGATTCCATCATCCAAAAGGAAGGAAATAGCAAAGTCAGTCAAGCAATTTCTAAGTCACAAACTGGCTTCAAGAAGATCTCAGGAAAGGATCCTGGGTTCTCTCCAGTTTGCATCAGTGACGAACATCCTAATGAAAGCCAAACTGAAAGACCTAACCAGAATTTGGCGCTCACGGGCAAATATCAGGTCAGGGACAAATTGTCCTCAGTTCCTCTGATTCTAAAGAATCGACTTCGGCCGTGGGCGAAAGTCAAGAACCTATCAGTGTCAGTGCCCCTTCAGTTTCCTCCTCCAGGGATCACTATCCACACAGACGCCTCACTAAGCGGTTGGGGAGGATATTCCCAGTTCAAAAAGGTTCAGGGAACGTGGTCACCTCAGTTCCGCCAGTTCCATATAAACGTACTGGAGGCAATGGCGCTGTTCTTGACTCTAAAAAGATTACGTCCTCCAAAGTACTCCCACATAAAGCTAGTCCTGGACAGCGCAGTGGTAGTACATTGTATAAACAGAGGAGGCTCCAAGTCACGTCATCTAAACCATGTCATGGTAGCCATATTCTCCCTGGCGGACAAGTTCAGTTGGCATCTCTCCTCCACCCATATAGCTGGAGTAGAAACGTCATAGCAGATGCTCTATCCCGATCAGTACCTCTAGAGTCGGAATGGTCACTGGACAACAGTTCGTTCCAATGGGTTCTTCAGAGAGTTCCAGGTCTACAGGTAGATCTCTTCGCATCTCAGGCGAACCACAAACTCCCGTGTTATGTGGCCCCCAACCTGGACCCTCTGGCCTATGCCACGGACGCCCTGGCTCTAGATTGGAACAACTGGGAGAAGATTTATGTCTTTCCTCCGGTGAATCTTCTCATGAAGGTGCTAAACAAACTCAGGACATTCAAGGGTCAAGTGGCTCTAATAGCCCCAGACTGGCCGAAGAGCAATTGGTATCCTCTCATCCTGGAACTGGGTCTCCGTCCTCTTCGGATCCCCAATCCCAAGCTCTCACAGTCAGTACAAACGAAGACTGTGTTCGCTTCCTCAGGGATTCTCAAAACCCTAACTTTATGGATTTCATGAAGTTTGCAGCGAAAAGGGATGCGAATATTGATCCTCAGAATATTCTCTTCTTGAATCAGATAAAGAGAGATTCAACTTTGAGACAGTATGATGCTGCTGTCAAAAAGTTAGCAACCTTCCTGAAAGAATCTGATATTAAGATCATGACAATCAATTCGGCTATATCCTTTTTCAGATCCTTGTTTGAAAAAGGCTTAGCAGCTAGCACAATTACGACAAACAAGTCAGCCTTGAAAAAGATTTTTCAATTTGGGTTCAACATAGACTTGACAGATTCCTACTTCTCGTCTATTCCCAAGGCCTGTGCTAGACTTAGACCTTCTGTAAGGCCTACGTCAGTATCATGGTTCTTAAACGATGTTCTAAAACTGGCTTCAGAAACCAATAATGACACATGCTCATTTATAATGCTGTTGAGAAAAACTCTATTTTTATTAAGCCTAGCCTCAGGAGCTAGAATTTCAGAACTGTCGGCTTTATCCAGAGATCCGGATCATATTCAGTTCCTTCCCACGGGGGAAGTGCTACTTTCACCAGAACGTAGCTTTTTAGCTAAAAATGAAGATCCGTTGATGAGGTGGGAACCATGGAAGGTACTACCCCTTCCACAAGATATATCTCTTTGCCCAGTTTCAACGTTACGAGCCTTTCTATCTAGGACCTCCTCATCCTCATCGGGTCCTCTCTTTAGGAGAGAAAAAGGTGGTACTTTATCTATTAAAGGCATCAGGCAACAAATCCTGTACTTCATTAAACAAGCCAATCCTGACTCTTTTCCAAAAGCACATGATGTCAGGGCAGTAGCCACCTCAATTAACTATTTCCAACATATGAACTTCGATGAGTTGAAAAAGTATACTGGATGGAAATCACCGACAGTGTTCAAACGTCATTACTTAAAGTCCTTGGAAGCCCTGAAATTTTCAGCAGTTGCAGCGGGTAACATAGTTTCCCCTGACTCTGACTAATCCTTAGTAGAAGATTCAGTCCTCCTTTCTACCTGCCTCACCCAACAGTTCGTCTATTCCTGCCTTGTTCATTTACGTTCACCTTGTGTCTTAGCTGCTTTAATGATGGTATAGTGGGTGTCCTTTATTTTTTTTTTGCTAGGGACACTCACATTTGTGATGATTACTGATCTCGTGGATGTCATCTCCTTATTTTTATGCTAGGAGATACATCTTCTTATAATGGTTACGGGTTTTGTATATTAATTCATATACATTCTTTATATTTCGTTATTGTTGAATTTGTTTATTCAACTTGTATATTAATTGCTTTAAATGTTTTTGATACATAAGCTTTACACAAATACTATTTTTGTACATATATGATATGCCTCCTGTATATATGTATATTACCTTAAGTTAAGAAATATTATTAGCAATAAGTATATTTAAGTAATATTTCTATTTGTATCACTGTGTATAGGTATCTTTATTAGCAATTATATTGTTTTATTTTTATTTTATCTTTTATTTGAGACCCTTTTTATTTTTCTTGAATGTCTTACAATCTTGTCTATTTCTCTGGTACGATTTCGCGCAGCGACACGAGCTGAGCCCAGAAAAGGGATTTTGACGTAAGGAAAAATCTATTTCTGGGCGATTGGCTCGTGTCGCCAGCGAAATCCCGCCCTACCCATCCCATCGCTCAAGATTGTCTGCTAACTTCAGGATGGCCACCAGGGGCGCAGCAGTCGGCAGCATGGGATGGAGTAGTAGTAGTAGGTACGGCCCACTCTGTGGGTCGGCTCCCCTCTTGTGGGGATTTTGTAGTGGGAGATTTCTATTGGCATTTGGCTCGTGGTAGTGGTCTCACTCGCCATAGTGTTCATACCGACACTCTCTGGGAGGGTGAGCGAGTCAGTTATACTGACCTTTTTCTTTATTTATTTATTCTCTGGTATGTGTTAGTACATTTACCCTAGAAATAATAGATTAAAGGATATTTCGCTGGCGACACGAGCCAATCGCCCAGAAATAGATTTTTCCTTACGTCAAAATCCCTTTTATAATAATAATAATACTGAGCCTAGTAGTGGACACGAAGTGTCCACCAGATCTGTGGCAACGTACAGTTGAACCTAGTAGTGCCCACGAGCGTCGGGGGGATCCGTGGCGCTGGGCGCCCAGTAGTGAACATGGCGCCGAGCGCCCAATAGTGTCCATCAGCGCTGAGCGCGAAGTAGCATCCGTGGCACCAAGCATCCAGCGGTTCCGAGCTCTCAGTATTGTAGCTACACAGGTATTCAAGTAGTTTTCTTGTGATACATGGACACCTAGTCAGATAACACTCAATCCCAGTTGTTTTTTCTCTCCTGCTACTAGCTCTTTAATTTTAATGATATAACTTGTCCAGTGGTTGCACAGCTATAAGTTCCACTTATAGCTGTGTAGTTGATGGATAGGTATTATTGAAAAATTATTATTTTATGAATGTCATTCTTATTGTAAAAATTTAATTTGTACCACATGCTCCTTTTGCTTGTCTCCCTCGCCTCCTTCCCATACCATTGCCAGTGGTGTTGAGATTAGCAATGTTAACCCCGTGATAGTGAAGTGTTGTGCAGTGGAGGAGGTGCTGTTCGTCCCCTGATTCTCCTAGGCACAGTTCCTTGTCAAACTCCCAGGCACCTGGGAGGAGGCATACTGGTAGCCCAAGGGAGGTCAGTGGGATTTGCCCACGGACAGTCACCCCCTCAGGCGGTCCTGTTGTTATATCCCAGGTCGTGACATAGTGTCATTGAAAAGGCATCTATAAGGAAGTGTTTTGTCTTTCCGCAAGTGGGTTGAGCCAGTGGCACTTTATTGCAGAGTCTCGTCCACTGTAAATGAGGACTCGTAATATGTTGCCTTCTGTCCCTCCTAAGAAGACCAGAGTGTTACAAGAGGACCAACGTCCTTTTTGCAGGTTCTGGGACAGTCCAGAATGCTTTTCACACAATGACAATGGCTTAGAGGGTCAGTGTAGTGAAAGGATACCCTTTTCCCAGATTCGAGGAAGTTGTCCTTAGGGCGTCCATCAGATAAGGTTGCATGCAGGGAAAGTTCTGATAGTCTGTTGGTGCCAGACCTCTTTCCTCCTATGCTCCCTATTCCAGATAGTTCCTTTGTGTTAGTCTAGCTCTTAAAAAGCGTACGACGGTTGAGCGTCTCTTGGTGACTGTGCATCCTTCTAGAGCAGGAAGGGACTCTGTCCTGCCTTCTGTATCTAAACTAATTCAAGCCTCCCATTGGGGCAAGAGTGGAAGACCACCCATTGGCGCCTCGGCTTCAACAAGCGGTTGAGCGCTCATTGTCGCAGTAGTGCCTACTGGTGCATGTTTTACCTCTTCTTCAAGAGCGCTTACTGGTCTCAAGTACCACTGTTGGTGCCAAAACGTTCAATGGCTCCCAAGAGTCCACTAGTGCCTGAGCATCCATTGGCTCCCAAGCGTCCATTGGCTCTTGAGCATCCACGAGTGTCCATTGACTGAAACGCAATGGAAAAGTTTAACTGCGTATGTAAAGAAATTGGAGAAGGATAGAATTAGGAAGGCTTCAGCTAGAAGTTCAAGTAGGTCCTGCTCTATGGATCAGGACAGTTTGCCTAATCCCAATGTAGTTTCTCCTACTTCTAATGTAGTTTCAGCTCCTTCCCCCCGCAGCGAACTCGTTGATTCGTCATCGGAGAAAGCTGCTGTGAAAGCGTCGATCCGTAATTTGCAAAGGCAATTACGAGAGATGGAAGGTAAGAGTGAAGTGTTAAGTGAAGTGTACAGTGTCCCCAGTGAAGTGGAGGGGGCGTCTGACCGACTCCGCATCGCTCCTAGGCCTAGACCTCTTTCAGACTCCCATGACCAAGGGAGGAGGAATGTCGACAGCCGCAAGGGGGATGTAGAGTATTCCCAACGGTCAGGCGTCCCTTCGGCAGTTCCTGTAGACTCGTCCCAGGCTGCCTTGGACAGCTATAGACAAAGCGTCCTTAGGAAGTGTTTTTCCGACTCTGATTCGTCTTCGCTGAGGCGCAGATGGAGCTCCACCTCTAAGTCGTGCCCTCTGAAGAGAGCCTGGAAGCCTCCTGCAGGAGACGCGTTAAGCTCCAGTCCAGAGCCGTTTCCGGAGTATTCTCCCGCTCAGAAGAAGAGTGCTATGAGGTCTCCAGATTCTTCTCCTGAAGGAATTCGATCTTCGACTAAGAAGTTTTTAGTAGGCCTGCAAGAGCAGTTATCATCTTTAGTAGGCTCGCTTTCCAAGGGGCCTTCTCGCAGGAAGGACTCCTCTCTTCCAATCAAGAGTTCGGTTAAGAGACCTTCTTCGAGTCGTCGTTCGGTCTCTGGTAAGCTCATCTCTCCAGTAAGGCGCTCTTCTCCATCGAAATTGTTCACCTATGCTTCGTCTCATCGCGAGTCTGCTACTCCGTCCAGACGTTTTTCTTCTAGGAAGAACCCGCATTCGTCTAAGCGCCCTAATAAGGGCTCAAGCCCCTCTCCGGACAGGAGCCAGGATCATCAATCCTTACGTAGGAGTGATGAACGCTTGCCTTCTTATAGGCGCTCTCAGAGGGATAGAAGCCCCTCGACTGGCTATCTTAAGGAACAGGATAGTTTCCGCTCCTCTTGTAGACGCAGAGAGAGTGATGAACAGTTCTCTCCCCCCAGACGTTCTCGGAGAGTTTCTAGCGCCTCACCTAGCAGGCGCCATCTTAGTACTAGTCGCTTTTCTCCTCCTAGACGAGTTACTCCTTCCAGGCGTACACGGTAGGACACGAGCTCCTCTCCATGCAGGCGCCAAGAGCCTGAGAAGAGCCTGGCAGATACGATGCGCCCTACTTCTGTTAGGTGCTCTTTACGAGATCCAAGTTTTTCCTCGCGCAAGAGTATTCGGAAAGGAGTAAGCTCCTCTCCTGGCAGGAGCCAGGATGAGAGCAGGCGCTTTTCTTCTCCAAGGTGCTTAGCGCCTGATAGGCGCCAACGACGTGACGCTAGCGCCTCTCCCCACAGGCACCAAGAGCCTGGAAAGAAATTGTTACGGGATTCTCGCCCTACGCCTGGTAGGTTCTCCTACAAGGATGCAAGCTCTTCTCCTTTAAGACATGGTGTTTTTTCTCCTGATAAACACCTTCCTGTAGAAGCTGGTGCGTCTGTGGATAAGATCGCTTCTGGAAGTGGACTCCCTTCCTCTTCTAAGCCTCCTTCGAAGGATAGGAGCCCCTCTCCTTCTAGGACTCATTCTCCGAAGAGAACTTCTTCCCCTAATGCGACCTTAGAGGAGGTTTCCGAGGATGAAGCTCCTAAAGATGAGGTCGTATCGGATTACAAGAGACTGACAGCCCTGCTTCTTCATGAGTTCGGGGACTCGCTTCGCCCAGCGGATCCTCCTTCTCCAGGATCACTCCTTTCAAGTACGAAAATTTCGAAGTCTCCTTCATTCGTAAAGATGCGTCCTACGCTTTCTATGAAGAAAGCCATCAAAAGCTTAGAGAGCTGGCTCTTCTCCGAGAAAGAAGCGGGCAAGACGGTTTTTTCCTGCCCTCCTTCGAAGTTGGCAGGTAAGCCAGGTGTCTGGTATGACACAAAGGAACCGATGGGGTTGGGCCTTCCTTCTTCAGCGGATGCCGATTTTTCAGCTCTTGTGGATTCTTCGAGGAGACGCTCTCTTCTATCAGCTAAAGCTTCATGGGGGATGTGCGAAATGGACCATTTGCTTAAGGGTCTATTTTGCACACTTAAAGTGTTCAATTTTATGGATTGGGCCCTGGGAGCCCTGGCCAAGAGAGCACAGGATCCAGACTTTGTTTCTATGGAGGTGTTAACGAGTGTCCTTTCTTGTCTGGATAAGGCCTTGATGGATGGATCTACTGAAGTGGCTTCTCTTTTTGGATCTGGAGTTCTTAAAAAGAGATCAGTTTACAGTTCTTTTTTGACGAAGTCAGTATCCCCTCTACAAAGAGCCTCATTGCTGTACTCTCCCCTGTCGAGTCACCTGTTTCCACAAGAGACCGTGAAGGACATTTCAAGATCTTTATCAGAGAAGGCAACACAAGATCTTCTTGCGCAGTCGACGAAGAGACTGAAGCTAGCAGTTCCTTTAACTAAAAGAGAGAAGCCTGCTTTTCAACAGCCCTTTCGAGGGAGAACGACTTCGAGACCCTCTATTAGGAGTAGGAGACCGGTCAATAGAGGAAGAGCGACTCACAAACCCTTCGTTAAACCACAATGAGACAGTAGTCCTCCAGAATACAGTAGGAGCCAGACTTCTGAAGTTTGCGAAAGTTTGGGCTCAGAAAGGGGCGGACACCTGGTCCCTCTCTATCCTCGAGAGAGGATCCCTTATCCCCTTCAGGGAGAAACCTCCCTTGACAACAACTCCAAGGGAGTTAACAGCAAGATACCGAGATCATTTAAGAAACCAGGCCCTGCTTCAACTCGTAGAAGAAATGATGAACAAGGAAGCGATAGAAAGTGTTCAAGACCTTCAATCTCCGGGGTTTTACAACCGTCTTTTTCTTGTGCCAAAAGCCTCAGGTGGGTGGAGACCAGTCCTGGACGTAAGTGCCCTGAATCGCTTCGTCGTCAAGACGAAGTTCATGATGGAAACTACATCCTTCGTTCTTGCAGCTCTTCGTCCAGGGGATTGGATGGTGTCCCTGGACCTTCAGGATGCCTATTTCCATGTACCTATCCATCCTTCGTCCAGGAGGTATATAAGATTCATGGTACAGGGCAAAGTGTTTCAATTCAGAGCCCTATGCTTCGATCTTGCCACGGCCCCTCAGGTGCTTACGGGTCTAATGAGGAATGTTGCTCATTGGCTACATATCGAAGGAGTGAGGATCTCGTTGTATCTCGACGATTGGCTGATCCGTGCCCAGACAAAGGATCGCTGTCTGGAGGACTTGAAATTAACGCTGGATCTAGCTCAGTCCTTGGGACTGTTGATAAACCTCGGGAAGTCCCAAATGAATCCCCAGCAAAGCATTGTCTATCTGGGGATTCTGATGGATTCTCGGGGTTTTCGGGCGTATCCATCAAAGGAAGGACAGGAGAGATGTTTACAGAAAGTGAAGACATTCCTAGAGAAAGAACAATGTTCCGCGAGGGACTGGATGAGTCTTCTGGGGACCCTTTCCTCGTTGGAACAGTTCGTTTCTCTAGGGAGGCTGCACTTAAGACGCCTACAATTCTTCCTCAGGGAGAATTGGGATCAGAAGCACCAAGACCTTTCAGACTCATTTCGGCTCTCAAAGAAAATAAAGGAGGACCTCAGTTGGTGGTTAGAGCCAAACAGACTCAACCAAGGACGCTCCCTGCAGTTGTCGAGCCCTCACCTAGTGTTATTTACAGACGCCTCGGAACTAGGATGGGGAGCAACTCTAGGATCGAGAGAAGTGTCAGGCACCTGGACGGGGGAACAGGTGTCCTGGCACATCAACAAGAAGGAGCTAGCAGCAGTGCATCTAGCTCTCGCTCACTTCGAACTTCAAGTTCTGGGCTCCGTGTTGCAAGTAAACTCGGACAACATGACAGCTCTAGCCTACATAAGAAAGCAGGGAGGGACCCACTCATTCTCCCTTTTCGAGAAAGTAAGGGAGCTCCTTCTGTGGACCGAGGAACGCAAGATAACTCTGCTAACCAGATTTATCCAAGGGGAAAAGAACATAAGAGCAGACCTTTTGAGCAGAAGGGATCAGGTCCTTCCCATGGAATGGACTCTGCATTCAGAAGTTTGCAACAAGATCTGGAACCTCTGGGGGAGACCCAATATCGACCTCTTCGCAACGCATTGGAATGCGAGACTGGAAAACAACTACTCACCAATATCAGATCCAAGGGCAGTGGCAGTAGATGGTCTTCTTCTCAATTGGGAGGGGATCGACGGGTATGCTTTTCCTCCTTTCAAGATCCTAGGAGAGTTAGTAAGAAAGTTTGTCTCTTCAGAGGGAGCAAAACTGACCCTCATCGCTCCATTCTGGCCAGCACAAGATTGGTTCGCAGAGGTACTGGAATGGATGATAGATTTTCCGAGGTCCCTTCCACTGCGGAAAGATCTTCTCAAACAGCCCCACTTTGACAGATACCACAAAAACCTCCACGCTCTCGGTCTGACTGCCTTCAGACTGTCGAAGGACTCGTCAGAGCGAGGGGGTTTTCACGCAATGCTGCGAAGGCTATTGCAAGAGCCAGAAGACCTTCAACTCTACTCTACGGGTCTACCAGTTGAAGTGGGAGGTGTTCTGAAGGTGGACCAGGGCCCAGACAGTATCCTCTTCCAGTACCTCTGTGACAGAAATAGCTGATTTTCTCCTTTATTTGAGGGAGAAATGCAATCTAGCTGTTACCACAATTAAAGGATATAAGAGCATGCTGTCCTCTGTTTTCAGACATAGGGGCCTTGATATCTCGGAGAACAAGGATCTGCATGACTTGATAAGGTCCTTCGAAACCTCGAAGTCCAAAACTATAAGACCACCTAGTTGGAACCTGGATGTGGTGCTTAAATTCTTGATGTCCGAGAAGTTCGAACCTCCTCATACTTCCTCCTTCAGAGACTTGACTAGGAAGTCTCTATTTCTCTTTGCACTAGCTTCTGCTAAGAGAGTTAGTGAGCTGCAAGCTTTAGAAGGAACAGTGGGCTTTAAGGAAGATTCTGTGGTATGCTCTTTTAATCCCCTGTTTTTAGCGAAGAATGAAAATCCCTCTAAGCCATGGCCAAGGACTTTTGAGATTAAAGGATTGTCCTCTTTGGTAGGGAGAGACGTAGAAAGGACTTTGTGTCCAGTCAGGATACTCAAGTTCTACTTAGAAAGGAAAAAACGGCTTAGTGGAAATGTGGATAGTCTTTGGTGCTCGGTGAGAAATCCTAAGAGAGCAATTTCTAAGAATGCTCAAGCGTTTTTTATTAGAGACGTAATTAGAGAAGCTCATGCATCCTGTGAGGAGGAACACTTTAGACTCCTAAGAGTAAAAGCTCATGAGGTCAGGGCTGTAGCTACCTCTTTAGCATTCCACAGGAATATGTCTCTACAGGTGCTTGTAGAATCCACCTACTGTAGATGCAATTCAGTTTTTGCATCTAATTACTTAAGAGACGTGCGGGTCACTTATGATAAGTGCTTCTCCCTCGGACCGTACGTGTCTGCGGATTCGTTGCTGGGGCAGGGAGCTGAAACTAATCCTTTATAATAGTTAGATTAGGAAATTTTTAAATTTTTGGTGTTGTGTTTTTATGGTCGATTGGAAGGGCATTTGGGAATGTGCCACTTTCAAATCGTAGTGTTAACAATAATAGTGTGGTCAGGTGGTCGGGATTGGTTTTTTCATGCTCCTTGATATTTGTTTGGACTTAAGCTCTGTCATGTAAGAGGGTTAGTCCCCATTGATATGATGAAGGTGAAGGCTCTGCCATATAAGTGGGTTTTTCCCCATTGGTATGATCCGAGACAAGGCTCTGTCAAATAAGCGGGCTGGCCCCCATTGACAAGACCCAGAAGAACTGTCAGTAACAGGTCTCATCCTTACTGAAGTTCTGGAGGCAAGCAGACTCATAGACAGTAATCATGAAGTCTTCTGCCCAATCAGGTAGGAACCAAGGTTTTTTATGTTGCCTACAATAGATATTGTTTCCCTGTTTTTATTTTTGTATGAATGTTTAGCTATCTCTTACCCTCCGCCAAGGGTGCCAATCAGCTAAGTATATATCTGCCGGGGAAGTTGCATGTACAAAAATGATATTGTTAAGATACAATAAAGTTTTGTACATACTTACCCGGCAGATATATACGATTAATGGCCCACCCAGCCTCCCCTCAGGAGATAGGTGGAAGAGAAAATCTGATTCAGAAAACGGGAATGGTTCCTATTCCCGCCACCCAGCGGCGGGAGAGGGTGATCACCTGACCTACCTGTAGTGTGTGCCGCGAGTTTTGAATTCTGTCGGGATGTCAGAGACATTAGCTAAGTATATATCTGCCGGGTAAGTATTTACAAAACTTTATTGTATCTTAACAATATCATATTTGTTCTCTCCAAGGCTTCATGAAGCATACTGCTCCTTCTATCCAGCCACAAACAGCTTTGTCCCTTTTTTTTTATTGCAGAAAAAGAGGAAGAAGACAGAGATAAGGAAACTCCTCTTACCACTTACAAGTCGCCTCTTCGATATTTTCTAGTAAATTTCTCTGACTTTGTCTTGCCAGTAGCTCCAACATCGCCAGTGTCCTCATTTTTTAGAGATAATCAAGTAGATTCGTCCTAGTTGCTTATCTAGTATTTTTAGGCGATGAAGGAAGCTAACCTTTGGCTTTCTGAAAGAGGTAACAGGGATAGGTTAACTTTTATTTCCCACCGTCACATCTTTTGACACGATGTAATTAAAATTATCTTCCGTGTGGTTGTAGTAGTGGGCTTCCTTGATTGGACTGTTGGAGCTTTGGGCCGCAAGATATGGGAATGTTCGCTGCTGGATGAGGATTTTTACGGACCTTTAACGAGACAGTTCCATGGAATTGTCTTCTTTTATGTTGGGCATTCTGAAGAAGACGAGAGAATTCATGTTCTTTCACCACCAAATAATGTATCAGACACAGAGGTCTACCCCTCTTTAGCCTCCTCTGGATAGTAAACACCTTTTTCCTGAGGGTGCAGTGATTCAGGTAGCTTCTGACCTCCAGATGAAGTGAACCCTAGACTTTATCTCTCTCTCACTCAACCAAGTATTCTCGTGTTACCACTACTAGGTCACACCCTTGTCCTTCCACATGCACTCAGCTCTTTCATGGCAAGGAAAGTTCTAGGTCATTCCCTAGATCGGGGGAAGAGGACGTATCAACCCTCGAACCATTAGGAAATCCTCCTTCAAATCCCTGCTAAGAAGTGAAGAGGCTTTCCTCCGGGCACCTTCAGGGGAAAGGTTCCGCCAATTTGAATGAACTGGGAAGCAAGAGGAGCAGAACCTTAGATTGTATAATGTTGAGAGAAGGCTACAACATTCTTTTTGAGAGCATTCCACCCTTATTCAGCTCTCCAATAGCTTTAGCCTACTCTGGAAATTCAGAGTTCAGACATTTATTGCCCAGTCAAGAGAAGTTTCATCACTTGCAGAAGAAGGCCATGTCTTAGAGTTATTAGTAGCCTACTAACTCCCGGATTTTATAACTGATTATTAGTAAGTCCCCCAAGGCCTTAGGGGGCTTGAGGCCCTTATTAGAGGTGAGCACTTTGAATGTTTTTGTCCAAAGACAAAAATTCATAATAGAAAGAATCAGACAGTTTTTTGTTCCTTCATCAAGGGGACTGGATGTTGTCCATCGATATGGACGATGCATAGTTCCATATCCCAATTCATCGAGGCTCAAAGGAGTTTCTTTGTTTCATCTTCAGAGAGAGTGCCAATTTACAGCTCCATGCTTCGGGTTTTCAACTGCCACACAAGTGTTTAAGTACTCTCAGCTTAGCTCCCATTGTTAATGGCTGCAACTAGTCGGGATAAAAAATCTCTTTACCTGGAATATTGGCCTCTTTGGTCACATTCATTGAAGAAGTTCACAGAGGATGTGCAGAAAATTCCATCATTGGCAGGAGTTGGGACTTCTGATAAACTAGAGGAAGTTACAGTTAGTCTCCCGTTTGGATTTTGTCTTTTTGGGGATGAGGATAGACTCTGATGCTTTCGGGCTTTTCCATCCCCACAAAGAGTGGAGTCGTGTCTTCAGTAGGTGGACCATTTGCTAGCCCTTCAAGATTGCTCAGCAAAGGAATGGAGGAGCCTGCTGGGCACCCTAGCCTCTATAGAACAGTTTCATGTTGTCTGGCAGTTTCACATGAGGAATCTCCAGCTCTTCCTGAAGATAACTGGAAAGGGAAAAATTTCCAGACTCATTTGTGTTCCAGGCAACATCTGAAGTTAAGGAGGACCTGTCTTGGTGGAGATCAGAAGACAGGCTATTAGAAGGGAAGTCCCTTCTTCCTCTGAGCCCCAACCTGGTATTCTATTCAGATACGTCCAATCCAGGTTGGGGAGACAGAGTATTGGGGATATTCCATGAGACAGTGGCACTTCAATTGAAAGAATTGACGGCTATCCACCGGGTGCTGTTGGAAGTTTGCGGACCTGGTCTGCAATAAAGTAGTAACTGTCTGCTCAGACAGCCCTCCCTAAGAAACAGGGAGGAACGCATTTTTTCTCTCTGGGAAGCAGCAAGAACCCTTCTGCTATGGACAGACAGGAACCACACCAGAATCCTAACAAGTTCATATAAGGAAAATTCAGCGTCCTGGCGGTTTAATTAACCCTTTAACGCCAATTGGACGTGTTAAACGTCGACGGAAATTGTCTGTCGGGTGCCGAACCGACGTATGGTATGTCGGCAAAATTTTTTTTTTTTTTTAATTCGCGGAAAAATAGTTATGGGCCTACTAGGCGAAAACTTTTGAATCAAGCTCGAATTTCTTTCTTCTAACACTAAAAAGCATCAGCGACACATCTCAGAAATTATTTCGTCACTTTGATATAACTTTTGCACCATTTTATATTAGCCATTACAAAGAGTATTATATATGGAAATGTGCGCAATTTCGTGTAGAATACAACTAAAAACAACTCATGGTTGTAGCTTTTATCAGTTTTGAAATATTTCAACCTTTGGTCAACTTTGACTCTACCGAAATGGTCAAAAAACGCAATTGTAAGCTAAAACTCTTATATTCTTGTAATATTCAATCATTTACCTTCATTTTGCAACAAATTCTAAGTCTCTAGCACAAATATTTTGATTTATGGTGAATTTATGAAAAAAACTTTTTCCTTACGTCCGCGCGGCAACTCTTCCGAAAAAATCATAAATTTTTTCGTCCGATTGTCGTAATGTTTGCACCATTTTAAATTAGCCGTTACATAAAGTTTTATATATGGAAATATGCGCAATTTCATGTAGAATACAATTAAAAACAACCAATGGTTGTAGCTTTTATCAGTTTGGAAATATTTTCATATAAAGCACGAAAAGTGCCAAAATTTCAACCTTCGGTCAACTTTGACTCGACTGAAATGGTCGAAACCCGCAATTGTAAGCTAAAACTCTTACATTCTAGTAATACTCAATCATTTACCTTCATTTTGCAACAAATTCGAAGTCTCTAGCACAATATTTCGATTTATGTTGAATTTTAGAAAAAAACTTTCCTACATCCGTGCGGTAACTGCCGAAAAAATCAAAATTTTTTCGTCCGATTGTCATATTGTTTACACAGTTTTATATTAGCTGTTACATAAAGTTTTATATATGAAATTGTGCACAATTTCATGTAGAATACAACCAAAAACAACCCATGGTTGTAGCTTTTATCAGTTTTGAAATATTTTCATATGAATAACGGTAAGTGCCAAACTATCAACCTTCGGTCAAATTTGACTCGACCGAAATGGTTGAAAAACGCAATTTTAAGCTAAAACTCTTACATTCTAGTAATATTCAATCATTTGCCTTTATTTTGCAACAAATTGGAAGTCTCTAGCACAATATTTTGATTTATGGTGAATTTATGAAAAAAACATTTTCCTTATGTTTGCGCGGTAACTCTTCAAAAAAAAATCTGAAATTTTTTCGTCTGATTGTCGTAATGTTTGCACCATTTTAAATTAGCCGTTACATAAAGTTTTATATATGAAATTGTGTGCAATTTCATGTAGAATACAACAAAAAACAACCCATGGTTGCAGCTTTTATCAGTTTTGAAATATTTTCATATGAATAACAATAAATAGAAAAAATTCTACCTTCGGTCAACTTTAACTCAACTGAAATGGTCGAAGACTGCAATTGTGAGCTACAACACTAACAATTTAGTAATATTCAATCAATTACCTTCATTTTGCAACAAACGAGAAGTCTCTAGCACAATATTTCGATTTATGGTGAATTTTTTAAAAGCTTTTTTTACGTCTGCGCATTACGAATTCATGCATCCTTTTGTGATAGTATTTTTTCTGTGTTGCTTTGATTGTTTTACAATTTGTTATATACCAAAATCATTGCAATTTAGTGTACAATACAACGAAAAGATCATTAACTCATTAGCTTTAACCGTTCAGCTCATAGCGTGATTTGTATACAATTACATATGAAATTTTTTTTTTGCGCTGTCATATATTCCAATATATATATATGATAATGATATTTTTTTTAATTTCTGATGGTTGCATACTAAACTTCAGGCAATGACAAAAAAAAAAATGAGCCAAAAATGAACTCTTAATCTTGAAAATTAAGCGTGCTGTGATTTTTTGAGAAAAACTTTTTTTCCGCTTCGGCGCTCACTCGCGAACGCCGCCGGCATATGGGAGACACTTTCGGAAATATTGGCTCGGCGTTTAAGGGTTAAGCTGCAAGAAGCAAAATCTTCCCACTGTGTTCTATTTTAGCAGAACTAGCTCCTTCTGATAGGAACTCTGGACGGCAACTACAGTCAAGTGCAAACCCTATTCTATCAGAGTCAGAAGTGCTTTATTGCAGGGAGAAGAGTGGAACTCAGGCTAGATGGTCTGGTGTATCCTAGAACCAGAAGCCCAGACCAGATTTAACCCAAGATGTTATGGTGAGGACATATGCGTCTCGTCCTCGGATTAAGACATCTTGCCATTTACCTTAATGGTCTTATTCTTCTGAGACTCAGATTTAAGAGAAGCATTTACATCTTGTTAGCAAAGCTAATGACATAAAGTACAACCTGTACCTCATTAGCTTTTAAGAGCTATATATCTCATACGTCCATTTTGCATTCGACCTATTGGTAGTGCAATCATTCATCATTTCTCATGGCGTAAGAGAAATTTTTTAAACATCTAACTTACCTGGTAGCTATATATATAGCTTAAGTCCCTGTGACATCACGCCAGAATTTCAAAACTCGCGGCAATCGCCGATTGGGTAGTCAGGTATACCACCTGTGCGCCCTCTACCCAGGTACATGGAATCATTCCAACTATTCCTCAGATCTTCCCTGCCGCCGTTTCGGTGAACATCGTGGATTTTCGCTCGCTTTCGCCCGTGTTTTTTCGCAATTAGTTTGGTGAAGTACACTTTGGCTTTGGCTTTCGCTTGTTTTGGGATTTGTCTTTTGGATTTTCTTGGTACTGTTTAGATTTTGTTGGTTCGACCCTTGCTTTTCTTGATCTCTCTTTGACTTTTCCAATATGTCTGACTCTTCGAGTGTTAAGAAGTGTGTGAGGGGATGTAAGACCTGGCTTCCTAAAGCCGCCTTAGACCCTCACTCCATTTGTGTGAAATGTAGAGATAAGGTTTGCGAGTTGGATAATAGATGTGATGAATGTGTAATTTTGAATAATGATGAGTGGATGGAATATGATCGCTATGTACGTAAACTTGAGAGAGACAGGATCAGAAGGAGTAAAAGTAGTATGTCTCGTTCTTCTAGGGATAGTTCTGTTTCCCTTGTTAACAAGCCTATTAATCCTTCCCCTGTAGAAGTTTTTCCTTAGCCCACTCTTGATAAGTCTAATGATCCAACTTTTAAAGATATGTTGGTAGCCATTCAAGCTCTGGGCGAGAAAGTAGAATCTCTCGCAGAAGACAGAGCAAAATTGTGGTCAGATGTTAGAGAGTTGAAAAGTGCAAGTGCTAGTGCTAAAATCAGTGCAGTGGAGGGTGCGGCTGCTCGAATCTGTTGTGCTTCTAGTCCTAGACCTCTTACAAGCTCACCAACCCCTGTGAGAAGGAATGTTGACAGACGAAGGGAGGCGAGAGGCGTTAGCTCCCGAGCAGTCGTCCCCTCGAGCGTTCCTGTTGACACTTCCCAGGACGCTCGCCCTCGCCATTGGAAAGGCGAGGTAAGTGTATGCTCTTCATTGGACGATGCAGCTCCCAAACGGGGCTGGCGTCTTACGTCAAGACCTCTTAAGAGAAAATTTTCCACGATCGAACAGCGTCATGAAATTACTCCTCAGGCTCCAGGTTGTAGTCATTGGAGCAGTCCGGAGCGATTTTCTTGCGATTTCGAAGGGAGTTCTCCTGCCAAGAGTAGTAAGATGTCGCACAGGCGGCCATCTACTTTGGTAGGAGACAAAGGGAGGTTGGAGAATGTCAGTGCCCCTTCCGAAAGCAGTAAGATGTCGCACAGGCTGCCATCTGCTTCGGTAGGAGGCAGAAAGACGTCGGACACAGTTGATCCTTTTGCCAAAAGCAGTAAGATGTCGCACAGGCGGCCATCTGCTTCGGTAGAGGACAAACAGATGTCAGACGCTTATATACCGTCTGTACATGCTCCTCCTCCTCCTTCAGGTTGGTTCTCGTCTCCGGATGATTCACTGATTGAAATGGAGAGAGGGTCTAATGTGGTTGCTGCTTCTCCTGACCGGTCTCAGCATGGGGCTCCGGATCTGAATATAATTCAGGAAATGCAGAATAAACTTTCTTCCCTCATGAAGGTCTGGCGTCCTGCAAGCAAAGAGAAGATGACTCGACATAACGTCGAGCGTCAAGTACATAAATATCGTGACGCCGGACACCAAAGAGCCGAGCATCAAGAGCATAAACTTCATGACGACGGATACCAAAGAGCCGAGCGTCAAGAGGATCATGACGCCAAGCGTCAAGATCTTGAGTGTCAAGATCTTAAACATCATGACGCAGGACGTCAAAGAAACGAAGGACGGATAAGAGCCGAGCGTCAACACATTCATGACGCCGAGCGTCAAGATTTTAGACTCCTTCAGCAGGACGACGAGCGTCAGCCTCTTGAGAGTCATGACGCAGAGAGCAGACAGTTGAAACATCGTAACTGCGGACGTCAAGAGATTGGACGTCGTGACATCGGACGTCAGGAAATCGACATTCATGACATCGGGAGGCAAGACGTCACTACTTCCATTCGAGGACACCCGGAAGAAAGGGAAGTTGATATCGCACTTTCTCCGGTGATTCCCTTAGAGGTTGTTTCAGACGAGGAGGATTCAAAGGAACATCATGCTTCGTCAGATTTAAAAAGACTTATGAAAGTTTTTAACGAAATTTTCCCAGAGAGCTTTATTCCGGCGCTCCTCGTTCTCCTCCTTCAGAGTTTACGCTTGGGAAATCTTTTAATAAGACAAGTTTTACAAAGATGGTTTTGTCTCGCTCTTCCAAGAGAGCTCTTAAGATGATGGGTAACTGGATGCAAATGAAGAGAGAACAAGGCAAGACAGTTTTTTCTTTTTCTCCAGCAAAGTTAGCTTCCAGGTCGAGTGTATGGTATGAGATGGGAGAAGCTCTTGGTCTGGGAATTCCTTCTTCGGCACAAGGGGACTTCTCGAGTTTAGTGGATTCTTCTCGTCGAACGGCTATGAATAGAACTAAAGTATTTTGGTCGACTTCGGAGTTAGACCACCTCGTCAAAGGAGTGTTCAGAGCTTTCGAGGTTTTTAACTTTTTGGATTGGACCCTGGGAGCCTTGGGAAAAAAGGTGGAAGTTTTTAAAGGCAGTGACACAGAGGAACTTGTGCATATCATGTCGTGCATGGACAAGGCTTTGAGAGATGGGGCTAATGAATTAGCAGCACTATTCGCTGCAGGGGTCCTGAAGAAAAGGGCTCAATTTTGTTCTTATTTGAATAACGGAGTTACTCCAGTGCAGAAGTCAGAGCTCCTTTATGGCCCTCTTTCCCCGCTACTATTTCCACAAGAGTTGGTTAAGGAAGTCTCGTCAGCATTAGCACAAAGGCGACTCAAGATCTAGTTTCTAAAACAGCAAGGAAGGTAATTCCTGCTGGCCTTTTAGCACGTAAAGCGAAGGAAGAGGCTCCAAAACATCAGGTTTCTCAGCCCTTTCGAGGAACTACCTCTGGCAGACGTAGTTTCAGACTCTCAGGAAAGAGGTCTCAAAGAAGAGGATCAAGACAAGGACGAAGCAGGGTTTGACGAAGCTCGTCCTCAGACAGCAGTAGGAGCCAGACTTTCCAACTTCTGGCAAGTTTGGGAAAAAAGAGGAGCGGACCGTTGGTCCATTCAAATGCTCAAGGAGGGGTACAAAATCCCATTCCTAGAAAAACCTCCTTTAACAGCGTCCCCGATAGATCTATCGGCCAGGTACAGAGAGCAATAAAAAATTCAGGCGATTCAACAGCAAATGTCGCTGTTGTTAGAAAAGGAAGCAATAGAGAAGGTGCGGGATGTAGAATCACCAGGCTTTTACAATCGTTTATTCCTGGTGCCTAAGAACTTTGGGGGGATGGAGACCAGTGCTGGACGTAAGTGCACTCAACGTCTTTGTACAGAAGACAAAATTTACGATGGAAACTACAAAATCAGTCCTGGCAGCAGTCAGAAAGGAGGACTGGATGGTCTCACTAGATCTGCAAGATGCGTACTTCCACATTCCCATCCACCCAAGCTCCAAAAAATACCTGAGGTTTGTATACAAAGAGGAAGTATTCCAGTTTCGAGCTCTTTGTTTCGGACTAAGCACTGCGCCTCAAATTTTCACAAAATTGATGACCAATGTTGCAGGAATGCTGCATGCGAGAGCTGTCAGAATCTCTCTGTATCTGGACGACTGGCTCCTCAGAGCTCCTTCCTACAGTCGCTCCCTGGAGGATCTTCAGAAAACAATAACGCTGTCAGAGGAATTGGGACTTCTAATAAACAAAGAAAAATCTCAACTGATCCCTTCTCAAGAAATCCTTTATTTGGGCATGAGGATTCAGAGTCTGGATTTTCGGGCTTTTCCGTCTGCCTCAAGGACAGATCAAGCCCTGCAAAAGATTCAAAGCTTCCTAAGCAAACGGAAGTGCTCTGCGAGGGAATGGATGAGCCTTCTGGGGACCCTTTCCTCTCTGGAGCAATTTGTTTCCTTGGGAAGACTAAATCTTTGCCCCCTGCAATTTCACCTAAATCGGCATTGGAACAAAGGAAAGGATCTGAAGACAATGTCGATTCCTATTTCGGAAACAATGAAACAATGTCTTCGTTGGTGGAACGACCCCGTCAAACTTCAGGAGGGTTTGTCCCTAGAACAAAAGAACCCAGACCTAGTGCTGTTGTCCGACGCCTCGAACTCGGGGTGGGGAGCAACTCTGGGGAAGTTGGAGTTCTCGGGGTCCTGGACAAAAGAACAAATGAAGCTCCATATAAACCAGAAGGAGCTGTTGGCAGTCTTTTTGGCCCTCAAGGAGTGCATAGAAGTGGTTCAGAACAAAGTAGTGCAGGTCAACTCCGACAACACCACGGCGTTGGCCTACATTGTCAAACAAGGCGGAACCCACTCGAGGTCTCTGTACGAGACGTCAAGAGAACTCCTTCAGTAGGCAAAGGTGAACAATGTGAGCCTAGTCACTCGGTTCATCCAAGGGGAGAAGAATATGTTGGCAGACAGCCTAAGCAGGAAGGGTCAAGTATTGTCCACGGAATGGACTCTTCATTGAGAGGTCTGCAAGAACCTGTGGCGCATGTGGGGTCGACCTTGCATAGATCTGTTTGCCACAGCGAAGACGAAGAGGCTGGAGACGTACTGCTCTCCCGTGCCAGATCCAGAGTCTCTTCATATACAGTGGTCCCCCCGTATTCGCGGGGATGCGTACCAGATCCCCCCGTGAATAGTTAGAACCCGCGAATGTTTGGAACCCCTATAAAAATGCTAAAAACAGCCTATTTTCTTAGTTAAAACTCAAGAAAAACCCACTAAAAATTTTCATCCATGGTTTTTTTAATAGCTTTATCACAAAAAGTGCATTTTCTGGGCTCAGCTCGTGTCGGCCTATGAAAGGATCCTTAATATCATTCTTTCTAGGTAAAATTAATCTAAAATTACCAGAGAAAAACAAAATTAAGAAAATGTCAGTAAAACTGACTCGCTCACTCTTTAAAAGAAGTGTCGGTATGAGAATAGGGGCGAGTGGGAACACTACCACGAGACATTCACCAATTAGACCTTCCAATCAAAATCCCCACTAGAGAGAGCTGATACCAACGGGCGATGCGGCCGCTACTACTACTACTAGGGGACGCCACGGACAGCAGCGCCCCTAGCGGTCATCCTTAATTATTAGCGCTAAGCGTCGTACGCATTTTCTTGCTTGTGTACTATTTTCTGGATTTACCTCATTCTCCATTATGGAACGTGCTGCCATCGCAACGGCTAAGTTAAGTGCCTCATAAGTAGTGTTTTACCGTATTTTAGTCTTCCAGGAACCAGTATTTTCCTTCTAATAGGTCATATACGGTTTCCCGGTCGACTCGTGGCGGCGCCATGCTGCCTCATTAAGAATTCCCGGTCTTCCATACTGGGACTTCCTATACTTATGGGCTTACTATATCACGTTCATCGTTTTTTACATCGCCTTTTTAGCTAGGTTAGCCCATTTACCATTCTCTTAGTTTGGTATTTAGGGCTATTCTGTGTTTCTGGCCCAGCATCCCGGCTCTTGCTCTTCATCGGCTATCGCTGGCTCCGAGTAGGCTTCTGTTCCTTGGAACAGTTTGCCTCCTCCTGGGTTTCTTTTTCTTTTACTAAAAGTGTCTTTTCCATCTTTACGATGTAATTTTAGTTCTATTTAGGGTGTTAGGCTAGCCTAGGTGCATGTCCCATGTATTGGTACAGCCTGGTTCACGTGGCCCTTCCACGGTTGTGTTGCTATCGCGGCTTAGGCCTCTTGCGGTCACGTGTTCCATCGCACCTTACCCTTCCCCTTCCCTCCCTACCAGTTATAGGGAGGGGTCTGGGGGACCCCTTGGTTGCCATGACAACCTCAGTTGCCTTCCTCCCTCCTTCTCTGAGGAGGCCAGGGTTCTCCCCAGCTGGGGTATAGGGCGACCACGTTTGTTCGGGTACCGGGTCACCGAGCGGGTAGTTGTTGGGACGGGGAGGAGTAGGCCACTCTCTCTCCCGCCGTGTTACGCCGAGAACCCTCCCCCCCCCCCCCCCCAGTTGCTCAGCCCACCTTTCCCCCACTATAACGAACGGAGCCTTCCGCCGCAGCCGGGGCACCTTTGGTTATAGCTTGCTGGCTCCGCCAGCGGGCGGGGTGGTCACTACTAGTGGTCTATTGCTTGCCTACTATATCCTTCCCTTTTTTCCCCGCTACCGGAAGGGAGCTTGCTTCTTACCCGGGCACTCTTCTAGTAGACGGGGGGGAAAGGTTTGATATTTATTTCGTTATTTTTAAGGATATACCCTAATTTTACGATGAATTCCTAGATTTATATTATATATATATACCATCTCCGCCGTTTTCCGTCGTGGTTTCAATTTTCACCACCACACCTGGTTGGATTCTATCTCTTGTCTCCGGCGTAGCCTTGGACAAACTCCAACCATCTTGTTACCACACGTATTATGGGCGGGGCTCTGGTTTAATCTAACTTTCTCGCTCCGGCACCAGCGGAGCAATTGTTAGGCTGTAAGTGTTCTCCTGATACTTATGTATCTTTCCACTTACAGCTAATTAAACCAACTGTCAGGTCCTTGGGTGCAATGCGACGTTATACGACCCCTGCGCCCACGATGAGTGCAGGTCTCACGCCCCGTGTGGAAAACGCCTTACCAAACGAACATGATCGTCTTGGCACCCGGAAGCCTGCGCCATCTGTTACGACCTGGTCAGTCAGCTGGTGGAGGGGGTAAGTCGATTATAGACTTTTTTTTATCGTATTACTAACAACACTTAGTCATAAGCTTGTCAACCCGCTCCGCCATTAGAAGCTTCATTTCGCCTTCTCTTTCAGGCTGCCGGTGTGAGGGAAAGTCGCCCTTAGCAACCCTGAAAGCTTGGGTGGGCGGCTTCGGGAAGAACGCCGCCAAAGGCCAGCCTTACATCTTGGACAAGAAGCTGGCCGTCAGATCTTCCCCGGTGGCAAGTCAACAGGGTATGTTGACCCCCATATCTGCAGCCCCTCTCATAGCCTCCATCCAGCAAGAGATGCAGCAGTCTTTCGGGGCCGTGGCCACGCAGGAGACGGTCCCGGACGTCGCAACCTTGGACCTTAATATTGAGCCTATGGCGGTAGGTGCTGAGGATTTGTTAGTTGAGGTAGGTGTGTCGGGTGCCCAAGGTCTTTCCTTGGGCGCTCCTGGATCTTCTCCTGTCCCTTCTTCTACCGCTTCTTTCCAAGGCTTTTTGGGATCTGAGATCCCTACCCGCTCACCCGCTCTCTCTGTACCCCCAAAGGTGAAGGGACAGAGAGAACCGAAGACCCTTGTTAAGACGACTTCTAAAAAGTCGTCGTCGTCTTCTTCAGCTAAGAAGTCTTCGACTTCCTATGCTGACGCGGTGAAGGCTAAGCCGAGCTCTTCCTATTCAAAGAGCTCTAGAAGCAAGGCTTCTAAGGAGAAGGCTCGCGCTCCCGCTGAGCCAATGCCTTCTCCGGCCTCCACCGCATCCACTCCGCAACGCCGGTTGGAGTAGCGGGACCTAGCTCCTTTGATCCCACTGCTTTCTCAGCAGTGGTGATGCAACAGGTAGGAAGAGATGGTTGGCTCACAGGTCTCCGCCCTCGAGAACCAGGTTCGAACAAATGTTCGCACAACTGTCGAGCACTTTGTCTCAGTCGGGCCAGTCCATCCAAGATCTCTCTAACAGAGTTAGAGAGAACGAGGACCGAGTAGCCTGGGCTTGGCTGCAGGCTCCTCATTCCAGTCTCCCCCCGAGTAGCAAGTGCTGGTATTCTCCAGCTACCACCTTATGAGTCGCTACCAGCCTTCTCCATGGAGAATCCATGGAGAGTGGCCGCTTACGCTCCATTCAAGGACGGTATGATCTCTGTCCCGGAGTGTGGAACTCGAAGGATTGAGGACTTCGAAGTTTTATCCTCCGGGATTGACGCAGCCTTTCATTGGTTATGCTAGGCTGACCGTAGCGGCACTCACTAGGGAGGACAAGATCTCCAGGGAGAACGTTCTCTATAGTAGAGATCACGCTCAACGCGAATGGGTTCACTGCCTTGAGGACTGGGAGTGTACCAACACTAAGCTCCAGGCTTTCAAGAGTCCTTTTACTATTTTTTGCGACGGAGGAGGAGGCTTCTCTTCCGTTCGCTACAAAAAATAGTGGACGCGACTCTTCAGGCAGTCCTCAAGGATCGAGCCCATGCCACAGCTGAGGGAAGCAGAGTCTACTTCTCCGCTCTTCCCAGCTTTCGGAGAATTTTGGGAGAACTTGCCTGCCACTTTCACGCTTGGTAAGCTCAAACCGGACTGTGCTATGGACCGGACCAGTTTGGCGAAAAGCTCCCAAGGCTGCCTGATTCCTTGATTCAGGCCAGAGTTTGACGCTCGAACTAGGTTTGGCAGGTCCCTCAATTCTCTGATTATTACAGAGATGGCTGCTCTTTCGTATGGCACAGAACCTTATTTAAGATTCTGGCCAAGTCCCAGCTTCAAACGGTTCAGACGGATGCTTTCGACTTCTTCCAAGCTAGGAGGAATTGCCGAAAGCACGTTCTTGCAGGAGTGCACTATTTAGGCACGAACCTAATAGACTCCTGGCTTCCAGCATGTGGGGAGCGGACCTCTTCCCAGAGTCCGCTGTAAATGAGGTACACCACGAGGCTGCTAGGCTCAACCAGAGCCTTAGAGCTAGATGGGGTATCTCCTCTAAGAGGAAACAAGAATCCACCCCTGCTGCTGGTAAGAAACTAAAGAAGTCTGGTAAAAGGTTCCAGCCTTACCAGAAACACCAGCAAACAGCAGCAATTTGTTCAGGCCGTCCCGGTTACCCAACAGGGACAACCTTCAACCTCGAAGCAGACCCAGCCCATCCCTCCTGCTGTCTCCTCAGTCACAACCCTCGACCTCCTACGCACTCTCGCCGGCCTTCAACCCTATGTATGACGGGGTCAGGCTTACCCTCCCTTTAATAGGCAATCGAGAGTAACAGAGCGAGAGGCCACTTTCGCCAGC
The DNA here is from genome assembly GCF_015104395.2 of Macrobrachium nipponense. Taxonomy (NCBI): domain Eukaryota; kingdom Metazoa; phylum Arthropoda; class Malacostraca; order Decapoda; family Palaemonidae; genus Macrobrachium; species Macrobrachium nipponense. Next base: position 84,340,725 of record NC_061107.1, on the reverse strand, counting down.
GTGGCACAGGGAAGGGCTTGGCAAGGAGTAGGCAGTTCAGAGGAGGGCGTGGAGGTCAATCGCCCATCAACAATGAGGTTCCCCAGGTAGGAGGGAGGCTGTTTCCTCTTCCGTCACAGGTGGGGGCTTCAGCAATTCACAGAGCATAGTGTCCAAGGGATTGGGTTGGAGTTGGATCAAAGATCCCCCTCCAATCAAATATCATTCCGTCAGTACCATCAAAGGAATTGACAGATTTTGCGGACGAACTCCTTCAGAAAGGAGCTATTTGCGAGAGTCAAGCATCTAAAATTTCAAGGTCGCTTATCAGCGTTGGCCAAAGAAAGGCTCACAAAAAGAAGGGTAATCTTTAGACTTGTCAAGGCTAAACTCTTTCATTCGTTGCGACAAGTTTCAAAATGCTTACCCTCTCGCAGGTAAGGACCTTACTTCCTCGTGGAGCCGTCACATGCTCATCGATCTTACAGACGCATACTATCATATCCCTATAGCAGGACACTTCCGCCCTTCCTAGGATTCAGGGCTAGGAAATCAGACATTCTCATCAAAAGTGATGCCCTTACGGTCTGAATGTAGCCCCAGGGTATTCACGAAATAGCAGAGTAGTGGTGCAACAATTGAGAACTCAGGAATAATGATAGCAGCATACCTCGACGATTGGTTGAATCTGGCACCAACAGTTCGAGGAATGTCTCAAAGCTACGAAAAAGGTAGTTCAATTTCTGGAACATCTGGGGTTCCAGATAAAACAAAAACGAAATCCACCGACTTACTCCGGAGTCTCGTTTCAGTGGCTAGGAATCCAATGGGATTTGTCTTCCCACAATCTGTCAATTTTCCAGTGGCCAAACGGGAAAAGATAGCCAAGTCTGTCAGACAATTTCTCAAATGCAAGCAAACATCAAGGAGAAGCCAGGAAAGAATCCTAGGTTCCCTCAGTTTGCTTCAGTGACAGATATCCTCCTGAAAGCAAGGCTGAAAGATATAAATCGAGTTGGCGATCGAGAGCAACGCAAATCTCGAGACAAAAGTTGTCAGTAATTCCACAGATCCTTCGCAATCAACTCCGTCCATGGACAAAAGTAAAGAACCTGGCCAAGCGGGTGCCCTTCAATATCCCCTTTCCAGTGTTAACCATTCACACGGATGCCTCCCTGTCCGGGTGGGGGGGATATTCTCAATTCAAACAAGTTTCAGGGACTTGGTCAGTTCATTTCCGCCAGCTCCACATAAACGTTCTTGGAAAGCAATGGCAGTATTTCTTACCCTGAAGAGACTTCTCCCCCGGAAAAGTCTCATCTAAGACTAGTTTTTGGACAGTGCAGTGGTAGTTCATTGCATCAACAGAGGAGGGTCCCAATCCAAACATGTGAACCATGTCATGATAGCCATCTTTGCACTATCAAACAAACACAAAAATGGCATCTGTCCGCCACTCACCTGGCGGGGGTAAGAAATGTGATAGCGACGCCCTTGTCCCGGTCGGTCCCTCTGGAATCAGAAATGGTCCCTAGCGACGGGTTCATTCCAGTGGATATTTGCCGGAGAGTCCCAGGTCTCCAAGTAGATCTCTTCGCCTCACAAGCGAACCACAAGCTCCCTTGCTATGTTGGCCCCCAACCTGGACCCTCTGGCTTATGCCACGGACGGCCCTGTCGTTAGATTGGAATCAGTGGGAGAAAAAATTTTATGTTTTTTCCTCCAGTGAATCTTTCTCTTGAAAGTCTTGAGCAAGCTGAGGACTTTTCAAGGGAACTAGTAGCCCTGATTGCTCCCAGACTGGCCCAAGAGCAACTGGTACCCTCTGCTTCTGGAATTGGGTCTCCGACCTCAACGGATTCTCAATCCCAAGCTGTCACAATCAGTACAAATGAGGACTGTGTTCGCTTGTTCCTCAGGAATTCTTCAGACCCTAACTTTATGGACTTCATGAAGTTTGCGGCTAATAAAAGATGCTAACATTGATCCACAAACATCCTCTTCCTAGAATCAGATAAAGAGAGAGTCAACTATTAGACAATATGACTCAGCTGTTAAAAAATTAGCATCCTTTCCTGAAAGAATCAAACACTACAACCATGACAGTTAATTTAGCTACGTATATCCTTTTTCAGATCCTTGTTTGAAAAATGCTTAGCGCTAGCACTATTACTACTCATATTAAATCGGCTTTGAAGAAGATCTTTCAGTTAGGTTTCCAGATAGGATCTGACTGAATCTTATTTTACGTCTATCCTAAAGCCTGTGCTAGACTTAGACCTTCTCAAGGCCCTACTGCAGTCTCATGGTTCTTAAATGATGTCCTCAAACTAGCATCAGATAGCTGACAACTCATCTTGTACATTCATAATGCTTCTTAGAAAGACATTATTCTTATTAAGCTTAGCTTCAGGAGCTAGAATTTCAGAAGCTGTCGGCTCTATCCAGAGATGCGGGTCATGTGGAATTCCTCCCTCAGGAGAAGTTCTGCTTGCTCCGGATCAATAGTTTTTTGGCTAAAAATGAGGATCCCCTTGCAAGGTGGGCTCCCTTGGAAAGTCATCCCACTTCCGCAAGACCCTTCTCTCTGCCCAGTATCAACTTTAAGAGCCTTTCTATCTCGTACATCCTCAAGATCCTCAGGTTCTCTTCTTCATGAGAGAAAAAGGTGGTACTTTATCAGTAAAAGGTATTAGACAACAAATCCTTTACTTCATTAACAAGCCAATCCTGATTCATTTCCAAAAGCACATGACATCAGGGAGTAGCCACCTCAATTAATTACTTTAAACATATGAACTTTGAGGATCTTAAAAAGTATACTGGATGGAAATCTCCGACAGTCTTTAAACGTCACTATCTAAAGTCCTTGGAATCTTTAAAATTTTCTGCAGTAGCAGCGGGAAACATTGTTTCCCCTGATACTGTATAGTAGTCGCAGAGATCCAGGTCTCCTCTCTACCTACCTCGTCCAACATGCCTCACCCTATCGCCATGCTACTCGGATATTCTAGCCTTAGCCGCTGAGATCATATTAGTGGATTGTCCCTTATTTTTTTGCTAGGGACATCCACACTATGTACTGATAATGTACTTCAGTGTACCTACCCTTATTTTTATGCTAGGGTAGGACACAATGTGTTTGTATATTTTGTAAATACGTTATCTAAGTGAATCTATTTTGTTAAATTACACTGCATTATTGTATTTTACTATGTTTACTATAATTTTAAGTACTTTACATTACTAACTTTCTTTTATGTCATTGTTTAAAATAAGTTAGCCTTAAGTACTTAGTTTATATGCTGTAATAACTGATTTACTTATATTATATCCCTCATTTTTACAACTGATTTTCATTTGTCACCTTTTTTCCCATCTTGTCTGTTTCTCTGGTACTCTTTCATAGGCCGACACGAGCTGAGCCCAGAAAAGGGATTTTGACGTAAAAAAGGTAAAAATCTATTTCTGGGTGATTGGCTCGTGTCGCCCTATGAAACCGCCCTGTATTGATTGCCCCCCCTGCAGGACAAGATGTTCATAGATTAAGGATGACCGCTAGGGGCGCTGCTGTCCCGTGGCGTCCCCTAGTAGTAGTAGTAGCGGCCGCATCGCCGTTGGTATCAGCTCTCTCTAGTATGATTTTGATTGGAAGGTCTAATTGGTGAATGTCTCGTGGTAGTGTTCCCACTCGCCCCTATTCTCATACCGACACTTCTTTTAAAGAGTGAGCGAGTCAGTTTTACTGACATTTTCTTAATTTTGTTTTTCTCTGGTAATTTTAGATTAATTTTACCTAGAAAGAATGATATTAAGGATCCTTTCATAGGGCGACACGAGCCAATCACCCAGAAATAGATTTTTCCTACGTCAAAATCCCTTTTATGATGAAATTCATAAAAAAAAACAGGAATTTGTGGATATTTATCATAGAAAAATACCGCGAATGCGTGAATTTTCCGCGAATAATGCAGGGAAACGTTCCCGAGAGAAATCCGCGAGTGTGTGAGTCCGCGAATCTGGAGAACGCGAATACGGGGGGTCCACTGTAGACGATTTTCTCCTAGATTGGTCGCACCTCGACGTGTATGCTTTTCCACCTTTCAAAATAGTAAACAAGGTGATTCGGAAGTTCTTGTCACACGAGGGCACCAGGATGACTCTCGTAGCCCCCTTTTGGCCAACAAGGGAATGGTTCACAGAGGTACTAGAATGGATGGTGGACACACCGAGAAGCCTTCCTTTGAGAGCAGATCTTCTCAAACAACCCCACTTGGAAAGGTATCACGAAAACCTCCAAGCTCTACGTCTAACTGCCTTCAGACTATCGAAAAACTCACGAGAGCTAGAGGCTTTTCGAAGGAGGCAGCTAGTGCGATTGCAAGAGCAAGGAGAGCTTCACTCTGTTTCCTCTTCCAGTACCTCTGTGACTCAAATAGCTGACTTCCTTCTGTACCTTAGGAGAAGGCGAAAATTTTCGACTTCAACAATTAAAGGATACAGAAGTATGTTAGCTGCTGTTTTCAGACATAGAAAGCTGAATTTATCTGAAAATAAAGATCTACAGGACCTTCTCCGATCCTTCGACACCACGAAAGAAGTACAACAGGACTCTCCTGCATGGAACCGGGATGTAGTTCTGAAGTTCCTAATGAGTGAGAGATTCGAGCCTTTACATTTGGTCTCGTTAAAAGACTTAACTATGAAGACACTCTTTTTGGTCAGTTTGGCTACAGCCAAAAGGGTTAGTAAAATCCATGCTTTCAGCAAGGCGATAGGATTTAGGCATGGCAAAGCTATATGCTCCCTACAGCTAGGTTTTCTGGCTAAAAATGAACGCCCTTCACAACCTTGGCCAAGGGTCCTTTCGAGATCCGCCCCGAATCCTTTCCTGGATCCTAGTTTTCGGAGAAGAGTTAGAGAGGGTCCTATGTCCAGTGAGAGCTCTAAAAATTTACCTAGAGAAAACGAAAGATTTATGTGGTAATTCAGATGCTTTTTGGTGCTCTATCAAAAAGCCTGTTTTACAAATGTCCAAGAATGCGCTTTCCTTTTTCATTAGACTTATAAAGGGAAGCTCATTCAGAATGTAGTGAGGCGGACCTCAATCTTCTCAAGGTGAAAGCACACGAAGTGAGGGCAGTAGCAACCTCTGTAGCCTTCAAACAGAACAGGTTCTTACAGAATATAATGGACGCAACTTTCTGGAGAAGTAAGTCAGTGTTTGCCTCACACTATTTGAAAAATGTGCAGACTCGTTACGAAGACTGCTACACCCTGGGACCATTCGTAGCAGCGAATGCAATAGTGGGAGAAGGATCTACCACTACAATCCCATAACCCAATACTACCTTTTTTCTCTCCTTGGGACGGTTGGAATTTTTAATGGTTGTTTGTGGAGACTGGACGCAGTCTTCCACAATCATTGATTTTCTCAGTCAGGTGGTCATTTCGTTCCTTGGTAGCACCCGGAATAAGGGTATTGGATGAGGTCCTGTCACATAGAGGTTATGCACCGGTTTGACAGCTCCTTGAGGTCTTCAGCCCCCTGGGTGGATCGCTGGATCTCTTAAGGAAAGCAGACATAATGAGACAGGAGTTTACTAAAGTCAGCTTCCTTAAACAGGTACGAACCCGTAAGTTTGTTTATTAACTCTTATGTCAATTCCAACGATGTTGGCTGTCTCTGACCCTCCACCAAAGGTGTCAATCAGCTATATATATAACTACCAGGTAAGTTAGATGTTTAAAAATGATATTTTTCATAATAAAATAAATTTTTTTGAACATACTTACCTGGTAGTTATATATAATTTAATTCCCACCCTCCTCCCCTCTAGAGACTAGGGGCATGGAAGATCTGAGGAATAGTTGGAATGGTTCCAGGTACCTGGGTAGAGGGCGCACAGGTGGTACGTACACCTGACTACCCAATCGGCGATTGCCGCGAGTTTTGAAATTCTGCCGTGACGTCACAGGGACTTAAGCTATACGTATATATAACTACCAGGTAAGTATGTTCAAAAATTTATTTTATTATGAAAATATCATTTTGGAAAATTGCTAATTTAGGCAGTACCTTGAAAGTTTTAATTATTGGCATGGTATTGAGGAGGAAAGCATAGGATTCCCTCCTATTGTCCGAACTTTCACCTGGTAGTGAAGGATAGAAGTTTAGGGAGCCAAGAGGGTACAATGTACCCAGAGTACCCAACACATAGTGGATGGGTTGTGGGTTTTACTTGAGTGTAGGTGACATAATAATCTGGTTGTTTTTTGTTATGGTACTGTGCCCAGGGCAAGGGTAAATTGTAGTCCTTGTGAGCAATTGGAATCATCCTTGCTACAAGGCTCCCCCTTAAGTAGAGGCGACCCTCGGCTTTACTGCCGCGCCACTACAGGTTAAGTTGAGCACCAACCAAAGGCAGTCTCTACTGCAAGCTCTCTTAACTAACAAGGAACAACAAGCATTGTTTCAATGCTAGCAACTTATCTATTTCTAATTCATTACATGATTTAACGTTTTAAAGTAGAGTATGTCCATTTATCCCACCTTTGTCAATGTGGGAGTCAGCTATGTAATTACTGGGTAAGTTGCATAATTAGAAATGATTAATTATACTTAGCCAGTAATTACACGATCAGAGCCCTCCCTCCTCCCCAGTGATGGACATAAGCTTAAACGAAATTAGCTAATTGGCTGTGTTGTTCCTAACCTTCTCGCTAGGGGGGGCGAGACTGTGTCACCTACACACTTATTGGTGTCGCTACCGCGAATTTTGAATCTATACTGCTGCAAATAACAGAAACTATAGCTATGTAATTACTGGGTAAGTATAATTAAAACTTTGTTTTATTATAAAAGCATCATATTTAAGTGGTATTATGTAATAGGAAAGGGGAAACCAGCGAGAAGTCAGAAAACAAGGCAACTGGAAGCTGAAGGAAGCATGTAAAGAACCTTTGCTATTACATACTGTGTGTACTGCAGTGGTCACTGTAAATGAGCTTACTTATTACAGATAGAATGAAATAAGGCTCTACAAATGGGAGTACAATAAGACTTCCAAGTTAAATTAGTGTTCTTAGTATATACGGTACTGGTTACATACCATTCTTATCTGGAGATTTAAGTTGTTTTAATTTTTCAGAGATCACAAGATTCAGGAGGCCGTGATGAAGGGAATGAAGTTAAGCAACAGTTGAGCAGTTTGGAATTTGTGCGACGAGTCATTGAAAATCGCATGAACAGAATTGATAGAGGCTCTGAAATTGATTCAATGGGTAAAGTAGTCTTTACATATATTTTTATTTTATTAAAAAATTTAAAAATAGGTAATTTCTTATTTTTTTAGTATTGATTATTTCAAAGAAAAGTAGGTCATTTGTTTCTTTTTGACTGCTGTACTGCTGTGCATTTCAGGGCCGTATCTAATTGACTTTCGTAAATAAGATCTTACCAAAGCATCAGATGTGGATCATATTTTGGAAATAGCTATTTGAACCCATGGCCTAATTGGCAAAATATGCAGGGATGTTTAATGTGGATAATTCAGGCACTTATCATAGTAAATCAAAGAAATTTAAGGGAAAACTCAGCTAACTTTAGTTATCACCCAGAGAGAGGCTATTTATGATGTAAACTATGACATCAGACGTAATAGCAGGGTTCCCAGATGTATGATAATGATCGTAGGCAAAACATTGTTGAGAATGACGATAATATTATCATAGCAGTGGAAGTTGGTAACTATAGATAGATAGATAGATAGATATTTTTATTGACCACAATAAAAAACAACAAATAATATAAATTTTACAAAAAGAAGTGTTTGGTCCAAATTACAAAATTAAGTACAGTAGATTTTGCACAATCTCTTATACAGACTAAATGAATTTCAATTACACATATATTGTACTCAAACTAAAACAAAACCAATTTAACTACTATACGCCATCAACAAGTTCCTGTAATTACATTTTACACATTATAATAACGTGTTACATTCAATACAAGGAAAGAAGCTTATGTACAATTTTACATACTACATCATAATCGGTTCTGGTTACTAGCAAGTCTAAAGCTGTGGTAACGTTATATGTCTGCCTGATCTGTAACGAAAGTGGACAATTTTCAATGACATGAGTCTCTGTCTGGACCTCACTGCATGAACACAACCTCTCATCCATCGGCAGACGGCCCCTACCTCTTCTGTTCCACCGACCTGTCTCAACTGCCAATGAATGAGCACTCAACCGCATTCTTGTCCATGATACACGTTCTATTTCATTAAGTCTTAATTGGTTTGTATAAATGTCATGAACGACTAAATCTGGGTTAACAGTTTTATAGAACACAATCTTATTGGAATTGGAGTTTTTGACCTTTAATTGCAATTCACATTTTCCTTCCTCAATATCATCAGTATTATCAGAGATAAGGTTTCGTATATACATCGAAACACAGTTATTATAGTTCATCACTATTCGCATGGTGTGAATTAAAGGGCCATCATCCATTTTATTCCTTTCAAGCCACATCTTCTTGAAGAATCTTCTTTGCCTCGATTTTATTAATGCCCTCATCGGCGGAAGTCCCAGTTCTACCATACATACGTCATTATTAGTAGTTTTTCTGACCCCCAAAAGTTGTTTAATACACCATTTATATTGCTTTTTGATGGGTTTAATATCCCCATTTAGCCATGACTCACATGAATATAATATAGTTGACATAATAGCAACATCAAAAATTTTCCAAAAATTTTCTTCTTAACTAAAAATGGCACATCATTGTTTCTACTTATAATTGAAATAAATTTCAGAGTATGACACATTTTACTTATTGCATGCTGCTTGATAGCTGTTGTGGGAGAACCATCATCCGTAAAAGGACTGCCTAGATAAATGTACTGATTACATTAACTAATCACATCAGAATTACATACTATGGGTTCTTTGTCTTCCTTAGTACCATTTATCACCATAAATTTAGTTTTACTGTCATTAATAATCATCCCATAGGAATGACAAAATTCACACAAAATCCATATTTTATGTTCCATACCATCCTTTGTAGTGGATAGGAGGACAGTGTCATCCATCATGACCATAATATGCAACCAAGCAAGAAAACCATCCAAAGGGCAATTACGTTTTATCATTTGCATCATATCATTTACATATAAAACAAATAAAATACATGAGGTAGGTGAGCAATTGCTCACACCAACAGTAGCAGCAAGGAGAGAGGTACCAATCACACTATTTGTGCAACGATATACAGCCACCAATGCTAAAAGCATAGTCATCCCACATCCCATTCGTTTTAGTACAGAAAATAACTTATGTCTAGATACACAATCATAAGCTCTTCTAAAATCAACAAAGGTTACAAAGCTTCAATTTCTTTCTCCTAGCTACGTCCACCAATAGCCTCAAAGTTACTATATGCTCTACACATCCCCTCCCCGCTTGACTTCCTGCTTGCTCCCTACACGGCTTAAACCACTGACTAAGACGAGCACATAAGACCATATTGTAAATCTTAGCTATACTATTAATTACATTAATGCCTCTGTAATTACCCGGAGAAGCCCTACTTCCTTGTTTGAATATTTTATGCATCTTTGCTGCTATCCAATTTAATGGGTAAGAACTAGACAAAAACAAATAATTAAATGTAGCAATTAGCATGATCCACTCAAACGGTAACATTTTGAACAAACCTGGGGGTAGACTGTCAGGTCCACTGGCTTTATTGGACTTTAACCTTTTCACCTGAGTCTGTACCTCAGCTGGAGTAATAGGATCGTCTAATATAGATATAGTTACATCTGAATGAAAATCGTCTATATTAAGACTGTCTACATTAGGAGGGTTAAATATTTGCTCAAAATATTCTTTGAATTGTTCATAACTCGGCTTAGAGTCTGAATTACTTGAGTCCTCTATAATTTGACCTTTCCAATCAATTGCACCCCAGATCCGAGCCTGATCATTTTCCTCCAACAATCTATCCCATCTACTCTGGCCATTATTTATTAAAATTCCTTCAGGATTCTCATGAGACACACTAGTGGAGGCACAATCTTATAAAGCATTGCTAAGGCGTAAGGCTGACAAATCTATATCCTCATCTCTATCTAGCTTTACACTCTGGCCACTAAGCTTAGTCAGAAACACATCACCGTCTATCTTTTGAAACCGAATTGACAGTTTGGTCTGTCAATTGCACATCGTTGATATGTCACTATACTCCGCTCCATGCATGCCCAACTCTGATGCTTGCAACTTAATCGACTCAAGAGAGACGGAAGGAGGTTGCAACACAATTGAAATATGAGCATGATCTGATGGTAATAAATCATTATCAATTACATGAAAATCGGTGATAAACTTAACCAGCTTCTTTGATACGATACGTGTCAATTTCAGAAATCCATTCTCTCCCTCTTCAAAAGGTCTTTCTGCTCTGGTAATAAGAATAATACATATGGCAATATTACTATCTTCATTGTACAATTTCATACAATCAACTTACCTGTCAGATATATACATAGCTAAGACTCCGTCGTCCCCGACAGAAATTCAAATTTCAGGACACTCGCTACAGGTAGGTCAGGTGATCTACCGGCCTGCCCAGGGCGGCAGGACTAGGAACCATTCCCGTTTTCTATCATATTTTCTCTGTCGCCGGTGGTATCAACATTGTTGTTACTGCCTCCTGACTTAGATTCTTATTTCAACCTTTTGATGATCGTTTATCGGCTTTTTGGTGACGTATCTGGATCGTGGTTTTTGGCATTCGCTACTGTGGACTGAATTTGGAGTTGCTTTTTTATTTTTCTCAGTATGTCTGACTCAAATGTGAGTGTGAGAATGTGTGTGAATGTAGGCTGCAGGGTGAGGATACCGAAGGCTTCGGTTGATCCTCACACTGTATGTCGTAAATGTAGGGGGTTTGAATGTTCTTCTACTAATACCTGTCATGAATGTGAGTGGTTAAATGCAGAAGAATGGAAGACTCTAACTTCTTATTTGAGGAAGTTAGAGAGGGATAGGGTTAGACGTTTGAAGAGTGTGAGTACAAGGCCTATTGAGCCTTTTCTGGGCTCAGCTCGTGTTGCTGCGCGAAATATCCTTTAATCTATTATTTCTAGGGTAAATGTACTAACACATACCAGAGAATAAATAAAATAAAGAAAAAGGTCAGTATAACTGACTCGCTCACCCTCCAGGAGGGTGTCGGTATGAACACTAGGCGAGTGAGACCACTACCACGAGCCAAATGCCAATAGAAATCTCCCACTACAAAATCCCTCCAAGAGGGGAGCCGACCCACAGAGTGAGCAGCTCGTACTACTACTACTCCATCCCATGCTGCCGACTGCTGCGCCTCTGGTGGTCATCCTTTCAAGTTAGCACCCACGAGACGGGTTTGGTGATATTTTTTCCTCTCTGTGTTTTTTTGTGTTCCCTTTCATTGGATTTTCTATTATGGAGCGTGCAGCTATCGCAGCAGCTAAGTTAAGTACTCAGTTATTTACGGTTTAGTTGGTTCCGGTTTTTTCCGGCCCTGAGACAGTATTTGCCGTTTTTTTAGGTATAAATACGATCTCGGGGTCGAAGCATGGCAGCATGGTTCTGCCTCGTTATGGGTTCGTTCTTGGTCTCCCATACCTAGAACACATCCCCTTATTTATCTTCGCTCTTTATGATTATCCGCTTACTTAGGGTACGGTCCTACTCAGGTTGGTTTGTCATGCATGCATGTATTTACCTTACGTAGGCTTCTTCCATCCAGACCCTAGTCCAGGTTCTTAGTATCGGCCTCTGACTAGCTTGAGTGGTAGACTTGCCTTCATGTTGAGTCGTCACACTCCTGGATTTTTTCTCCTGCTATATTGTTTTCTTTCTTTCATTTATTTATTTATATAACTGTGTATTTTATTATTGTTAGGTTAGTTAGGCGTTCTGGCTTAGCCTAGACCTGGCTCTTTGAGCCCATACTACCGCTTCATCAGTCGGTTGCTTCCCTTATAGCATCTCTCTGACCAGTTGGTTCGGCCCAGTGGGCTTATTTGCCTCCGCTTTTCAGTTCAGTATGCTTCCCGATAGCATTTCCCTGATCAGTGGTTGTCCTAGGCTTAGTTGTCGTGTTTGGTCTTGCCGCCTCGTGGTCACTTCGTGATCACGGGCCAGCCAGACTGTCCATCATTCTGTCCGCCTTCCATAGACAGCGGGGGCGGGTTCTGCATGCTCCCGCTCTTCCATACCCGAGCCTGCTCCCTCTCTCCCCTCGGCGGAGGGGTTAGGGAGTCGGGACAGACCCAGACTGGTCTCGACCTCTCCGGCTTCTCGGTCCGGCCCCCCCCGGTTGGTGCGGAGGGTTGGGGGGGGGGTACTGGCCTTGCCCAGCCCTCCGCGCTACCTTGTCGCTCCGGGCTAGCTTGAGCCTGTATGTCCTTCTCGCTCTTTCCCATCTTACTAGGGCTCCTTCCTGATCGGAGTCCTGGTATCCAGCGGAAAGTTGTTAGTCCACCCAGTAGGGTGGACCGGAGCATACAGTGGGTCTCTACTAACCTACCGTTTGCTGAGTTTACTACACTCCGCTACGCAATGGACTTAGTCCGGTTTGCTTGTGTGTTAGGTTTAAGTTATCTTTTAAGTTTATCTTAAGAACCTTAAACCATCCCCCTCCCTTACATATCTTACCGGATCTCTCCGGGATTATAGCCTATTCAGGCGATGCAGGGAGGGGTTATGCCCAAATTTTTTCCGAGCTCCGGCATGCATCGGAGCTCTTCTGTCCTTTAGACTGTAAGTGATGTTTTTTAAGATACTCATGTGTCTCCCCACTTTACAGGCCACCAACTGTGAGCATCCGGGATGTTCCGCCACACTTCAGGACCCTTGTGGACACGAAGTTTGCCGGTCCCATGCTCCATGCGCGACTCCGCTCGGGGACATCCAGGTCTGGTACCATGAGACGTGTACCATATGTTACGATCTGGTGAGCCAGCTTTTGGAAGGGGTAAGGTTTACATCTCCAGTAACTGCTGCTTTCCGCTTCCTTTTTAGCGCTTAAGTTTTCATCATATTAACTTAAGGCAATTATTTTAAGTTATACTTTAAGTTTTTAGTTTTAAGTGATTCTTAAATCTAAACTTACGCCCTCTCTTCCAGGCTCCGGCGGTAAGAGATACCGCACTGGCTACCCTGCGGGCCTGGGTCGGCGGTTTTTTGGGAAAAACGCCGCCAAGGGACAGCCCTACATCCTAGAGAAGCGGTTGGCATTACTAATATTCCCACCCCGGAGGCAAGGCGACAGGATACGTCGACCCGGTAGAAGCGGATCCGACTATCGCCTTCATCCAACAACAGCTGGCCACCTCATTAACTGATCAGGACCAGGATATCTCTAACGGATGTCGCGACCCTAGATATTAATGTTGAACCTATGGTAGGTATAGACCGACCTGTTGGTCGAGGTAGGTTAGCGGTGGACACCAAGGGTCACCCTTGGGCGTAACTGTTTCTTTTCTACTCCTGCAACTCTCCCATCCTTCCAAGGCTTTACGGGTGACGAAATATATTCTCCTCCTGGCGCTTGCGGTTAGACCTAAGGTCAAGTCTAAGGTGATGACTTTGACTAAGACGTCGTCGTCGTCTAAGAAGACGACTTCGCTTCATCCTCCTCCCGTAAGTCTCCCGGCTGGGAATCCCGGAGCATCCAGTCTAAAGCTTCTAGCTCCGGCTCTAAGTCCTCGAGGAGTAATCCTCCAGAGAGAGATCTCGCACTCCGGCAGAATCACCAGTTGCGCTACCTTTGGTTCCGATTCAGAGCCTCCCCTCCACCTCCGCAGCAGCTCCGGCTTGGACTCCAATGCTGGCCTGTTGCAACAGGTGGGGGACCTGGTTGGGTCCTTAAAGAGTAGCATGGAGCAAATGATCTCTCGTCTGTCGGACAGGATTACTTCCCAGGACTCCATTATAGCGGGCTGAGAGAAGCTCCTCTAGCCTCTCCTCCACTGTCCAACACGAGTGGATCCCAACTTCCTCCGTATGACTCACTACCTCAGTTCTCTATGAACAATCCGTGGAGAGTAGCGTCATACGCCCCCTTCCAGGACGGTCTCATCTTTATACCGAATTTGGGACTCGAAGAATAGAGGACTTCGAGTTCTTCCCGGAAGACCTCCAGCCTCCGTTCATAGGCTACGCAAGGCTTACGCCGTCGGCTATGGTGCGGGACGATAAGGTACCTAAGGAGACAGTCCTCTACTCACGAGACCAGGCTCAGAGAGAATGGCTCAGGTGTTTTAGAGGACATGGATTGTTCTAACACCAAGATACACCATTTAAGAGTCCCTTTACCATTTTTTACAATGGATGAGAGTACCCCGCTCCCGTTCCTAACCAAGATCGCGAGGTCGACCATCCCAGCGGCCCAGAAGGGGGAACCTATACCGCAGTTGAAGGAAGCGGATCCCACTTCTCCGTTGCTCCCCTCAGTTGGAGAATTGTGGGAAGACTTGCCGAATACATTCTCAGCTGGCAAACTCAAACCGGACTGTGCTATGGAGCAGTTTGGTGAAAAGCTACCCAGGCTGAGTTTGATGCAAAATCGCGTCTAGCCAGATCCATCAATTCTATGGCTATGTCTGAGGTAGCTACCATGGCTTATGGATCAGAACCGATTTTTAAGCTCATGACCAAAGCCCTGACTCAAACGGTACAGTCAGATATGTTTGAGTTTGCCACTGCTCGGACGAATTGTAGGAAGCATGTCCTACAAGAGGCAACCATTCGGCATGAACCGAATAGGTTACTCTCGTCTAGCATCTGGGGAGCAGATCTCTTCCCAGAAGCTATGGTTAAGGAGGTCCAGTCAGAGGCTACCAGGTTAAACCAGAGCCTTAAGGATCGTTGGGGCCTTTCGGCTAAGAGGAGGCAAGACCTGACTCCTAAAGGTAAGGGACAAAAGAAACCCAGGCGTTTCCAACCTTACCAGAAGAAGCAACTACGCTTTCCTCAACAAGTTCCAACAGTACCGTTAGTGCAGACAGCCCAACCCTCCACTTCTAAAGGTCAATCACAGCCAATTTATGTGATATCCCCTCAGCCCTCCACCTCTTACGCCATCTCAGCTTACAATCAAGCCTTCGAGAGTCAAGCTTCTCAGAAGTATGACCGCTCGGGTAAGGGAGGTAGAGGTAAGCGTTCCTTTCGTGGGAGAGGATCGGGAGCCCCTTTAACAGGGGGAAAGACATTCAGAGGAGGCCGAGGCGGTTACCAGAACCAATGAAGAACTTCAGGTAGGAGGGAGGCTGTTTCACTTTCGCCACCGGTGGAACTTCAGCCAATGGGCTCAGAGCATAGTGTCAAAAGGTCTGGGGTTGGAGCTGGTTGACGAACCCACCTCCATCCAGACCTTTCCGTCAACTTCCTTCCAAGGAATTGACAGAGTACGCAGACGATCTCCTTCAAAAAGGAGCTATAGCGAGAGTCAAGAGATTAAAAATTTCAAGGTCGCTTGTTCAGCGTGCCAAAGAAAGGCTCACAAAAAAGAAGGGTAATCTTAGACTTGTCCCGCTTAAACTTAGCCATCCGCTGCGACAAGTTCAAGATGCTCACGATCTCTCAGGTGCGGACCCTACTTCCCCGTGGGGCCGTCACCACCTCTATCGATCTTACAGACGCTTACTATCATAATCCGCCCTAATTGCAAGAACCACTTCCGTCCGTAATCTGGGTTTCAAGATAGGAGACCAGACATTTTCCTTCAAGGTAGTTCCATTCGGACTCAACGTGGCACCCAGAGTGTTCACGAAGCTAGCGGAAGTGGTAGTGCAAACAACTCAGATCGCAAGGATCATGGTAGTAGCGTATCTCGACGATTGGTTGATCTGGGCCCCAACAGTCGAGGAATGCAACAGAGCTACTCTGAAAGTGATTCGTTCCTGGAATATCTAGGCTTCAAATAAACAGGACCAAATCAAGACTCACTCCAGAGTCAAACTTTCAGTGGCTGGGCATTCAATGGAATCTAGCATCCCACACTCTGTCGATTCCATCAACCAAAAAGGAAAGAAATAGCAAAGTCAGTCAAGCAATTTCTAAGTCACAAACTAGCGTCAAGGAGGAGCCCAGGAAAGGATCCTGGGTTCTCTCCAGTTTTGCATCAGTGACAAACGTTCTTTAATGAAAGCCAAACTGAAAGACCTAACAGAATCTGGCGCTCGCGAGCAAACATCAGGTCCAGGGACAAACTATCCTCAGTGCCTCTGATTCTAAAGAATCGACTTCGGCCATGGGCGAGAGTCAAGAATTTATCAATGTCAGTACCCCTTCAGTTCCCTCCACCAGGGGTCACCATCCACACAGACGCGTCCTTAAGCGGCTGGGGAGGGTATTCCCAGGTCAAAAAGGTTCAAGGGACTTGGTCACCTCAGTTCCGTCAGTTCCATATAAACGTACTGGAGGCAATGGCAGTGTTCTTGACTCTAAAAAGGTTTACGCCACGCCAGTACTCCGCACATAAAGCTAGTCCTGGACAGCGCAGTGGTAGTACATTGTATAAACAGAGGAGGCTCCAAGTCACGTCATCTAAATCACGTCATGATAGCCATCTTCTCACCCTGGCAGACAAGTTCAGTTGGCATCTTTCCTCCACTCACTCACATAGCTGGAGTAAGAAACGTCATAGCAGACGCCCTATCCCGATTCAGTACCCCTAGAGTCGGAATGGTCACTGGACAACAGTTCGTTCCAATGGATCCTTCAAAGAGTCCCAGGGCTACAGGTGAACCTCTTCGCATCACAAGCGAACCACAAACTACCGTGTTATGTAGCCCCCAACCTGGACCCTCTGGCCTATGCCACGGACGCCCTGGCTCTAGACTGGAACAACTGGGAGAAGATTTACGTCTTCCCTCCAGTGAATCTCCTCATGAAAGTATTGGACAAACTCAGGACATTCAAGGGTCAAGTGGCTCTAGTAGCCCCAGACTGGCCGAAGAGCAACTGGTATCCTCTAATTTTGGAGCTGGGCCTTCGTCCTCTTCAGATCCCCAGTCCCAAGCTCTCCCAGTCAGTGCAAATGAAGACTGTGTTTCGCTTCCTCAGGGATTCTCAAAACCCTAACTTTATGGATTTCATGAAGTTTGCGGCAAAAAGAGATGCGAATATTGACCCTCAGAATATTCTATTCTTGGAATCCGATAAAAGGGATTCGACTTTGAGGCAGTATGATGCTGCTGTCAAAAAGTTAGCAACCTTCCTGAGAGATTCGGATATTAGAATCATGACAGTTAATTCAGCTATATCCTTTTTCAGATCCTTATTTGAAAAAGGTTTAGCAGCTAGCACGATTACGACAAACAAGTCAGCTTTGAAAAAGATATTTCAATTTGGGATTTAACATAGACTTGACGGATTCCTACTTCTCGTCTATCCCTAAGGCATGTGCTAGGCTTAGGCCTTCTGTAAGGCCTACGTCAGTTTCATGGTTCTTAAACGATGTCCTAAAACTGGCTTCCGAAACCGATAATGACACATGCTCGTTTATAATGCTCTTAAGAAAAACCCTATTCTTATTAAGCTTAGCTTCAGGAGCAAGAATTTCAGAACTGTCGGCTCTATCCAGAGACCCGGATCATATTCAGTTCCTTCCCACAGGAGAAGTCCTACTTTCTCCGGAACGTAGCTTTTTAGCAAAGAATGAAGATCCTTTGATGAGGTGGGAACCTTGGAAGGTACTACCCCTTCCACATAAGATGTATCTCTTTGCCCAGTTACAACCTTACGAGCCTTTCTGTCTAGGACCTCCTCATCTTCGTCGGGTCCCCTCTTTAGGAGGGAAAAAGGTGGAACTTTATCCATTAAAGGCATCAGGCAACAAATCCTGTACTTTATTAAGCAAGCCAATCCTGACTCTTTTCTCGCCCAAAGCACATGATGTCAGGGCAGTAGCCACCTCAATTAATTATTTCCAACATATGAACTTCGATGAGTTGGAAAAAGTATACTGGATGGAAATCGCCGACAGTGTTCAAACGTCACTACCTTAAGTCCTTGGAAGCTCTGAAATTCCCAGCAGTAGCAGCGGGTAACATAGTTTCCCCTGACTCTAGCTAGTTTGTAGTAGAAGATTCAGTCCTCCTTTCTACCTGCCTCACCCAAAGTTCGTCTATTCCTACCTGGTTCATTTGCATTCACCTTGTGTCTTAGCTGCTTTTGTTTGTGATAGTTGTAGGGGGTGGGGTGCCCCTTATTGTCTGGTTAGGGACACTCACAAATGATTATAAACATTGATCTCATGGATGTTTCCCCTTTTTTTTATGCTAGGGGATACATCATAATTATAATGATTACGGGTTTTGTATATTAAGTCATATACATTCCTTTATATATTATTATTGTTGATTGTTTTTATTAATTGCTATTATACTTTTGATACATGCTGTTACACAGATAACATTGATACATGTAAAATAATTTTACCTGTACATATGTAATTACCGCCTTATGTTAACAAACATTATTGATTTAAGGGTAATTTAAGCATATTTCTATTTTTATACCCCTGTGTATATGTATCTTTTAGCAATTATAGTCTATTCATATATATTTTATCTTTTATTTGAGACCTATTCTGATTTATTTTATTTTTATTCTCATTTTATTACTTTTGTTTACAATCTTGTGCTATTTCTCTGGTACGATTTCGCGCAGCGACACGAGCTGAGCCCAGAAAAGGGATTTTGACGTAAGGAAAAATCTATTTATTTCGGGCGATTGGCTCGTGTCGCCAGCGAAATCCACCCTACCCATCCCTTCGCCCAAGATTGTCTGCTAACCTTCAGGATGGCCACCAGAGGGCGCAGCAAGTCGGCAGCATGGGATGGAGTAGTAGTAGTACGAAGCTGCTCACTCTCGTGGGTCGGCTCCCCTCTTGGAGGGATTTTGTAGTGGGAGATTTCTATTGGCATTTGGCTCGTGGTAGTGGTCTCACTCGCCTAGTGTTCATACCGACACCCTCCTGGAGGGTGAGCGAGTCAGTTATACTGACCTTTTTCTTTATTTTATTTATTCTCTGGTATGTGTTAGTACATTTACCCTAGAAATAATAGATTAAAGGATATTTCGCTGGCGACACGAGCCAATCGCCCAGAAATAGATTTTTCCTTACGTCAAAATCCCTTTTATTGACCCTATATCTAACCTTGATGATTTTGATTCTCCCTCTGTGTCGAATTCACAAGCTTTACTTTCAGAATCGGCCTCTGAAATCGCCGATCTGAAGGCTACTATCCATAAGATGAAGTCCAAAATGGCGGTCTTACAAGGTAAGGATAGTGAAAGTGAAGTGTTCAGTGAAGTGAGTGCTCCCAGTGTTGTGGAGGGGGCGTTTGATCGTCCCTGCGACGCTCCCAGGCCTAGACCTCTTCCAAGCTCCCATGCCCAGAGGAGAAGGAAAGTCGAAAGCCTTAAGGAGGTCGTGGGGAATCCCCAACGGTCAGACGTCCCTTCAGCAGGCTCTGTTTCGCTTCAGGCTGCTCAGGGCCGCTTTAGAAAAAGCGTCCTGCGAGAGTGTTTCTCTTCCTCTCCCTCTCCTTCACCTAAACGAGGGTGGAAGGATTCGGACCTTTCCAGGCCACTGAAAAGGCATTTGAGAGAACCTGATTTGAATTCAAGCCTGGAGCGCTTCTCAGATGAAGCTCCCTCTTCTATCAAAAAGGCGAAGGTTGCGTCAATGTCTCCCTACATGGACGTAGCGGACCGCTTGCCTTCGAAATCTCCTTCTCCTCCCATTGAAGATGACGTGGGAGAAGCTTCAAGGAAAATTCTTCTTGCTGTACAAGAACAGCTAGCCTCATTGGTGGGAGTTTTGGCGAGAGATCCTCCTCGTAAGAAGGACGTTTCTCTTCCGATCAAAAAGTCTTGTCCTCTCTCTCCTGCCAAACGCGAGGCGTCTTTCAGACATGAAGCTTTGTCTTCCAAACATGCTGAAGAAGTTTTGCTGTCTAGATCGAGAGAGCCATATTTCAGAGACGTGACGCCAGATAGACATGAGGCGTCTTCCAGGCGCGAGGCGTCATACAGAGCGTCATCTAAGCGTGAGGCGCCAGCCAAGGTTTTGGCGCCAGCCAGGATGCCAGTTGAGTGCAAAACGTCTTCCAGGCGCGAGGCGTCATCCAGACGTCAGGAGTCAGCCAAGCGCGAGGCGTCAGCCAGGACGCTCGGCGGACGAGAGGCGTCATCCAAGTGCGAGGCGTCATCCTTTTATGAGGAGAAGCCTAGGCGTTTGGCGCCAGCCAAGAGGGAAGCTTCTCACAAAGCTCAAACTTTGAAGAGGAGTGATTATCATTCCCTTAGTCCCTCTCCTATCAGGAGTTTGTCTCCCCCAGAAGAAAGACGTCCTGATTTGTCTACGGAGTCTCCTCTAGACCCCGAGTTGGAGGAAAACTCAGAAGACAAGAATCGTGGAAGAGAAGGACTGTCAAGCTACAAAGTCTTGACAGCCCTGCTTCTTGAAGAATACGGAGACGCTTTATCCCCTGCCGCTCCTCCTTCTCCGCGCTTTCTGTTCTCGAGCGCAAAGGCGAAGAAGTCTTCATCTTTTCTAAGAATGAAACCCACCATTTCTATGAAAAGGGCTCTTCAGTCTTTGAATTTGTGGATGGATTCGAAGAAGGAGCTGGTCAGGACGGTCTTCTGCATGCCCCCAGCGAGACTCGCTGGTAAACGGGGCATTTGGTATCAGACGGGAGAGAATATGGGCCTTTCTCTTCCGTCTTCGGCTGAAGCGGACTTTTTGACTTTAGTCGATGTGTCAAGAAGACAAGGATTGAACTCTGCCCTTGTGACTTGGGGCATTTCAGAACTGGATCATCTCCTCAAGGGACTCTTCCATGTATTGGAAGTTTTCAACTTCTTAGATTGGTCCCTTGGGGTGATGTCCAAGAAGGCCCATGATTCAGAAGGACTTGATCCAGAAGTTCTCCTGTGTATTCTGTCGTGTATTGACAAGGCAGTACAAGATGGCTCTTTAGAGATCTCCTCTTTATTTGGAGCGGGACTTCTTAAGAAGAGGACAGTCTTCAGTGCTTTTCTGACTAAAGCGGTCTCCCACTCTCAAAGAGCAGCACTGTTGTACTCTCCCTTATCAGACTTTTTGTTTCCTTCTGAGTCAGTGAAAGACATTTCCCGATCATTAACTGAGAAGGCGACTCAAGACCTTCTTACCCAGTCATCAAGGAAGAAGAGACCTGCGACTGCGGTGGAAAAGAAAGGACCGAGTACGTCGGTTCAGCCCTTTCGAGGAGGCCCTACCTCCAGAGCACCCTCAAGAAGGAAGGCTCCGGAGAAGAGAGGTAGGTCTGCCTTCCGTCCCTTTAAAAAGGGTAAATGATGCTTCTCTCCTCCAAACACCAGTAGGTGCCAGGCTCTTAGAATTTGCGGAAGCCTGGGCACGTATAGGCACGGACGTCTCATCTTTGTCCATGATAAGGAAAGGATACCTTATTCCTTTCCACGACAGTCCTCCCCTGACGTCAACTCCGCGGGAACTGTCAGCCAAATACAGGGATCCTGTACTGAGGGATACTCTTCGACTAATGGTGGATCAGATGTGGGACAAGAGAGCGATAGAACTAGTACTGGATCAAAACTCCCCGGGGTTTTACAATTGCCTTTTTCTGGTTGCAAAGGCCTCGGGGGGGGGTGGGGGGGGGGCTGGAGACCAGTACTGGACGTCAGCTCTGAACAAATTTGTTCAGAAGGAGAAGTTCTCCATGGAGACTTCGGCCTCAGTTCTTTCAGCGCACGCCAAGGAGATTGGATGGTGTCTCTGGATCTCCAGGACGCCTATTTCCACATACCGATTCACCCTTCGTCGAAGAAGTACCTCCGTTTTATGGTGGAGGGAAGGATATTTCAGTTCAGGGCCTTGTGTTTCGGCCTGTCCACAGCTCCTCAGGTCTTCACAAGCCTGATGAAGAATGTGGCAAGGTTTCTTCACCTAAAAGGGGTGAATATCTCTCTGTATCTGGACGACTGGCTCATCAGGGCCAGATCAGAGAGACAGTGTTTGAAGGACCTTATTCTGACCATGAACTTGATCAAGTCGTTGGGATTACTCGTGAACCTCGAGAAGTCGCAGCTGACCCCCAGACAGAACTTAGTCTATCTGGGGATTCAGATGGATTCTCGGGGTTTTCGAGTATTTCCTTCGTAAGAGAGACTTGCGAGAGGCTTGGAGAAAGTCTCTCTCTTCTTAAGGAAAGAACAGACGTCGGCGAGGGAATGGTTAAGCCTTCTGGGGACCCTTTCCTCGTTCGAACAGTTCTTTCCTCTAGGAAGACTTCATATTCGTCCACTTCAATTCTTTCTCAAGAGGTCTTGGAGTTGGAAGACAGGAAATCTAGCAGACGCCTTTCCCATTCCAGTGGAGATGAAGCCGCACTTGGAATGGTGGTTGCCCCCATTGAAAGAGAACAAGGGAATCTCAATGAAGGTTCAGAGCCCAGGAGAAAGGTTGGGGAGCAACTTTAGGCCAGAGAGAGGTGTCAGGCATCTGGGGAGCAGCGCAGGTGTCCTGGCACATGAACTGCAAGGAGCTCTTTGCCGTGCATCTGGCTCTAAAGAGACTAGAACCTTTGGTATTGAACCAAGTTGTTCAAGTAAATATGGACAATACCACAGTGTCGGCCTACATTCGGAAACAAGGAGGGACCCACTCCTTGTTCCTTTACGAACTGGCAAGAGATCTACTGCTTTGGACTTCCCAGAGGAATATCTCCCTGCTTACGAGATTTATTCAGGGAGTGAGAAACGTAAGGGCGGACAGGCAGCAGGAGGAACCAGGTCCTTCACACAGAGTGGACCCTCCACTCAGAAGTGTGTCAGAGTCTCTTGTCTCTTTGGGGGACTCCCCATGTGGATCTCTTCGCCACATTCCTTTCCAAAAGACTGGAGGTATTTTGTTCGGTGGTAGAAGATCCCAGAGCTCTGATGGTAGACGCCTTCCTACTAGACTGGTCTCACGTAGATGTCTACGCTTTTCCTCCGTTCAAGATCCTGGGACTAGTTCTGAAGAAATTTGTAGCTTCAGAAGGAACGCGGATGACCCTGATAGCCCCCTTTTGGCCAGCACAAGACTGGTTCACAGAGGTGGTGGAGTGGACAGTAGATTTTCCCAGATCCCTCCCAAGAAGGACGGATCTTCTCAAACAACCACACTTCCAGAGGTATCATCAAAACCTCCCCGCTCTCGCTCTGACTGCCTTTCGACTATCGAAACACTTGTCAGAGCGAGAGGGTTTTCTCGCAAAGTTGCAAGCGCGATTGCGAGAGCCCGCAGAGCTTCCACTAGACGAGTATATCAGTCTAAGTGGGAAGTTTTTAGAAGGTGGTGTAAGTCTAAGAAGTTTTCCTCCTCCACTACCTCTGTGACGGAAATCGCTGATTTCTTATTATTCTGGAGGGAAGATTCGCATCTATCGGTACCCACAATAAAGGGTTACAGAAATATGCTTTTGGCAGTCTTCAGGAATAGAGGACTAGATCTAACAGGGAATAAGGATCTCCATGATCTCATAAGATCCTTTGAGACTACGAAGTCGTCGGGGCCAGCTCCTCCTAGCTGGAACCTTGATGTAGTTTTAAAATTCCTTTCCTCTGATAAGTTCGAACCTCCTCATCTGACATCTTATCGAGACCTGACTAGAAAATGTTTGTTCCTATTAGCTTTAGCCACAGCAAAAAGAGTTAGTGAACTGCATGCTCTAGAGGATAAAGTAGGATTTAAAGGGGACTCGGCCATCTGCTTGTTTAAAGCTTTATTTCTGGCTAAAAACGAGAATCCCTCGAATCCCTGGCCTAGGACCTTCGAGGTTAAAGGTTTTTCGAGTCTCGTCGGGAGAGAAGCAGAAAGATCTCTCTGTCCTGTAAGAGCTCTGAAATTCTATCTTCAGAGAAAACAACAGATGGGGGGCTCGACACAAGGTCTTTGATGTGCGGTAAAAGACCCCACACAACTGATGTCCAAGAATGCTCTAGCGTTCTTTGTTAGAAGCGTCATTACAGATGCGCTTTAGATCTGTCCTGACGACGCTTTTCGACTTCTAAAAGTGAAAGCTCATGAAGTAAGAGCAGTAGCGACATCTCTCTCGTTTCATAAAAATATGTCGCTAAAGAACATCTTGGAAGCGACATTTTAGAGATGCAACTCAGTATTTGCATCTCACTACTTGAGAGATGTTCGTGTGATCTATGAGAATTGTTTTTCTATAGGTCCTTTTGTGTCAGCGGATTTGATACTGGGTACAGGAGCTAACACCAATCTTTAACTTATACTTACAGTCTATTAGATATGTTCTAGACTTTCTGCTGACAAGGTGCAGACGTCGCACTGGCGGCCAGTCACTATTGTTCAGTAAGGAACTCTTGTGATATCTTTTTAGATTAGTATCATTTTTGGGGGGAAATTATGTGTGTGTGCATAATGTGTTTTTGAGTTATGGTTGTTGTGAAGAGTTTGGGGATAACTCGGAACAATTTTTAATACTAACACGGTGGTTAGGATCAGGTGGTCGGGATTGGTTGTGTGCTCCTTCATAAGGTGTATTGTCATATAAGTGGATTAGCACCCATTGCCAAAGTCCTTTCAGGCTCTGCCGAGTAAGTGGATAAGACCCCATCGGCAGACCCACAAGAACTCTTGGCCATAGATCATATATCTCGCTAAAGTTTCTTGAGGTGATGCAGACTACTGGGCAGCACCCACGAAGTCTACCACCTATCAGGTAGGAACCAAGGTTTATTTATACCTACAACATATGTCGTTTGCCTGTCTATTCCATAAGTAGCTGTCTCTTACCCTCCACCAAAGGGTGCCAATCAGCTATGTATATATCTGACAGGTAAGTTGATTGTATGAAAATGATATTGTTATGATACAATAAAGTTTCATACATACTTACCTGGCAGATATATACAATTAATGGCCCACCCAGCCTCCCCGTAGGAGACAGGTGGAAGAGAGAAAATATGATAGAAAACGGGAATGGTTCCTAGTCCTGCCGCCCAGGGCAGGCCGGTAGATCACCTGACCTACCTGTAGCGAGTGGCGCGAAATTTGAATTTCTGTCGGGGACGACGGAGTCTTAGCTATGTATATATCTGCGAGGTAAGTATGTATGAAACTTTATTGTATCATAACAATATCATTTTTCTGTTGACTATAGGAACACTATTGTCATTATACAATTTTGTGTTGGACTAAAGGAATACTATACTATAGCACTTTTAATACAATTTCTATTTGCCCTTTGACTAAATAATCATAGAAAACCTTTGGAATTGGTAAAATTCAATCATATTGAAATGAAAATATGATTATTTAGGTCTGATATACCTGGTAACCTTACATAATAGTAAACACCGCCAACGACGGTGAGTGCAGCCGATTATTCATAGGCCAAAGCCAGGTTGTACGTGACTGCCTAGCAAATTGTCTTCGTACATATAACAATATTGATGATTATAATATTAATAACAAGAATAATGCCAATACTGTATAACTGTACTGAATATTAATGTGATTATTATTGTTATAATGATAATCACATAATAACATCATTATCACGACTTCACTTGGCCGTGTGCATAGGAAAAACAAAGTATGTTATCTAATGCGTTTTTATTCATTGGGTAAATACAGGTCTTTATCCACACTGGCCCTACGACCGTGTGGCATATTTAGTGGGTATCTGTGACGTATCCTTGAAACTCCAGGGTAACAATGGTTTTCAAAGAGTGTGCGTATGGTGCATATTACAAGTTAAAAGAAATGTGAATTGAGCCATGAAACTGTACTACACTAGTAATATTTCCATATGATGCCCATCCCCTTATTGTACTCTACTACTTAGATGTTTGAATGCGTGAAACAATACATGTATAAGAATTTTACATACTACTGTTACTAATACTACTAACATCTGAGTCTTCATTCATAAAGTATATGGGCGGAGTGATCAGTAAAGTACGTCGTACTACTGTATCAGTGAGTGGGATTGCCTTCAGTAATGACTGTTGTACTAGCCTCTATCTTCGAGCCAGCTAGATTTAGCTAAATTTCCCTTCAAATTTCTTTTGATTTACTTTGATAAATGACTTAATTATCAACTTTAGACATCACTGCATATTTATCCTAATTACGCTGCAGCTTCAAGTAGCTACTTTGGAAATATGATCCATATCCGATGCTTTGATAATATTTTTGATGAAAATCAATTAGACACGGCCCTGAAATGCACATAGTAGTTCTTATTTGTTAGAGCTGAAATGTTTCATAAAGCTGGAAAAACATATTCAGAGCATTTGAAACCATATTTCTGGGCTCAGTTCGTGTCGCTGCGCGAAATATCCTTTAATCCATTATTTCTAAGGTAAATGTACTAACACATACCAGAGAATAAATAAAATAAAGAAAAGGTCAGTACAACTGACTCGCTCACCCTCCAAGAGGGTGTCGGTATGAACACTATGGCGAGTGAGACCACTACCACGAACCGCTTGCCAATAGAAATCTCCCACTACAAAATCCCCACAAGAGGGGAGCCGACCCACAGAGTGGGCAGCAACTACTACTACTCCATCCCATGCTGCCGACTGCTGCGCCTCTGGTGGCCATCCTTTCAGTTAGCGCACCGCGTACACACGTGCCCTTTTTTGCTCTGTGTTTTTGTGCCCTTTTTTCTGGATTTATTCATCATGGAGCGTACAGCCATTGCAGCAGCTAAGTTAAGTAATCAATATTTATTGCTATTTGGTTTTTTTTTTCCGGGTCCTTGAGGTCAGTAGATTTGCCGTTTTTTAGGTATAAATACGAGCTCTAGGTCGGAAGCATGGCAGCATGGTTCTGCCTCGTGGCGGGTTCGTTCTTGGTCTTCCATACCCAGAACCTTCCCTTACAATTTACGCTCTGTTATTTATTATCCTATTTAATTTAAGGGTACAACCTACGAAGTTTATGTCATGCATGCATGTCTTTTCACCTTGCGTAGGTATCTTCCATCCAGACCCTAGCCACAGCTCTTAGTATCGGCCCCGGCTAGCTTTGAGTGGTAGACTTTCTTTCGGGTTAGTCGTACACTCCTGGATTTTTTCTCCTACTATTTTATTTTCTTTCCTTATTTAGTGAATTTATCTATCATGTATTATGTTTACGTTAGTGTACGGCGTCTGGCTTCACCTAGCCTAGGTTTTGTCCCTTAGACTCATGTGCTCCCGCTCTTCAGTTCGGTTGCTTCTCTATAGCATCTCTCTGATCAGTCGGTTGTGTATCCTAGGCTTTATTGTTTTATTGTATCTCTTGTTACCGCTCCGTGGTCACTACGTAATCACGGAGCAGCCAGACGCCTGTCCAGTCATCTTTCCCTCCTCCCGCTCTTCCATAGGGCCGGGGGGAGGGTTGGTCTGCCACGCTCGCTCTACATACCCGAGCCTGCCTCCCTCTCCCCCTAGGCGGAGGGAGTAGGGAGACGGTACAGACCCAGACTGGACTCGACCTCTCCAGCCTCTCGGTACGCTCGGATGACGATGGGGGTGGGGGGACTGGCCTTTCCCCCTCCCTCAGTCGTTACACCGTCGCTCCGCTGCTAGCTCGAGCCTGTTTGCCCTCTCGCCCTTTCCCACCTTACCGGGGCTCTTTATCCACCGGAGCTCCGGCATCCACGTGGAAAGGTGCTAGTCCACCCTGACGGGCAGACTGCGGCATACAGTTGGTCTCCACTAACCACTCCGTCGCGCTGATATCGCGTTACGCTCCGCCTCGCACCGGACTTAGTCCGGTACGTCCCATATTTTAGGTTTAAGTTTAGTTTTTAATTTAAACTATATTAAGTTTAATTTAAGCTATATTAAACCTCCCCTCCATTTGCATGCCCACACCGGATCTCTCCGTTGTTATAGCCTAGTCAGGCGATAAGGGAGGGGTTATGCCCGAAAATTTTTCGCGCTCCGGCATGCAACGGAGTTCTTTTAACCTTTAGCCTGTAAGTGATATCTTTTAGGATGCTCATGTGTCTTTTCACTTACAGACCACCAACTGTGAGCATCCGGGATGCAATGCCATGCTCCAGGACCCCTGTGGGCATGAAGTCTGTCGGTCCCATGCTCCATGCGCGACTCCGCACGGGAACCTCCAAGTCTGGTATCACGAGACCTGCACGATTTGCTATGATCTGGTGAGCCAGCTCTTAGACGGGGTAAGTATTTCCAACTCCGTTAATCAATCCCTACAACTCTATAGTTCTTAAGTTTAAATTTAACCTTATCTTAAACTTAAACTGATTGTATATGGGGTTTTTGCATACGCTATAATTTTAAGCTTGTACTTAGGTTTTAATTTTAAGTTTAATCTTAAAAAACTAACAAGTACCCTCTCTTCCAGGCTCCGGCTGTTAGAGACACCGCACTGGCTACCCTGCGGGCCTGGGTCGGAGGTTTTGGGAAGAACGCCGCCAAGGGTCAGCCCTACATACTTGAAAAGAAGTTGGCGGTCCTGATCTTCCCCGGCGGCAAGTCAACGGGCTACGTCGACCCAGCGGAGGCGGGGCCCGTACGATTGCCGTTGATTCAACAGCAGCTCGCCGCGTCGTTGACTGATCCAGGCCAGGACATCTCGTCGGAAGTCGCGACGCTGGATTTAAACATTGAGCCCATGGTAGGTGTTGACGACCTGTTGGTCGAGGTGAGTACGTTGGACGCCCAAGGGCTTCCCTTGGGCGCCTCTGGATCTTCTACTCCTGCACAATCTCCAGCTTCCTTCCAAGGCTTTACAGGAGCCGAGCTTTATACTTCTCCTGATGCTTCGGTTAAACCTAAGGTTAAAGGACAAGCGGTAAAAACCCTGACTAAGACGTCGTCGTCGTCTAAAAAGACGTCGTCGGCGTCAACATCTCGCAAGTCTCCGGCTACAAACCCCGGAGCAGAGAGGTCTAGAGCTTCTGGGTCCAGCTCCAAATCCTCGAGGAGTAGATCCTCCAAGGAGAGATCGCACACTCCAGCGGAGTCAACCGTTCAGTCACTTCCTTTGGTTCCTGTTCAGAGCTACCCATCCACCTCCGCAGCAGCTCCGGCTTTGGATCCCAATGCTGGTCTGTTGCAACACATGGGGGATCTGGTTGGGTCTCTCAAGAACAGTATGGAACAGATGTTCTCCCGGTTGTCTGATAGGATCAACTCCCAGGACAACATTATCGCCGGACTGAGCCAAAGCTCCGCTAGCTTCTCCCCACCTCTCGGCACAGGGATGCCTCAGTTGCCTCCTTATGACTCTCTGCCTCCGTTCAGCATGAACAATCCCTGGAGAGTGGCGTCATACGCCCCCTTCCAAGACGGGCTTATCTCTATCCCGGAATGTGGAACTCGAAGGATTGAGGACTTCGAGTTCTACCCGGAAGATCTCCAGCCTCCGTTCATCGGCTACGCCAGGCTCACCGCCGCTGCCATGACGCGAGATGATAAGGTCCCTAAAGAGACAGTCCTCTATTCACGGGACCAGGCTCAAAGAGAATGGCTCAGGTGCTTAGAGGACATGGACTGTTCAAACACGAAGATACAGCCGTTTAAAAGTCCATTTACAATCTTCACAATGGAAGAGGGTACTCCGCTTCCTTTCCTGACGAAGATAGCCACGGTCACTATCCCAGCGGCCCAAAAGGGAGACTCGTTACCGCAGCTAAAGGAAGCGGACCCTACGTCTCCTTTACTTCCCTCAACCGAGATTTGTGGGAAGACCTGCCCAACACTTTTTCTGCGGGCAAACTCAAACCGGACTGTGCTATGGAGCAGTTTGGTGAGAAGCTGCCTAGACTCCCAGATAGCCTCATTCAGGCAGAGTTTGATGCCAAGTCTAGGCTGGCCAGGTCTCTCAATACCATGGCCATGACAGAGGTGGCTACCATTTCTTATGGTTCCGAGCCTCTGTTCAAGCTAATCACCAAGTCTCTGACTCAAACGGTGCAGTCTGACTTGTTCGAGTTTGCCACAGCCAGAACAAACTGTCGGAAACATGTCCTCCAAGAAGCAACTATTCGGCATGAACCGAATAAGTTGCTTTCATCAAACATCTGGGGAGCAGACCTCTTCCCAGATGCAATGGTAAAGGAGGTCCAGGCAGAAGCTACAAGGCTTAACCAAAGCCTTAAGGATCGTTGGGGTCTCACGGCAAAGAGACGCCAAGATCAAGCTGTCAGGGGTAAGGCTCAGAAGAAACCTAGACGTTTCCAGCCTTACCAAAAGAAACAGCAAAGGTTTGCCCAGCCTGTTTCGGCCGTTCCGTTGGTGCAGGCAGCCCAACCCTCTACCTCCAAGGCTCAATCACAGTCTATTTATGTGATTTCTCCCCAGCCTCAACCCTCCACCTCTTACGCTGTCTCCCCAGCCTTCAACCAAGTGTTTGAAGGCCAGGCCTTTCAGAAGTATGACCGCTCGGGTAAGGGAGGCAGAGGTAAGCGATCCTTTCGTCAGAGAGGATCGGGAGGGTCCCTTAATAGGGGAAAGCACTTCAGGGGAGGCCGCGGAGGCTACCAACACCAATGAGGACTCCCAGGTAGGAGGGAGGCTGTTTCTCTTCCGCCACCGGTGGGGATTCAGCAAATGGGCACAAAGCATTGTGTCGAAAGGCCTGGGTTGGTCTTGGGTAGCGAAGCCGCCCCCACCCAGACCTTTCCGCCAACTTCCATCCAAAGAATTGACGGAGTATGCGGAGGACCTCCTTCAGAAAGGAGCAATAGCGAGAGTCAACAGATTAAAGTTTCAAGGGCGCTTATTCAGCGTTCCAAAGAAAGGCTCACAAAAAAGAAGGGTAATCTTAGACTTGTCCCGCTTAAACTTGGCCATTCGCTGCGACAAGTTCAAGATGCTCACCATCTCGCAGGTGCGGACCTTACTTCCCCGTGGGGCCGTCACCACCTCTATCGATCTTACAGACGCATACTATCATATCCCTATTGCAAGACACTTTCGCCCGTATCTGGGCTTCAAGATAGGAGAGCAGGCATTCTCCTTCAAGGTAGTTCCCTTCGGCCTCAACGTAGCACCCAGGGTGTTCACGAAGTTGGCGGAAGTGGTCGTCCAACAACTAAGATCGCAAGGGATTATGGTAGTAGCGTATCTCGACGATTGGCTAATTTGGGCTCCAACAGTCGAGGAATGCCACAAAGCAACACTGGAAGTTATCCGGTTCCTGGAATATCTAGGCTTCAAGATAAACAGGACCAAATCAAGACTCACTCCGGAGTCAAACTTCCAGTGGCTGGGCATTCAGTGGAATCTATCCTCCCATACTCTGTCGATTCCATCAGCCAAGAGGAAAGAAATAGCGAAGTCAGTAAAGCAATTTCTAGGACACAAACTTGCATCAAGGAGAACCCAGGAAAGGATTCTGGGTTCACTCCAGTTTGCATCAGTGACAAACATCTTGATGAAAGCCAAACTGAAAGACTTAACCAGAATCTGGCGCTCACGAGCAAATGTCAGGTCCAGGGACAAATTATCCTCAGTCCCTCAGATTCTACGGAATCGTCTACGCCCTTGGTCAAGTCAAGAACTTGTCAATATCA
This sequence comes from Macrobrachium nipponense, assembly GCF_015104395.2. Lineage (NCBI taxonomy): Eukaryota > Metazoa > Arthropoda > Malacostraca > Decapoda > Palaemonidae > Macrobrachium > Macrobrachium nipponense. The sequence continues at coordinate 84,309,106 of NC_061107.1, read as the reverse complement.
GTACCCCTTCAGTTTCCTCCTCCGGGGATTACCATCCACACAGACGCTTCGTTAAGCGGTTGGGGAGGATATTCTCAGTTCAAGAAGGTTCAAGGGACCTGGTCACCCCAGTTCCGTCAGCTTCATATAAACGTACTGGAAGCCATGGCAGTGTTCTTGACTCTGAAAAGGTTACGTCCGCCAAAGAACTCCCACATAAAGCTAGTCTTAGACAGCGCAGTGGTAGTCCATTGTATAAACAGGGGAGGCTCCAAATCACGTCATCTAAATCATGTCATGGTAGCCATCTTCTCCCTGGCGGACAAGTTCAGTTGGCACCTCTCCTCCACCCATATAGCTGGAGTGAGAAACGTCATAGCAGATGCCCTATCCCGATCAGTTCCTCTGGAGTCGGAATGGTCACTGGACAACAGTTCGTTCCAATGGATTCTTCAGAGAGTTCCAGGTCTACAAGTGGACTTCTTCGCATCTCAAGCGAACCACAAACTCCCATGTTATGTGGCCCCCAACCTGGACCCTCTGGCCTATGCCACGGACGCCCTGGTCCTAGACTGGAACAACTGGGAGAAGATTTATGTCTTCCCTCCAGTGAATCTTCTCCTGAAGGTACTGAACAAACTCAGGACATTCAAGGGTCAAGTGGCTCTAGTAGCCCCAGACTGGCCGAAGAGCAATTGGTACCCCCTAATTCTGGAACTGGGTCTTCGTCCTCTGCGAATTCCCAATCCCAGGCTCTCCCAGTCAGTACAAACGAAGACTGTGTTCGCTTCCTCAGGAATTCTCAAAACCCTAACTTTATGGATTTCATGAAGTTTGCAGCTAAAAGAGATGCGAATATTGATCCTCAAAATATTCTCTTCTTGGAATCTGATAAAAGAGATTCAACTTTGAGACAGTATGATGCTGCAGTCAAAAAGTTAGCAACCTTCCTGAGAGAATCAGATATTAGAATCATGACAATCAATTCAGCTATATCCTTTTTCAGGTCTTTATTTGAAAAAGGCTTAGCAGCTAGCACTATTACGACAAACAAGTCAGCCTTGAAAAAGATTTTTCAATTCGGTTTCAATATAGACTTGACAGACTCCTACTTCTCGTCTATCCCCAAGGCTTGTGCTAGACTTAGACCTTCTGTTAGGCCTACGTCAGTATCATGGTTCCTAAATGATGTCCTAAAGCTGGCTTCAGAAACTGATAATGACACATGCTCATTTATAATGCTCTTAAGAAAAACTCTATTTTTATTAAGCTTGGCTTCAGGAGCTAGAATTTCAGAACTGTCGGCATTATCCAGGGATCCGGATCATGTTGAATTTCTTCCCACAGGGGAAGTGCTACTTTCTCCGGAACGTAGTTTTATAGCAAAGAATGAAGATCCTTTGATGAGGTGGGAACCATGGAAGGTTGTACCCCTTCCACAAGATATTTCTCTTTGCCCAGTATCGACCTTACGAGCCTTTCTGTCCAGGACCTCCTCATCCTCATCAGGTCCTCTCTTTAAGAGAGAAAAAGGTGGTACTTTATCTATTAAAGGCATCAGGCAACAGATCCTGTACTTTATTAAGCAAGCCAATCCTGACTCCTTCCCTAAAGCACATGATGTCAGGGCAGTAGCCACCTCAATTAACTATTTCCAGCATATGAATTTCGATGATTTGAAAAAATATACTGGATGGAAATCGCCGACAGTATTTAAACGACATTACTTAAAGTCCTTGGAAGCTCTGAAATTTTCAGCAGTTGCGGCGGGTAACATAGTTTCCCCCGACTCTGCTTAATCTTTAGTAGAAGATCCAGTCCTCCTTTCTACCTGCCTCACCCAACAGTTCGTCTATACCTGCCATGTTCATCTACGTTTACCTTGAGTCTTAGCTGCTCTTATGATGATTTAGTGGGTGCCCCATATTTTTTTGCTAGGGCCACTCACAATTGTTTGTATATAATGATCTCTTTCATGTGATCCCCTTATTTTTATGCTAGGGGACACATAGTATTTACAATGGTTACGGGTTTTGTATATTAAGTCATATACATTCCCTTCTATATTATTATTGAAGTTTGTTCTATTCAAGTTATTGTTATAATTGCTTTGACTTCTTTGTACATATCTATACACAGATACTGTTTCAACATATATTCCATGTAAGCTGTATATATGTTAAGTTTAAGTTAATTTTAAGAAATATTATTAGCATTAAGTTAAATTTAAGTAATATTTCTAACTTTGTATCATTGTGTATATGTATATTTATTAGCAATTATATTTCTTTATTTTATGTTATCTTTTATTTGAGACCCTTTTTGTTTATTTGGTTTTATTCTTTACAATCTTGTGCTATTTCTCTGGTACGATTTCGCGCAGCGACACGAACTGAGCCCAGAAAAGGGATTTTGACGTAAGGAAAAATCTATTTCTGGGCGATTGGTTCGTGTCGCCAGCGAAATCCCGCCCTGCCCATCCCATCGCTCAAGATTGTCTGCTAACTTCAGGATGGCCACCAGAGGCGCAGCAGTCGGCAGCATGGGATGGAGTAGTAGTAGTTGCTGCCCACTCTGTGGGTCGGCTCCCCTCTTGTGGGGATTTTGTAGTGGGAGATTTCTATTGGCAAGCGGTTCGTGGTAGTGGTCTCACTCGCCATAGTGTTCATACCGACACCCTCTTGGAGGGTGAGCGAGTCAGTTGTACTGACCTTTTCTTTATTTTATTTATTCTCTGGTATGTGTTAGTACATTTACCTTAGAAATAATGGATTAAAGGATATTTCGCTGGCGACACGAACCAATCGCCCAGAAATAGATTTTTCCTTACGTCAAAATCCCTTTTTTAATGCAAGTGTTGTTTCTATTCATCTCTACAAATGCAGATCTTATTATGTCATCTTCTCTGAGCCATTTTGAAGGTAATTTGTGAGTGTTTAAACAATTTGGAATATAATAGAATGTACAAACAGACTTGCATTGTCACATAAAGAAATTTTTCTCATTCTCACAGGAGAATTGTGCAAAACTGTGAAACGAATGAAGTTTTTCATGACAAAGATATGCTCTCCTTGCGTCTTGTATAGGGCTTAGCTATGAATGTTACGACAAATTGTGACTTCTCATCCTCTTTAAAATGATCACAAAATCTCCTTGCCCAGTATCAATACAGTTTACTTTTGCTTGTTTTTAAGTACGTAGATGTAGAATAATTTTGATAAGCAGTGCAATTTTATATGAGACAGAAAAGTACATGAACTCTACTGTTTCAGCATCATGAAGTTGTGTTTCAGAATTTAATTTGAAACTGCTTTACAGTGTCCTCTTGGTCTGTCTCCGGTTGTGCTACTGTTTGTCTTGCAATGTCTGTCCTGTCCATGTACCTTATTCTCATCTTATTTCATAATTTTTGTATTTCCCTGCTCTTAATGCTGTAGAGGAACTTTCCTTAGCTATGGTATATGTTCTTTACTTTTGCATTTCACATTTTTCTTTGGCTTCATTATTCTCTATTGGTCTGGTGTTTGAAAAATTTAAAATTGGTATGAAAATTGGCTACAGGAATTTGATGTAATTTTATGATAAAGTAACATTGTTCTAAACTTCATTTACACTAGTGGCTGTTAACATTTTTCATAAGTACAGAAGTAAACTCATATATGTAATGATGTACAATTTTCTTGGTCTAGTGTAGATATATATAGAATTTTTAAATGTAAATTCTAATTTTTTCATACCTTGCAATTATGTGAAACATTCAGAAAGTATATCTATCTCCAGTAATGATTTTCATTTGCAGAAGCTTTCAGCAAACATGTATGGAATAAGAATTAGGTCATTCATTGATGTCTAAGAGTCAAAGCCCTTTAAAAACCCACATCACTTTAAAAGCCTTAAAACTATAGCAGAATCCACCCAGCTTTGCTGCTAAGCCCCGCCCACTGCATGCCAGTGATTGGCTAGCTCTTGAAGTGGGAATGAACGTTACACTTGTTAACAGTCTAAATGATTACCAGCTCTTGAAGGGGGAATGACGTTACACTAGTTAACAGTCTAAATGATTACCAGTACGGATTTGACTCCATTCGGTGATGTTGGCTTCCCAAAGTTGTGAAGTATGCAATTGATATCTCTGATAAAAGATATATAAAATTATATTTCATTATGAAGATCTTAGATAATTTTGTCTGCGCATCTTTTTTTTTCATCATGAGCGGCCTAAATACACATGCATCTTGCTTTTTTTCTTTTAAATTGGTGTTGGCCTACATAAACGATTTGATATAGACCACATTAGTTGAATTGGAGCATAGACTTAGCAGCCAGTTCCGATGTAAGTGTATTAATTAATCGTAATCCTGCATGTCAAATGTTTTAATATCATTTAGGGATTAGGCCTACACATCAATTTCTTAAATTTTAAGGCAATGACTGGATAGGCCTAATCACCAGTTTCTTATTTTCAGGCAATGGTAGGGCATAGGCCTACTTGTCAATTTCTTATATTTTGAAGCAATGGTAAGGCATACGCCTACACATCAAATTCTTATTTGTTCTGATACGTAATACAAACCATTGGTCCTTTAACAATAGGAATGTAACTTGTGGCAGCTGGAACTGGTCGTAAGCTTCGAACAAGGGAGTACGGTAGTTAACTGCTTGTCCAACAGTCAGCACACCGCGCAACTGGGAGGAGAAGAACCACTTTGCTTTCGGCCGCGCTGGGTGACAGACGTGTTCTCCACTTCTCTCTGCCCACCATCGTCGCATACTTCGTTCTTCAAACTTTGGTTTGCCTTCTCTTACTAGTGTATTTGTGTGAAAATCCTGTAAGTACTTGTGACTTATGTATTTTCATTTTATTATGGATTCTTGTGAGCTTGAGAGTTCCCCACGCCCCCCCATCAGCTGCAGATGCCCTGGTGTGGAGGGCCGTAAGTGTGGGGCCTTCTGCTCCTTTCCTGAAGTTGACCCTCATGATTTATGTGCTCGGTGTCGGGGGTGCGAATGCTCTCGCACCGAGCCCTGTTATATTTGTTGGGTGTGGTCGGAGGAGCAGTGGGCGCAATTTGAGGGGAGGAGGAAGCGACGTAAGCCTTCCAGGGAGTCTACAGAAAGTTTTCCAGCTACTCCCCTGGTCTCGGACACGTTGTCCTCTTTCCTCCCTCCATCCCAACTCCCGTGTATGGCTCCCCCTCCGGGGGGGTGGGTTTCTCGCTCCTCCTCTTCGCCCGATCCATCGAGCGTGGAGGAGGGGGCGAGATACCCCGGCATTCAGTTGTACTCGGGGTCTTCTGTTCGCTCGGAGTGGGACTTGTCCCCCCTGGGTGAGGGGGAACACCCCTACTAACCCAACCTTTGCTCCCTCAGGTGTGCCTGCCGTGGGTGACGACCTCGGCCAGGTTTGGTTCTCGCTGAGTCTCCAGGGGACACCGAGTGTTCGGGGGCTGCTGCATCACCTGGTGAGTGGCTCTGCTCCGGTAACACACGGCCCGGTAACCACCACTACCACCACCGTCTCGACCCCGGGGTATGCCGCCCCTCCTCACCTGGTGTACACTCAACATGTAACCATGGTAACACCTTCAGCTGCTATCCAGGCGCCGCTTCCAGGTATTCTGAGGAGGGTTGTGACTCCGCCGCCCGGGTTCGCCGCTCTTGCCTGAGCCCCGACTTCCGGTGCCATAAGCTCGCCCCTGGACCTGCCGCCAGTACCCAGGATGTCGCTGGCCGCTGCCCCGCCTCCTGCCGTACCTGCTGTACCTGGACCAACCCCTGCCGACATCGTTCCTGCCCGTGGTATTGCTGCACCAGTCGCGGGTCCTTCTGGACAGGTGCAGCCGGGCCGTATTGCTTCGGCAATTGCCCCAGCTCTGTCCTGGATGGAGGACCTGATGACTGTCCTGAGGAGGAGGAGGAGGAGGAGGAGGAGGAGGAGGAGGAGGAGGAGGAGGAGGAGGAGGAGGAGGAGGAGGAGGCGGCGGCGGCGGCGGCGGCGGCTTCCAAGGCTTCACAGCCGAGGAGGAGGTGGTGGTGGTGGTGTCGTCGTCTTCGACTTCCAAGGCTTCACAGCCGAGGAAGAAGAAGGCTGCCTCCTCCCCCCTAAGAAGTCTCCTTCAGGAGCTTCTAAGGGCCCGTCCCACTCCGGTATGACAGGGGGGTCTTCCGCTGGTCCTCCCACTCCTTTGGGAGTGGGGCCCATCTCTCCTTCCACAAGGAAGAAGAAGACGGGGACCAGAGGGGTACCGGCTAACACCGGTACCTCCTCACCTGGTGCTAGAGGCTCTGCCGCTACATCAGGTTCCGTCTCTGCCTCTCGTTCGCGAGAGGTACCCGGTGTGCGGTCGCCCGCGGGTGACCGTGCAGCCAAAGTCCAGACTTCCGAGTTCTCTCGGCCCCAGACCGAGGCACGGAGCGGAAGACTGGTGAGAGTCGCTCAGGTGACTTCCGCCAGACCAGCGATCGCTCTCGTAGCAATATGCGGATACCCAGGGTTGACGCGACAGTCCCAGACTGGCCGCGGGCTGAGGCAAGGAAGAGGTCCCCTCGGCCGCCGGAACTGGCCCAGTGGCTCGACACGCCGTGAGGACAGCTCCCGCTCCCACTGTGACAGCGGACTCTGCCAGTCCCCTGACCGCTGCTCCCATCGGAACCGGGCGGGTAGGGGGACCAGCAGCAGCTCCTCTGATACTCGGGACCGGAGCCACTGTTCTCGGTCCAGCCGCTCTCCCCCAGAGAGCCGCACGACCAGGCCTGCAGCTCGATCGCCACTGCGGGTTGGCGATCGCCTGCAGCCCCCCAAGCACACCGGTTCTGCCGATGAGCGAGGGGGGAGCGTCAGGTCTTCCTCTCCGATCCCTTCAACTTCCTCGGGCTACGCTGAGAAGAGCAAGGTGATCCGGAGTGACCGTGAGGACGACGCCCTGCGAGCCTGGCACGGTCTTAGGACCGACCAGGTCGTATGTGCAAGTGGCCGGAGGAGACCGGGAGGGGTCTGTTGCAGTTGCTCCTGTGGAGGGAGGAGGGTCTTGGGAGGCGCTCTTCTTGGAGGGACTTGACGGTCCTACTCCACAAGACGCAGTCACTCCCGAGATCCAGAGGTAGTTTGCAGAGGTTTTTGCACTGATTTGTCAGCACAACGACCTCGGGGAAGGGTCGCTGCTCCCACCTTCTGAGCCTACCTCCAGGCTCGAGTCGTTCTGGGGTCCTAAGAAGGAACCCAAGACGACGGTGGGTCTGCCGCGATCGGCTCTGGCTGACTCCGTGTTGGGCCAGGTGGACTCGCTTGTCTCCGGACAGGAGGGTTCGCTACGGTCTCGCAGGTCTTCCAAGCTACTTCCCCCGCTTTCACTGCAACAGAGGAGATTCTACGTGCCATCGGAGGACCCTATGCCGCCCAAACAGTTTAACCCGGAGCTAGCTAGGCTAACTCTGGGGTGTCCTTGCAGCAGTTCCTGTTGGAGAACTTATGGTTCTCGCAGCAGGAGGCACTCACCTTTGAATCGACCGCCATGGCGGCATTCCAAGCAGTCTCCTGGTTAGACCTGTTGTCCCTCACAGTGTCTAAGGTCGCGACCACCTTGGGAAATATCACTCCTGAAGGTGACCTGGCTTTCGGTAGACTGTGCCAGTCTGGAAGTGGAGCCATCTCCTACCTAGCCCACCAGACGGCAAACCTGTGGGCCAACCTGGTCTTGAGGCGTAGGGACGCAGTCCTTACCCGAGTGACCAGGGCGGCTGGGCGTGAGGCGGCTCTGAGTCTTCGCAACGGACCGGTGCGGAGTTCCTCCTCTCTCTTCCCAGGAGAGATGGTGGACGCTGCGGTGGAACGACGGCGCACTGACGACAGTGACCGTTTAGTCCACCAGGCAGTCTCGAAGGCGTCTGGGCAGCCTCGAGCTACTGCGGCCAAGCCCAAGAGCTTGGGTAGCGCATCTTCTGTGGCCAAGGCGATCACATCATCGAAGCCCAGAGGAAAGACTCTGCCTTCGACTTCTTCTAGGAGCGACCGTATCCAGCCCTCCTCCCAGCCCTCCTTCTCACGAGGGGGAGCTGGGAAGAAGCCAAAGAAAGGTGGGAAACGCTAGGGACGTAGTTCCCCCTCACCTGCCGTTGGAAGTGGGGGGGTTGCTTGGCGAGCCATTGGGCAACATGGCAGCGCTATGGAGCGGAGACCTGGATAGTAGACGTCCTTCGGGAGGGGTATCTACTACCCTTCGAGTCTCGGCCACCCCTCACCTCCAACCTCGTCCACCTTCAGACCTACGTACCCGGAATATCCAAGGACGTAGCACTTCGGCAGGAAGTCCAAGCCATGCTGAGCAAAGGAGCTGTGGAGATTGTCAGGGATTGGTCACCGGGCTTCTACAGTCGTCTTTTCCTGGTGGAGAAGTCTTCAGGGGGCTGGCGCCCGGTGATAGATCTCTCTCTCCTGAACCGATTCGTTTGCCAGTCTCGGTTCACGATGGAGACGGCACGTTACGTGCTCGACTCCATCAGGGAGAACGACTTCATGCTTTCGGTGGACTTGAAGGACACGTATTTCCAGATACCCGTTCATCAATCCTCCAGGAAGTACCTCCACTTCATCCTCGACGGGATAGTGTACCAATTCAGGGCACTTTGTTTCGGTCTCTCAACCGCCCCACAGGTGTTCACGAGAGTGTTCACTCTGGTGTCTTCTTGGGCCCACTCATCAGGGATATGTCTTTTAAGGTATCTCGATGACTGGTTAGTCCTGGCGAGCTCCCACTTGCAGTTGCTACGGGACAGGTATCAGCTCCTCAAGTTCTGCCGCAATCTGGGGATCGTGGTGAACTTCGAAAAGTCAGATCTTGAGCTGAAGAAGAGGATGAAGTACCTGGGTATGCTGATTGATACGGTAGCAGGGTGAGTCTTCCCCGCAGACTTGCGGATCAGCAGATTCAGGGAGATAGCTTACCAGTTCTTGTCTCGGCAGAAACAGCCAGCTCAGCAGTGGCAAGTCGTGATCGGCCACCTGTCGTCACTCAAGAAGTTAGTCCCTCACGGGCGTCTTCACCTGCGGTCTCTTCAGTGGAGACTAAAGGAGAGTTGGTCACAGGCAAGGGACCCGCCGTACTTCCCTGTGTCCCTCACGGAGGAGGTGAGGCAGGACCTAGCCTGGTGGCTGGACGACAGGGACCTCGTAAAAGGAGTGCCTTTCCGCACTCCCCCCCGAAGATGTTGTTGTTTTCAGACACGTCAACCGAGGGATGGGGCACACATCTGGAGGAGTTGCTGGCTGCAGGTGTGTGGGATCGTCACGACAAGCACCTTCACATCAACGTCCTGGAGCTCAAGGCAGCGTTTCTTGCTCTCCAAGAGTTCCAGGACCGTCTGATGGGACACCCGGTGGTGTTGATGTTCGACAACACCACAGTAGTGGCATACGTCAACAAACCGGGGGGCCTAGTGTCCCTCCCGTTACACCAGTTGACGTTGCAGGTGCACGAGTGTGCCGTGGCTCACTCAGTAGAGCTGTCAGCTCGTTACATTCCAGGCAAGAGGAATGTAGTAGCAGACAAGCTCAGCTGTCAGGATCAGGTGATTCGGTCCCTACACCCAGACGTGGCGGAAAGGCTCTTCAACCTGTGGGGGTGTCCAGTCGTGAATCTGTTCGCCACCCAGCACAACAGGAAACTTCAGGTTTTGTATATGCAACTTCCCCGGCAGATGTATACTTAGCTTATGTCTCTGACGTCCGACAGAAATTTGAATTTCGCGGCACACGCTGCAGGTAGGTCAGGTGATCTACCCCCCTGCCGCTGGGTGGCAGGAATAGGAACCATTCCCGTTCTAGAACCAGATTTTCTCTGTCGCGGTAGTGTCAACATATGTTGTTGCTACCTCCTGACTTGATTTTCGTTTTTCATCGCCATCGATCTTCTGGGCTGTCTTTTGCAGGGAAGTACTGGGTCTTTGGTTCGGATACGCCTTTTTATTAACGTTTTAATGAATTTGGCTTCGAAAATTTTCGAAGAATATATGACGTGTAACTACCGAAATTTTCAGGTAGAGACACATAGTTTGCAAGAAAGGGAAATATTAATATTTATTCATTAATACGTGTAATAAGTGTTAGAATTGATTGAGGAAATATACTGACTTCCTACTTTAGGGAGTCAGTAAAGCATGTAACTAGATAAGTTTCTTTTTAAAAGTTTTTGGAAACTCGTACTAACGAGATTAGAGTATTAACAGTACTAGTAGTGTTGCATCCTCATCACCTTCTTTACTTCGCAGAAAAACTTCAAATTCATAATTGCAATTTGAAGACAAGGATTGTGGCTCAAAATGCGAGCTATTGAAAGGTAAGAAGTGATTACTAGTGTTCCCCATTGCAGTGGAGGGTGCGTCTGATCGGCTCTGTCTCGCTCCCAGGCCTAGACCTCTTTCAAGCTCCCAAGCCCAGGGGAGAAGGAATGTCGAAAGCCGTAAGGAGGTTTCAGAGAATCCCCACCGGTCAGGCGTCCCCTCGGCAAGACGAAGAATGTATATGTTTTGATGATCTAGCGCGTTCTCTGAAAACTAAGAGAACACTGAGCAAGAGCCAGCCAGGAACTTAGGAAGCCGCGTTCCAGCAAGCTAGCGTGAGCCACGTTCCAACAGCCAGCAGCGAGCCGCGTTCCAGAAAACAGACTAGCGCGAGCCGCGTTCCTACAACCAAACGCGAGCCGCGTTCTAGCAACTGAGCGCGAGCCGCGTTCTAGAAAATTTTTCTTGGCGCAAGGCGCCTTCAAAGAGACGAAGCATCAGCCTGGCGCAAATTGCGCCAGAAAAACAGACGGCTAGAGCAAGGAGCCTTATAGTATAGTGGCAATCAGAACGATCCTTCCATTGAACGTTTCCGGGCAAGAGGCTCTTAACTAAAAGGGGTCTAGTAGGCGCTCGGAACTATCAGGGCGCACGGGACCTTCCACGCAAGAACGAACGTTCCAGGAGCGAGTCTCCTTTCTAGCGTGCGGAACATTCCAGGCGCGCGGAACTATCCAGGCGCTAGGCGCAAGGAGCCAGGCGCCAGAATATTCCAAATCTTCTTATGAGAGAGAGGTCAGTCGCGAGGCTCCTCTTTGAGTTTTTAACTTGAGCAACTTTCCCCTGGCAAAGGTGCCGTCGCGTTTGTCAGAAGGATTCTGATACTAAGAGAAGCCATTTTTTCATTATTCAGAAGACTCCTGTGTTTGGCAGTTCCTCTCAATGCGGACTCTCTCCTTCATTCATGCTCTTCCCTTGTTATGAAGAGGCAAGAGCTTTGGGAGTTTTTCTTATAAGAATCTCATCGACGTTTGGGTGGGTATGATGGCGGATAGGAAATATCTACTTCCTTCCGTAAACCCTACAGATGAACAGGAATTCTGTCTCTTCCGCGATTTATGAGGAAATCACGAAGATTTAAAGAGTTCCTAGATTAACTTCCTTCCTTAAGGAGATATATATACTCTTTCTATCATTCTATTAACGAAAAGAACGAAGACAGTAAAAATTTTTCCTTTCTCTATCTGCCTCGGCAGGGAAAGAAGGTAGTAGAGTATCTGCTGTATGAGAATACGATACGGCAAATCACATACCGTAGTACTTCTTTGCAGAGCAACTCAATTACCAGTATCCTTCCAGGAATTCCTAGGAAGGACTACGCTTAAAGGGATTGTTAAGACAACACCTACTTAGCTTCTAGATTTATCGAAGTCTTGTTTCGCTTAAATATGCATTAATAAGAACTTCCTGAAGTTCGATAATAATTTTATAAGATTCCTTTATTTAATGGAGTAGCTGACAACTCTGGAAGAGTAAGGCCAGACGGCCAACGGAGACTGCTATCGCGCCTTAGAGACCAACGCAGTAACATGTAGGTGGCGGTCATGAGTGGGTTGGTTACATGTCTCTCTCCTGCGGGATGGAATAAACTAACCGTGTCTATCCCCCCTACAATCGCGGTTTTAGCCTCGATTGAGGGGATAGTAAGTAAACATAAATAAAATATTGTCTGCCACTTTTGCGTAAGAAGCTTTCAATAAGAAAGATATTACAACATTTCAATGCTGTTTACTGTAGGTAACATTATTAAAGGATTCTAACGCAGCGGAACTCTATATTATATGATGCTCTCATGCTTACGAAAGCATGGCTTATTAGAGTACATACTTAGTGAGAAGATGAATGTAGTAGAAGAGAATTCACTTTAAGACTACGGTATGGTCAAGTCTTATGCACATACCGAGGTTAACTACAGAATTCCTAGTATCCTTACAAAGGTTTCCTAGATTAATGCTGTTTACCACAATGTACAGTATTATAAGGATTCTAATACGGCAGAGCACGATATAATATAATTCTCTCATCCTTTCGAGAAACGCACACAACCTTTTTAGAATCGGATATTGCTCAAGAAGATGAGGGTGAGTCGGATGGGAAACATTCTCTTAGTGGCAGAAGTTGTTTCCCTGAATGGACTATACTACGTATATAAAAGTTTTTTCCTACTAAGAATGGAATTAACACGTGAAGGATGTCGGGTACCATAAAGGCACAGATGTTCCGGCACATAACCTTAAAAGAACTAGAAGGAAGCGCCAGCCTGGCCGGCGCAAAGCGTCAGAAGCGCCAGCCTGGCGCAATGCGCCAGAAGCACCATCCAAGATATTTTCTCGTTTTAGCGAGTTGATTAACCTAAGAGTCCAGTAGTGGTTGGTTTGGGTTTGCTTCTCACCTCAGTGGTCGCGGGTTCGATTCTCGGCCATTCCATTGAGGAGTGAGAGTATGCTGGATTTCTGGTGATAGAAGTTCACTCTCGACGTGGTTCGGAAGTCACGTAAAAAACACCATACAAACAAACCAGTAGCCGCGCAGGAGGCGTCGGTAACGGCAAGATTCGTTCCTGATTTCGTTACCCATTTAATCGGAAAGGGTCGCTTACAAGGAATGATGAAATGATTTATTTTAATCACTTAGGCCAATTCCACGACTCTCTCATATCGCAAAGAGCATCGAGAATCTCTTTTTTCGCCCCTGTTCGCGTTAACAAAAGAGAACCTATTTGGGAACAGACACGGAAACGTAAACGATGCCTTAAAGGTTCGATGGCAAGATTTGCATGTCCGTGAGAACCTTCTCGATCGAAGATAATAACTGTTAACGTATGTCTAACATTTATTGAAAAGAGTTTTGAGAACCTGCGGAAAGTCTTCTTCATAGATCTCTTCGCAAGGTAGAAGACGAACAGGCTTCCTATAGACGCTTCCTTTTCCTCGAACTAAGAGAGGTAGCAATATACGACATCTTTTAATTTAAAGAAGGGAATAAACTTTAGTCTTTTTTTCCCTAGTTATAAATTCTTAACAGATATTAAGATAAATGGGCGTCAAAGGAAGAGAGGATGAATGCCTCATTTTGGCCTTAGAGAGTTTGGATTCACAGAAGTCACGTTCTTCTCACAGCATGTTTCGTAAGGCTTTTCCAAGAGTATCTGGATATTCTATCAGAATCTATTATAAATAGACCTGAAAAACCTCTCCACTCTGAGTCTTTTCCGCGTGCAGACTGACCAGAAGTGGACATGAATGAGAGGATTTTTCAAGGTAAATGATAATAGTCATGGCTAGACGATAGAATTGCTGCAGATCGTGCTAGATGGAATGAGGAAACTGTCCTCTTCCGGATACCTCTGTGAACCACATAGCGAGGTTCTTTCTTCACTTTCAGAGGGAAGAATCACCTAGGTATATATCTGCTATCAAAGAACGCAGTAAAAGGCTATACTCTGTCTCTACAAGGGGAATTAGAGATAACAGAAGATTAAGATCTTCGGGATCTTATACGATACCGCAATACGACAAAGAGTAGGATATCATGTACTTCGAAATGGGTATCTATTTTTTGGTGGCCACAGATTTCTGTTGTTCCGACAAAATGGAACTGCTCCTCATCAAACTTCTTTGAGAAAGTTTATAAAGGAATTCTTTGTTTCTCTTAGCCCTAAACGACCAAGAAGACAAGTGAATTTTTTGTGCATTGGAATCTTGCATCAGATTCAATGGAGACTCGGCAATGGGTTCTTGCCAGCATAGTATGTCTGGCAAAAGAACTAAAACCCTCTATTCCTGACGCAACGCTTTCAGATAGAAGTTTCGTTGCCCAGGCAGGGTACTTACTTTTTCATCTACAGAAGAAGAGATGGTTTAAACGTTTGCCTACAGAGTCTTCGGGGGTGCGATGAGGGCTCGAAATGCTTCCCAGAAGGTATTCAGAAGGATACAATAAGAGCTAGAAATCAGGGTTCCGCCCAATTTCAGCTCGGGAGTTCTCCTTCAACTTCCAGACTCCTTCCCTTCCTTCGGGCAAGGATAGGGAAGATTCTGCAACGAGGAACCTCATCAACATGTAAGAAGAGATCTCGTTAGCTAAGGAAGTATTCACGAAGGATCCTCCTCGGAGGAAGACTCTTCTCTCTCGTATTGTTAGATATCCTGTCGTCACCGGATGTTAGCTGAACTACAATCACCTCCCCTTGCCAGGGGCCAAAAGCTCAAAGGGGAAGAATTTCTTCCACCCTTCTCCAGTCTCCTGATAGACTATGTGGTTGTTCAGGACTCTCGGACAATGTAGCACCAGCCAGGCGCCAAATGCCAATACAGGCGAAAAACGCCAGAGGCGGACAGTTCCAAGGAATCTGTCATGGCGGATACTGAGAAGGAGCGGGCCTCCAAACCTGGCGCAAATGCGCCAGAGGCGAACAAATCGGACAGATATAAGAGTGTCCGATGTGGAACATCGCCAGACAGCCTAGAGACACTTCCAAGCTCGAAGCTCCAGCAAGTGTGGAGGAGCCAAGCCAGGCGCGAGGCGCCAGCCAGGCTCCAGAAGCCAGCCAGGCGCCATCCAGGTGCCAGGCTCCTTCAAGGCTAGGCTCCAGTCAGGATTGAGGATCCATCCAGGCGCAAGGCTCCTTCCAGTAAAGAGAAACCTAAAGCTCTGTCATGTAAGAGGGCTAGTCCCCATTGATATGATACAGGTAAGGCTCTGCCATGTAAGTGGGTCAGCCCCCATTGGCACGATCCGAGAAGGCTCTGTCGTGTAAGCGGGCTAGCCCCCATTGACATGATCCAGAAGGGTTTGTCTGTCATAGGTCCCTACCTCGCTGAAACTCTTGAGGCATGCAGACTCATAGACAGTAATCATGAAGTCTTCTGCCAAGCTCCAGGCGCAAGGCGCCAGCCAGACGCAAGGCTCCAGCCAGGCGCGAGGCGCTAGCCAGGAGGGAGGAGCCAATCAGGCGCTAGCCAGGAGGGAGGAGCCAATCAGGCGCCAGCCAGGCGCGAGGCACCAGCCAGGCGCGAGGCGCCATCCAGGCACGAGGCTCCAGCCAGGCTCTAGGCGCCATTCAGGCGCAAGGCTCCAGCCAGGCACGAAGCGCTAGCCAGGCTCCAGGCTTCACCCAGAAGAGATCTATATCAAAGAATGCCCTGGCCTTCTTTGAGACAATGTGATCTCCTAAGCACTTGACAAGTGCATTGATGATTCCTTCAAACAGCTGAGAATTAAAAGCGCATGAAGTGCGAGCTTTTCTGAATTCTTGTTCTTTCCTTAACAATATGTCATAAGGACATATTAGCTGTCACATACGGGAGATGCAACTCTGTGTTGACTTCCCATATCCGAAGGATGTCAAGATAACCTACGAGAGATCCTTCTCTCTTGGTTGATGTGTGTCTGCGGATACATTGCTGGGATAGGGAGCCGATACTGATCCTTAACTAGTGAGTTAAATTTGATTTAACGTCGTGTTTTTTCTTTGGGTTGTTTGAAAGGAGTTTGGGGATAACTCTTTTCAACTTAAGCACTAACCCTCGTGTTAGGATCAGGTGATCGGGATCGGTGTTGTGCTCCTTAATTATGCCTGTCGAGTAAATGGATAAGACCCCATCGACAGACCCACAAGAACTCTTAGCCATAGGTCACATCCTCGCTGAGGCTCTTGAGGCGAAGCAGATTCCTAGGCATTAGCCATGGAATCTTCCGCCTGAACAAGTAGGAACCAAGGTTTTATTTATTTATTACCTACAACGTATGTTGTTTACCTGTCTATTCAGTAAATAGTTGTCTCTTACCCACCACCAAGGGTGTCAATCAGCTAAGTATATATCTGCCGGGGAAGTTGCATGTACAAAAATGATATTGTTAGAATACAATAAAGTTTTGTACATACTTACCCGGCAGATATATACGATGAATGGCCCACCCAGCCTCCCCTCAGGAGACAGGTGGAAGAGAAAATCTGGTTCTAGAACGGGAATGGTTCCTATTCCTGCCACCCAGCAGCAGGGGGGTAGATCACCTGACCTACCTGCAGCGTGTGCCGCGAAATTCGAATTTCTGTCAGACGTCAGAGACATAAGCTAAGTATATATCTGCCGGGTAAGTATGTACAAAACTTTATTGTATTCTAACAATATCATTTTTCTACTCGACTGTGCCGGACCCATGGGCAGCTGCAGAGGATGCTCTTCAACACCCATGGGACAACCTCTTCGTCTACGCCTTTCCCCCGTTCTGTCTGAATCGCAAGGTGATCAGCCGAGTGCTGGTCACCCCGAATCTCCAGATGATCCTGGTGGCTCCCAAATAGCCTCAGGCCATTTGGTATCTGGACCTGCTGGCTCTGCTTGAGGAAGCACCAAGAGAGATTCCCCCTTGG